>NW_011494945.1:10261335-10278345 GCF_000754665.1 Bison bison bison | reverse complement strand
GAGTCGCAGATCCTCATTATGACAAAAGTTCAAAGTGCTTCATGAAACAAAATGTTGTGTCACAAACACGTGATTCTGAGAATACTAGACTGAAGAGCTTGCTATGCCACAAGAAACCATGCTATTTAAACCAACAAGTTTCCTTGAAGAACCCAGTGTCAAATATGCACATGGATGTTTATCCCCCAGCAGGGCACATCTAGCTCCCAACCCCTGCATCCCTTGTACCCCGAGGAAATTAAGGCATGCCTTGAATTCTGATAATACCTGAGTCAACATAAAAAGCACTAAATCTTATACATATCTGTGTTGACATAGATTGAGATCCTTTCCAGCTCTCACAGCAAAATTGAATTCCTGCATACAAGAATTATATGCAATATATAATCTCTTAAATCTTTTTACCAATGATTTCTTAGCATTAAATCCAGAGAATTATGTTTCAGGAATGTGAATATATTCGTGAAGAAAATAATGTTATGAAACCCAGAGAAGCAGCTTTTTATTGGTATTCATAAAACCAAATCCTTATTTTCTGGAAGAGCAAAGCTATGATGACATTCCCTGCAGTAGCTTCATCAATTAGTTCATAAATTTCCTTAAGTGTCCACCCACGGTATCACAAAGCCTCTTTTATATGCTCTGCTAGAGCACTGGGAGAGGAAACACTGGAGGAGTTATTTTGCCCCCAAGTTATGTACCTTTGAGTTATTATTAAACGGGAATCAAAGAAGACACAATGTGTGCATCATATACACGTGTCTACATTATCTATCTGTCTGTCTTCATTGTCATCAGCATCATCTGTCTACTGTAGCTAAATACAGAGATTAACTAAGGGCAAAGGAGAATTAAGTGGATTATAAAGTGTAATTACATACTTTTAAAAAACCTCTGCTAGTACTGCCATAGTCTGCTTCTTTTTAAATAAGGGGCTTAATTTGACTTGTGTTAGACATTGACTTGGAGAAGGAAATGGCAACCCACTCCAGTGTTCTTGCCTGGAGAATCCCAGGGACGGGGGAGCCTGGTGGGCTGCCGTCTATGGGGTTGCACAGAGTTGGACACAACTGAAGTGACTTAGCAGACATTGACTAGGCACAGGTAACTCCTCCTGCAACAAGAGTATAGAAAGAACTTGCTCTGTGTGAGTCTCAAAGGACTCCCTTTGATCTTCAGTATTTTCCCCACGATCTTTTAATTTTAGGGAGAACCATAGTCTGCAGTTGACACTGGTAGAAGGATTTAGGATATCTTTTTAGTGTACTCGTTTGTTTTTACCAAGTCCCCCTACCAGTCAGGATCTGAGGATCAAGCTGATATCCTAAGGAGGAGCCTCTGACACTTGGTACTCACCTTCTGTCTTCATAGGGCCATCTTACAGGAGTTGTAACCTTTCTCTGCCTCCTAGCCTCCGTCAGGCACATCCCAGGCCATCTGTACATGTTTCCATAAACTTGAACCTTGAAGAAACAGGACTGAGGTCTCAGTCTTTTCTCTATAGAAGACTTCTTGTCTCCCCATGAAAACAAACACTTCATTTTTAAAAACTTCAAGCCCATAGGAAAGAATATAAAAAAGAACACATATATGTGTATAACTGAGTATATAATTGCATAACTTTGCTGTACAACAGAAATTAACACAACATTGTAAATCAGCCACACTTCAATTAAGAAAAAATTGAAAAAAAATTTAAGCTCTATATAATAATAGCAGTGGAGAGGTATATTACATGAAGATACCTGCCTACTCTCCAGACCCTCACCAAACCAGAGACATGTTAAATCTGTCCATGTAGAGCCCGTCCACCTCCCTCAAACAGGGAGCATAACATAGGGAAGTTGAAGATCAGAATTTGAAGCTGCCTCCAACGTGTCTTACCTGAAAAAATTAAGATACACACTGAAGTGTATATATATTCTTATTTAACATTAAAATGGTCTTTAAAAATTTATTCTCTCAAATATTTAAGTAAAATTGACTGCTTAGGAAAGATTCTTGTTTAATCTGTGGTTTCGCCTAAATCCTCACCCATTGTCAATGTGGGTATAAATACTTACGTTTGAAAAGTGTGGAAATGATGATTAACTTGCCAGAAGTAAAAAGCACATGCTTTAGAAACTCATGGGAGGGAAAAGTCATTTCTGTTTGGAGAATATTCAAGGCAAACTTGATGGAGTTATTTTCTCAAGTGGCATCAGTGGCACAGACTTGAGCCGGCCACGTGCACAAATGTTTGATTCATGCAGTGCTTCTCCCTTCCTAGCCCTTCTACATATGTGCAAGATGGCATTTTGAATTACCAAAGAAAGTCAAGGGAGGATATGATGAAGAGTGTGGTACAAGTCGTATTTGTAGAATCGGAGACTGTTTTGGCTGAATTATGTCAGGTTTATGATGTCAGTGTGAAGAGGTTACTCTCAGATGTCAGGGGCACTGATGATAGAAACTCTCCTATCACATGAGTTTCTGTGAAAAGAAAGACCCTTTTTCTCATCCAGAAATCAGAATGCAGACTTTCTCTCTGCTTGCTTTCATAATGGGGATATATTAATAATATCTACTTATCTCCCTTGTGATATTTTCAGCCATTGCTAGGCATAAAGTAATGGACATGTTATTTTATGAGAGGTTGTGAAATTGTGATATTCTAGTTCTATAATTTCATCATGTATTTTATTTTTTAAATCTTTAAATAGAGGATAATTGCATTAAAATGTTGTGTTGGTTTCTGCAACAACATGAATCCACCATAAGTATGCATATGTCCCCTCCCTCTTGAACCTCCCTCCATCCCCTACCCCATACCACCCCTCTAGATTGTCACAGAGCATCTGGCTGAGCTCCCTGTGTTATACAGCAACTCGCCACTAGCTATTTTACATATGGTATAGTATATGTTTCCATGCTACGCTCTTAGTTTGTCCCACTCTTTGCTTCCCCCGCTGTGTTCACAGTCTGTTCTCTGTGTCTGCGTCTCTGTTCATGCCCTGCAATAGGTACATCAGTGCCAGCTTTCTAGATTCCATATATATCTGTTCAGTTCAGTCGCTCAGTCGCGTCCGACTCTGCGACCCCATGAATCACAGCACGCCAGGCCTCCCTGTCCATCACCATCTCCCAGAGCTTGCTCACACTCATGTCCATTGAGTCAGTGATGCCCTCCAACCATCTCATCCTCTGTCGTCCCCTTCTACTTCTGCCTTCAATCTTTCCCAGCATCAGGGTCTTTTCCAATGAGTCAGTCTTCACATCAGGTGACTAGTTATTGGAGCTTCAGCAACAGTCCTTCCAATCAATATTCAGGACTGATTTCCTTTAGGATGGACTGGTGGTTGGATCTCCATGCTGTCCAAGGGACTCTCAAGAGTCTTCTCCAACACCACAGTTCAAAAGCATCAATTCTTCGGTGCTCAGTTTTCTTTATGGTCCAGCTCTCACATCCATACCTGACTACTGAAAAAGGCATAGCTTTGACTATACAGACCTTTGTTGGTAAAGTAATGTCTCTGCTTTTTAATATGCTGTCTAGGTTTGTCATAGCTTTTCTTCCAAGGAGAAAGGGCCTCTTAATTTCACAGCTGCAGTCACCATCTGCAGAGATTTTGGAGCCCAGGAAAATAAAGCGTCTCACTATTCCCATTGTTTCCCCATCCATTTGCCATGAAGTGATGGGACCGGATAATATGATCTTTGTTTTTCGAATGTTGAGTTTTAAGCCAGTCTTTTCACTCTCCTCTTTCACTTTCATCAAGAGGCTCTCTAGTTCCTCTCTGCTTTCTGCTATAAGGGTGGTGTCATCTGCGTATCTGAGGTTATTGATATTTCTTCCGGCACTTAATTCCAGCTTGTGCTTCATCCAGTTCAGCAATTTTCATGATGTACTCTGCATATAAGTTAAATAAGCAGGATGAAAACATACAGCCATGATGTATTTCTTTACTGATTTGATATCAGTCCAATGTTCCATGTCTGGTTCTAACTGTTGCTTCTTGACCTGCATACAGATTTATCAGTAGACAGGTAAAGTGGTTTGGTATTCCCATATCTTTAAATTTTCCACAATTTGTTGTGATCCACACAGTCAAAGGCTTTAGCCTAGACAATGAAGCAGAAGTAGATGCTTTTCTGGAATTATCTTGCTTTTTCTATGATCCAACAGATGTTGGCAATTTGGTCTCTGGTTCCTCTGCCTTTTCTAAATCCAGCTTGAACATCTGGAATTTCTTGGTTCACATACTGTTGAAGTCTAGCTTGGAGAATTTTGAGCATTACTTTGCTAGCATGTGAGATGAATACAATTGTGTGGTAGTTTGAACATTCTTTGACATTGCCCTTCTTTGGGATTAGAATGAAAACTGACCTTTTCCAGTCCTGTGGCCACTGCTGAGTTTTCCAAAATTGCTGGCATATTGAATATAGCACTTTCACAGCATCATCTTTTAGGATTTGAAATAGCTCAGCTGGAATTCTATCACCTCCACTAGCTTTGTTCATAGTAATGCTTCCTAAGGCTCACTTGACTTCACACTCCAAAATGTCTGGCTCTGTGTGAGTGATCATACCATCATGGTTATCTGGGTCATTAAGATCGTTTTTGTATAGTTCTTCTGTGTATTCTTGCCACCTCTTCTTAATATCTTCTGCTTCCGTTAGGTCCATACCATTTCTGTCCTTTATTGTGCCCATCTTTGCATGAAATGTCCCCTTGGTATTCTAATTTTCTTGAAGAGATCTCTAGTCTGTTCCATTCTATTGTTTTCCTCTATTTCTTTGCATTGATCACTGAGGAAGGCTTTATTATCTCTCCTTGCTATTCTTTGGAACTCTGCATTCAGATGGATATGGCTTTCCTTTTCTCCTTTGCCTTTCACTTGTCTTCTTTTCATAGCTATTTGTAAAGCCTCCTCAGACAACCATTTTGCCTTTTTGCATTTCTTTTATGCATTAATATATATTTGTTTTTTTCATTCTTACTCACTTCACTTTGTGTAACAGCTCTAGGTTCATCCACCTCACTAGAACTGACTCAAATCCACTCCTTTTTATGGCTGAGTAATATTCTATTGTGTATATGTACCACAACTTCTTTATTTATTCATCTACGGATGGACATCTTGGTTGCTTCCATACCCTGGTTATTTTAAATAGTGCTACAGTGAACATTGGGGTACATGGGTCTTTTTGAATTATTGTTTTCTCAGGACATATACCCAATAGTAGGGTTGCTGGATCATATTGTAGTTTTATTCCTAGTTGTTTTTTTTTTTTTAAAGAATGTCCATACTGTTTTCCATAGTCGCTGTATCATTTTAAACTCCTGCCAACAGTGCAAGAGGGTTCCCTTTTCTCTACACCCTATCCAATATTTATTGTTTGTAGATTTTTTATTTTTATTATTATTATTTTTTTTGATGATGGCCATTCTGGCCAGTGTGAGGTGATAACCTCATTGCAGTTTTGATTTGCATTTCTCTGATAATGAGTGATGTTGAGCATTTTTCCATATGCTTATTTGTCACCTGTATGTCTTCTTAGGAGAAATGTCTGTTTAGGTCTTCTGCCCATTTTTTGTTTGGGTTGTTTGTTTTTCTGATGTTGAGCTGCATGAGCTGTTTGTATATTTTGGAGATGAATCCTTTGTTAGTTGCTTCATGTGCAATTCTTTTCTCCTATTCTGAGATCTTCATAATTTCTTAACTTTCATAATGGTTTTTTTTTTTGCTTCTTCATCCATCTGGTTACCCTATGAAATAATGATGCTCCCTAAAAGCCACATCTTGAGGCAGAGTCTGCATGCTAAAGTTTTACTGGGAGATACAATTCAAGGCATCATGGATGACAGAGAAAGGAAGTGAGGTGGGGAGGAGGAAAAGCAAATGCAAAGTGGAATGTTTTAAAGCTGATATAACCTTACAACAATACACAACTGGTTGTTTGGTCACATAGGATGTCTGCCACATAGGATGTAAGCAGTGTGAAATATTATATCTTGGAATAGTCTCGAAGGAAGGAAAGAAGCAAAAGTATCTGCTAATGATTGCCCATATCCATTGGTCAGAGTTCAGCGTTCACTTCAAGAGGTGTTAATTCCTCTCACCTTCCAGGTTGACCCATCAGCCTGCCCAAGGCTGATGGGCATTCAGGGAAGCCAGATCATATGCAGTAATGTTTAACACTGTATCTGGGTCCAGAAGTAGAGGGAGGAGCCAGCATCTTTATGCCCATCCCCTCGAGTTAGACATGGACCAGAACTGCTGCTGCCCCCAGAGTAGCAGGTGTGACAACCACCATGCTCAGAGCCCAGCCCTTACCTCAGGGGAGGCTGAGACAGTCAGCAGTATTAGGAGAGCAGACGACAGTGATAGCGGTCAAGTCTCGGGGGCAGGTGGGCTGTGGAAATACAGGGAAGTGCATGAACTCAGGTTTATATGCTCTGAGGTCTTCTTCATATAAAAACGGCAGGATAAATGCTTGAATTTTTTCTTTTCAATTATTTTTCAGAATAGGGTCTTAGCTCTATGGATCCTCCAAGGATGATCAATGAGGGTTTTAAACTTTGGTTTGTTTTTTT
The DNA here is from genome assembly GCF_000754665.1 of Bison bison bison. Lineage (NCBI taxonomy): Eukaryota > Metazoa > Chordata > Mammalia > Artiodactyla > Bovidae > Bison > Bison bison. The sequence goes on along the minus strand of NW_011494945.1, from coordinate 10,271,768 downwards.
ACAGGGATGGGCATATTCTAACAAATCCATGTTTTTTTTTGTTTTTTTTTAAACTGAATTATCTCAATCCATTGAAATTTGTATTTCACATAAATGCATATTTTAGAAATGTCCAGATTGTCCCTTCTTTGGCCAGTGGAAGCCATCTCAAGTTCCTTCCTGACTTCTGCTGACGTGCTTCTGGAAGTCTTTGAGAGTTTCTTTGCTTTCTGGTGTGACAAGGTATCTTGTACATTTCCTCCCTCAGACCTGGAATCAGCCGCGTCTGCAGGCAGCCCTGGTTCTTTTTTGTGGGAATAACATTCAGAGCCACACTCTGTACACTAAGGTAAAGTAGCAGAATATTGAAGGTAAATCTAAGTGTTACAAAATTTTTATTAAGTAAAAACCTTCAAAAATAGGAAAATTAGATTCTCAACAGGTAAACCAAATTTTTAACAAATGCATGTAATGGAAATGTATATATATTTCAAATCTAGAGGAAAATTCAAAATTTTACTTCAGTGATTTAGCATACTCCTATTTAAAGACTCCTTAGTAAACCATTCATTCTGTTGATCAACAAAACATTATTTGGGTACTTTGTGTTTCAAAATTTTAGGCCCTCTGAGCGTTCATAGGTTTCTAAAAAGTGTACCTGGTCCTGAAAATGAGAGCTTAAAACTAGCTAGGAATCTGTGTACCCACATTTTACAAAGGAAGCTCTCTTAAACGGTGAAGTATAAATGGGCCCAGGGAGAACTAGGCAGTGAGTGGGTGGAGCAGAGAATTTATTTATTTACCAAACAGCTATTTATCTTTCACTCCGAGGTCTGCCATGGAGAATTCAAATGCAAAAGGTTTATTTAAATACAAAGTTTATCCCTCTAGGTATTTCCAGATAATTTGAAAGTAAGAGAAGAAAATAGTTAAAACACTGTGTCTTACCTAGTTACCGGGTTGCTAACTCCCATAGACAGAAGAAGGAGAGACCTACAACCAAGGTGGTGTTGGGGGTAGGCTACTAGCAACAAGAAGCATTAAACTTGGGCTTGAAGAAGAACTTCCCCAGGTTGTAGAAAAGAGAACATTCGAACTGTAGAAAAAAGCATGGACAAAGCCACAGAGATGAGTAAGGGACTGGTCACAATGGAATGGCAAGACGCTTTTCCTGTGTGTGTGTTTTCAAAACAGACAAGCACGTGGAGCAGTCTTACAATGACAGTAGAGGAAACTGAGTCTGTAGATACCTATAAGTAGTCAAATTGAGAATGAGGTTATACTCCATGCCAAACACTTGAACTGTTTAAATAGTTAAAACAAGACTGAGTTTGTGTGAGACATAGCATTTAAGAATACAGTTTTGTTATTTCCTTCATAGATAAGATGTTGACCTTAAAACAACTTTCAAGCTTAGCTGGACAGTGCAAAGACCACAGTGTTCTGAGCAGGCCAGTGGGTGTTGGGAGGAGAGGGCCTCAGATTGGGGGTGTGAGAAATGCACGTAGGAGGTAGGTGCTCACACAGCCAGGAGAGTCCCAGAACTCTCTTACTGTAGCTTTAATTTCATGACTGCAATCCCTCTCTTGGCTGCCAGTCTGGACCCTGGAGTGAATTTTCGTTAGGAACTCTCTTTCTCAGCTCTTAACTTTGCAGATGATCTCCGAGAGGCTGAATCCTCTAGGACACTGATCTCTAGTTAGTAGTGGGGACTATCTTTGGGTGCTGAAGTCTCACCTGGTAGATCTCTAAACTGATAAACCCTGATGGGGTTGGCAAGTTGATCATAGGCACTTCTTCAGGATTTGAAATAGTGTTTGACAAATGAGACCCCGTGGACAGTGTCACACACACTTATTAGGATAAATCTAAGCTTAAGTGATAAAGACACTCCAGAATACCATGACTTTAATAATAGTAATAATAACAAAAGTTTCTTTCTCTTCCTCACATAGTAGTTTCAAAGTGAGTGTGGCATGTCAGTGGGATTGCTGTGCTCAAGTGAGGACCCAGGTTCCTTCCAAGTTGTGGCTTTTCCATCTCTTGGCCAGTATGCCTCAAAAATAATAATAATAATAATGTGCATATGAATTCCCCGGGAATCTTGTTAAAAGCAGATTCCATTTTAGTAGGTCTGAGGTGGGACCTGAGATTCTGTGTCTCTAACAGTTCCTGGATGGTACAATACTGCTGTTCCCTGACCATACTGGAGTAACAAGACCCTAGGGCATTATCATTGTCTGCATGGTCAACACGGAGTCACTGCTACAGCCAGGGAGAGGCAGGGGGCGGAGGCTCCCTTGATGCCTTGGAAGTGGCACACAGCACTTCTTTTCATGTTCCCTAGGTGAAATCTTATTTACATGGCCACATCTAATGGTACAGATGTCTTAGAAATGGAACCTTGCTGGGCAGCTGTGTCCACAGTCACAGTCCTTACTTTTGCAGAGCAGGGTTGCGGGGGCAGATGTTGGCAGACAGCTTGCTGTGTCTGACACATTCCTCTACCTGGAGTCCCCTCATGTGCCCCTCAGAGTCTTCTGATGGTCACCCAGTAATGTGAGGTATACCCAGCGAAGTGTCCGTGAAGTTTTCCAGACAGCACTTCATAGCATTCTTTCCTCAGGCACATTCTTGAAATACTCGGCTCCTGCAATTTCCTGGGTACAGAGTTGGCCTATTTAGGAGAGAATGCGTGAGTAGACTTTCTCTTTCTGCCTTCATGACTTTGGAGGCGAACAAGATGACCAGATTATGCTTCTTTAAGATCTGCTTGTTTAATGTTTCCTAGTTTTATGAGAGTAAATTAATGCTTCAAATCCAGTTTCCCATTATCCCAGTGAAGAGAGTCTTGCTGGGCACTGCAGATTTTCCCCTCCAATGAGTGAGATAAGATAATAAACGAGTCTAGGCCACTGGCAAGATGCATAGGCAGCCTCAGAGTGAATCATAATCACAGTACATTTGTAATAAAGTCCCAGTTTAGATGCAAGCAGGCAGCAACGTTAGATGGTCAAATAGCTCAAGGATATTGAATGAAAAACTTACTGTTCATGAGCAATAATATTTGCCCTTCTGTTTTTATTTATGTGATTGAAAAGTGTCTGGCTTATTCACTGAAAGAAATTTTCATTTCCTGATACTCCTCTCAATATTCAAGCAAGTAAAATGGAATTAACTAAAAATGGAATGATATAATCTGTTTTAGCTGAAATGCTAGAAGGGCAAAGAATGATTGAGCAAGCACTCCATGACTGCTTTAATGTGACCTTTAATAAGCGAATGTGAGGAAGAGATACTAAGCTGCTCTCTGAAAAAAAAAATTAAATATGTATACTCTCCCCTCAAAATACAGGCCTAGGGAACAATGAGCCTTTAGTTGAATTTTCTCCTCTGCATGACATTTCTCTGTTGTCTTTCACTGAAATGAAAAATTTCAAAGTGAGAAAAAAAAACCCTGAAATATTATTCTCAAAATCAAATAAGGCTACCGTGTCCTTCCATTAGCCCCAACAGTTGCTTCCAATTATTGTGACCAGATTTCCTCATTTGTGCATTTTAGAGAGACAATATTTGAATTTCAGGAGGAAAGCTGAGAACTGAATCATGTTATATAAATGCTCAAGACTGTAGCAGCATTCTAGAAGAGATGGAAAAATTCTCTCTGGATTTGAGTCAGAGATACAGATTTAAATCCCACTCATTTAGTTTTCAAATAATCATGGTAATGATGAAATTAGTGATGACAAAGATGATGATGATGACAATACCAGCATCTGTGGAGTGCTCTGCAAACATGGCACTGTTCAAATGCTGGCCATGCACTAACTCATTTAACCCTTATGAAAATTCTTTGAGGCAGGTCATATTATAATCCTCACTTTACAGTTGAGAACAAATGAGGCACGGAAATGCTAAGTAACTCCTAAGGTCACACAGCTATGGTCACAGACACCATTCAGCCAAGATCAGCTTCTTCTCTCTGGGCACATATCCAGTGGACATTTCCCAGCCTCTTTTGCAGGAAAAGTGCCCACTGGACTGAGTACCAGCTGACGGAACATGAGAGATGTGTGCCATTTCTAGACTAAAGCTCTTCAGAAGCAGGAGTGCCCCCTCCATGCTCTTTGACCATGTAATTTGCCTTCTGAGTGGAGACTATGCTGAGGCTCAGGGGGATGGCAGAGCCACAGGTCGAAGGGGCACCAATGACTCCCACCAATCAGGAACATCCTTGGAGTATCACAGATATGGAAAATAAAGTTGAACTCTGTCTAAACCATTACACCTTTGAGGGTCTGCTTGTTACCACAATAGAGCCAGCCCTGGTTAACAACCCAGGAAGTGGTGGAATCAGTATTTGAATCCAGGCAGTCTAGCTGCATCATCCACCAAGGTTAAATCACTTCACCTCTTCATTTGAAAAATGGGAATGATTATTATTACCTGTCTCTCCAGGCTTCTAGGCTGGTGTCCTGAGGTCTCCTGAAGAAGACTGAATTCTCTGTAGCTCCTGAGAAAATCTGGGACAGGCAAGGTGTTCTGCTTGGTTTTGGTTAATAGTCTACCTGGGATCAAGCTTTGCCATAGCTAGAGCTAGGATACTCTTTTCTGCAGACCTTAGTCATCAACTTGCCACCTATAGGCTCCATGAGGCTCTTTCTGCTATTCACCTTCTCCAGATGCGATGTCTTCCGGCCCAGGGCTGACTCAGTGCATCTTTTCTCTGTCGTGTGTGCCATGGCCTTCCCTCTAGGGGGTTTGCCTTTCAACAGTGCCTGTTCTCCTAATTCCAGTCCCCCTCACTGAAACTTGATTCTCTTTCCTGCCTGTCTACTGCTGGATCCTAGTGTGATATAAACCAACTTGCCTGACTTTTCACCCTGATAGTATATGTTCTACCTTACCTGGCAGGGTTATTGTCAGGTTGAATTTAAGGTATCAAATTGTGTTTCACATGTATGGTATAAAATTTGGTATTGTTATTAACATGTTAAAATTTTTAAATATCAAGTGAAAGAGGCAAATTTACTTCAACTAGATATTAGTTGAAGAACTGGGCTAAATATTTTTAAGCAATAGTTAAAATTGTTTTAATTAAGGTATAGTTGATTTACAATATTACATTAATTTCAGGTATACAGAATGGTGATTCGGTATTTTTACAGATTATACTCCACTAAGTTACTACAAGCTATGGTTCCCTGTGTTATATACAATATACCCTTGTTGCTTCTCTGTTTTACACATAGTAGTTTGTGTCTCTTAATCTCAGGCCCCTAACTTGCCCCCACCCCTTCTCTCTCCCCTTTGGTAACCACTGGTTTCTTTACTGTATCTGTAAATTTGTTTGTTTTGCATATACATTTATTTGCATTATTCTTCAGTTTCCACATACAAGTAATATCATACAATATTTTCTTTTTTAAAAATTTATTTATTTATTTGACTGTGCTGGATTTTATTTGTGGCATGCAGGATCTTTAGTGGTTACAAGTGGGATCTAGTTTGCTGACCAGGGATCAAACCTAGGCTGCCTGCATTGGGAGCACAGTTTTAGCCACTGGACCACCAGGGAAGTCCCCAGTATCTGCTTTTATTTGACTTGTTTCACTAAGTGTAATATTCTCTAGGTCAGTCATCCATGTTGGTTCAAATGGCAGTATTTCATTCTTTTTTATGACTGATTAATATTCCATTGTATATGTAGATGATATTTTCTTTATCCATTTGTCTGTTGATGGACATTTGGGTTGCTTCTTGTAAATAGTGCTGCAGTGAACATTGGGGTGCATATATCTTTTTGAATTCATGTTTTTGTTCTTTTCCAAATAGATATCCAGTAGTGGGATTGTTGGACTGTATGGTAGTTCTATTTTTAGTTTATGAGGAACCTCCATACTATTTTCCATAGTGGCTGCACCAGTTTACATTCCCACCAACAATGTTCAAGGGTTCTTTCTCTTTTTTCAACAACATTTGTTATTTGTAGACTTTTTGACAATAGCCATTCTAGCTGGTGTGAGGTAATACGTCATTGTGGTTTTGATTTGCATTTCTCTAATAATTGACCATCTTGAACATCTTTTCATATGCCTGTTAGCTATCTGTGTGTCTTCTTTGGAAGAATGTCTATTCAGGTCTTTTTCCCTTTTTTTTGATTGGCTGAAAAAAGTCAGTTGTTTGCTATTGAGTAGTATAAGCTGTTATATATTTTGGACATTAACCCCTTGTTGGTCATGTCATTTGCAAATATTTTCTCCTAGTCAGTAGGTTGTATTCTCATTTTGTTGATGGGTTACTTTGCTGTGCAAAAGAGTTTATGTTTAATTAGGTCCTATTTGTTTATTTTTCCTTTTATTTATTTTTCCTTTGGAGACAGATTCAAAAAATACTGCTACAATTTATATCAAAGAGTGTTCAATCTATGTTTTCTTCTAGGATTTTTATAGTTTCAGGTCTTACATTTAAGTCTTTAAACCATTTGATTTATTTTTATATATGGTGTGAGGGATTGTTCTAATCTCATTGTTTTATGTATAGCTGTCCAGTTTTTCTAGCACCATTTGTTGAAGAAACTGTCTTTTCTCCATTGTATATTCTTGCCTCCCTTGTTATTGGTTAATTAACCATAAGTGCATGGGTTTATATCTGGGCTCTCTATTCTCTTCCATTGATGTATGTGTCTATTTTTGTGCCAGTACCTTGCTGTTTTGTTTACTGTAGCTTTGTAGTACAGTCTGAAGTCTGAGAGGATGATACCTTCAGCCTCTACATCCCAAAGTCCCTGTGGCCCCACATCCAGTGCCTTGCTATGGTGTGGGATGAGGCGGGCTGGTGTTTGCTCAACTTGGGCTGGGTACACAGTCAGGTGGTTGTAGGAAACCTGGCAACTATTAGGGTAGACTTCTCTCTGTCTTGCACTGAGGGCAAGTCAGCACCTGTGCACTCCTCACAAGCCGAGTGCAGCCTTCTCCAGACTTTCTGTCTGTCACAGTGATCCTCTAAGCAGCCAAGGGGGCTTGTGTCCACCGCACAGGACTCCAGGACCAGGATGCTCAGTGTGTGGCTCAATGCACTCACTCCTCAGGGTGGGTGTCTGCCAGTGTAATCTCCCTTTTCCTCTGAGTCCTCTCCCAGGGGCACAGGTCCCAACCTGATCATTTTTCTTAGCTTCCTAACTGATAATGTGTGTACAGCTTTGGTTATACAGGAGTCCTTCTTCCAGTCTCGTTAGTATTCAGTGAGAACTCTTCCACATGTAGATGTGTTTTTGATATGTTTATGGGGGAAGTAGAGCTTCTGTGACCTCTTATTCTACCATCTTGATCTCCACCTCTAGTTTTTAAAATTTGAATTTGCAGATAAGGTTAATCAAAATACACATATTAATCAAAATATGTTTTGTAAGAGAGTTTTAGAAAGAGTTGGACTGAAAAATGAAGGCAGTGTTGGAGCATGAAAGTAATTACCAAAGATCACAATTGAGAAGTGTTAATAGCTGCAAATAACACATTCATTAGTTTTCTTAATGGCAAAGACTGCTGGTTCCTTTGCAGTTTCTTTTATGCAGAATTATGGCACTGAAGCAAACTGTCAATCAGATGCTGAGATGTAGGCTTTTCAGTGCTGACCTATAACTCTTTTGTATTTGCTTCTCTTTGGCAGATGCTGTCCCTGGGCATCACAAGCTCTGCCCATGAGGATGAAAGTATTTTTATAATATTCAGTTTAGTTGTTGAGAAGGTTCTCTTCCAGATCCACTCACCCTGGTCAGTTGCAAGGAATCAGGTTTCAGCTTCCAGGCAAAGCAAATTCAGAACAAATGAAATAGAAACACCAAGGATGGAGAGGGCACTTTTATTTGCTTGAGTCAGTGCCCAGTACTTTATGTATACTATATATAGAGAGAGATATCCCTGGTGGCTCAGATGGTAAAGCATCAGCCTGCAATGCAGGAGACCCAGGTTCGACCCCTGGGTCAGGAAGATCCCCTGGAGAAGGAAATGGCAATCCACTCCAGTACTCTTGCCTGGAAAATTCCATGGACGGAGGAGCCTGGTGGGCTACAGTCCATGGGGTCGCAAGGAGTCAGACATGACTGAGCGACTTCACTACATACACACACACACACACACACACACACACATATATATATATATACATACACATATATATATCCACACACACATATATATATCCACACACACACATATATCCACACTATATTTATATGTATATTTATATATATAACAATTTGCCTGGTTCACAGTCCATATTTGGTATATCTCAGAATCCTCCCAGGTGTGTGCATGCATCTCTTAGCCAGGATGGATTCTACCGCAGAGGCCTGTGGGTAGCCTGACATCAGTTAACATCATCCCCTTTGACCTCCAAGGAGGCTTTTCTGTGAATGTATGGTTGGAGACGTCTCCTGACTTTGAGAAGAAATAAAATGTGGTCTGGGCAGGGCCCAGCTTTCTCTCTTAATTGTCATGACTTGGATTGTCAGTCCACAGGGAATGAATCTGCAATCACTTTACCTCAGGGGTGAGTGGGCATCTACCTCCTGCCTCAGTAATGTCTCCTTAATTGCTCTTGGTATGTGACAGTTTCTTAGTTCCTTGCTTTTCATGACCTTGATAATTTTAAAGAGTAATGGTCATATATTATTTATAGATTATCCCTCAATTTTTGGTTTGTCTGATGTTGTTTTATAACTAAACTGATATAAGGTGTTTGGGGTCAAATACCACAGAGACAAGGTGCCATTCTCCTCACATCATATCAAGGAGTGTATATGATAAATTTATCACTGGTGCTATTAACCTTGATCTTCTGACCAAAGCAATGTTTGCTAGGTTGCTCCACTGTAAAGTAACTCTCCCTATCTGGCCATAGTCTATCCTTTGCTAAATCAAGGAGGAAGGAATATTAAGCTGTACCTACTCCAAAATGGAATATCTATGTAAGTTATTTGAAATTGTTTGTAAGGGGGACTTGCCTTTGCTCCAACATTTGTTCCTTCAACCATTTCTATCAGCATGGACTCGTGGATATTTATGTAGTAGCTTGGGTTGTAATCCAGTGCTGTGTTATTTCACGGCTCAAACTGCTCCAGGTTTGTCCATTGGGCACTCTTTCACATTTACTCTTGAATCCTTTTGACATTGCCTGTCTCTGTTCCTTTTATTTATATTTTGAGCAATGCCATCTTTTCTGAAACTGAAAGATTATCCCACTTTATTTTGTGTTCTCACTGCCCTACAGCCATCCATGTATTCAAGAAGCTCTGGTTCCTTTTACTGGAGAATCATACCTTGTGTTTCATGCTTTAGCAGTGTTCTCTGTACAGAAAACTGTGGCACAGAGTGGATTGACCTTGGACCTAGACTGACAGTTGAAGTATAGTACTATCAAGTGGTCCTACAAGGGACTCGGGGCATGAATCCAGAAGATTGGATACTGTAGGTGAGGTGACTGTAGGTGAAGTTCTTGGCCTTTCAGATTTGATGCAGAGAAGTACAAATCCTTTTTCAAGCTTCTCAACAGGAATTGGGATGCCTAAGACAATATATCTACATGGCACTGTCGTTGTGATCATTAGTCTTCTAGAATTAATATTAATGCCTCTGTTACCAACAGTTGTTTCAGTTAGAGATCGCTTTTCTCAATCATAAATTGTTGGAAGTTGTTGTCTCTGGATGTTATAAACAGAAAATAGACTGGAGATGTCCTGTGTAGATTGTATATTAGAGAAAGGTTGAGTAATAGTGAATTGTCTCTTAGTAGTAGAGAAATGATACTGAAGAAGAATTGCTCCCTGGTACTAATAAGTAAAAGTCTTTGGTTAGAATGTTCCTTAAAAAAAATTAAATTCACTACCTTTGTAGCAAGATAACTTATTGATATACTATTTTTATGCCTTATTCCTACTGTTGTAGAAGATGTGAAGAATAAAAGATTAATTCCCACCTACTCTCCCCTGATACAGTGATATTATAAGAAAAATATATTTTGTGTTCGTCCTCAGTCTCTGGCTACTAAAACTTTTGAAATTTCCTGAGCGATAGGGGTGAGAAGAGCAGCTCTTGTTATTTGTAATAGTTCCCTTTCAACCACACCAGGGTTTATGCTAATGAGGTGACTCCTTGAAGGTGACAGCTGGTCAACAGAGGAAGTGACCAGGCTGTTGGGGAGTTAGAACTTTCAGCCCCATCCCCTGGCCTCTTTGGAGGGTAGAGGAGCTGGAGGTTAACTTAATCACCAATGGCCGAGTATTTAATCACTATGCCTATGTAATGTCAACTGCAAATTGGCACCTGCTATCTATATCTACAAGGATTAAATCATGCACTGCTGCAGCTGATTTTGAGTAAAAATTTTTTCCTTTTATTTCTCCTTCTTTTCTACTTCCTTAACACACCCCCCCCCAACACACCCCCACCACCACA
>NW_011494945.1:10258923-10261235 GCF_000754665.1 Bison bison bison | reverse complement strand
CCCCCTCCCCATACCCATTCTCATTTATCAGACATTAGATCTTTGCTCTTGTGCTCTGGCAGTCATAGGCCCTGGGAGGAATTAGCAGTCTTTAGGGACTGAGGACCAAACGCCAAGGAGCAAAGATTTCCACTAGTTGTCTGAAAGGGAGAGAGAGGGTGTTCCCCTCAAGAAAGAAAAGGATTGGGATGGACTCTCTGGAGACGATATTATTCTTGAGTTGTCTGAACTTTGGCACAGGGAGTGGGAGGTGGGAGATGTGTCCATATCTCAGCTTGTGGACATCAGGACATACTGCTCAGATGGACACCATCAAAGTGCCTGCCATAGGGAAAGAAGCAGTAGTGAAATAGCAGCAGCCACAGAATGAGAGCTTCTTACAGGGTTCTTCCATAATTCTAGGGAGAGCAGGGAACCTCAAAAATGACAAGTACATATGTCAGCCTTGGAGAATGATGGATGTGGACCCGAATTGCTTTGATAAGAAAAGTAAGGAAACATTATGGCATCTGAACTGGAAGAATGACTACCATGATTCACAGCTCATGGTTCAGCTCATTGTTGTACTCAGGATTGTGATTCACTGCAGCAAAAGGATGTCGAGGACAATCAGCAAAGGGAAAAAGTGCACCAGCTGCAAGCTTCCAAGGGTCCTCTCCAGTGGATCCATGTAGTATGTGCTTAATTCTCCCAACAGTGAGTTGAGACAATATGAGTAAAATGTTGCAAATCAGGGATACTCACTAGAGACTCCCTCTGTGTTTTTAATGGGGGCACTCTCTGCCTGGCAGATACCCAAATCCAGACTCCCAGAAGGAAAGTATGTGTTCATCATAGACCACATTGTCTGTACAAATTGTTAGACACAGCAGAGATACTCACTCTTATTAACTGATAAAGTTAATGATGGGAACCCTTCTGAAATCTAACTTCCCAGACAGCAGCCAAAGGCCAGCTTTGTAAGCAGGTCTTTCAGAAGAGAGCATCAGATCTGCTACATGAACTTTACTTCATAGCATGATTTTAGATTCTGACAAGTTGATAGAAGAACCTTTGTGGGAGTTCCCTGGCAGTCCAATGTTAGGACTCCAACCTTCCACTGTCAAGGGCCCAGGTTCAGTCCCTGGTAGGGGAACCAAGATCTCACAAGCCATGTGATATGCCCCTCCCCACAAAAGAACCTTTGTACTAGTGTTTCCTCCAGAATGTATGAATATCACTGATGGTTTTGAATGATCGTTTGTCTCTGTTGTATCCATGGGATTTTAAATGTATGGAGGTTACTGAGTGGAGAACTTTTACAGTTCCCGAGAGAAGTGGGTGGCAGGGCATGCCCTGTAAGGTACCATGGTGAGGAGGCAAGAAGAGTGAAAAGAAAGCATGCCCCAGAGCTTTTTTGTGTTTCCTACAGGAAAGACATGGCAGAGTGTGCAAAACAGTTTAGGATTAGTTAGTCAGGATAATGTCAGCAGACTCTGGGTTCTGGGCTGGTCTCTGGTTTCCTGGTACCTGGCCCTGGCTTAACTTAGGGGAGGAGAAATACTGACTTGGTGTATGAGTTATATAAAAGAGGTAATTGAGAACATGAACTTAGGAATCTTTGGTTTGTAGATGAAAGACATGTTTGTGGCCGAGTTATTCATTATCTCTAGGAATTAGCCAGCCCTAGGAAGGGTGTTAGGGTTAGGGTTAAGCTGTGAAAAGAAGAGAAGTGAAAAGCAAAGGAGAAAAGGAAAGATATAAACATCTGAATGCAGAGTTCCAAAGAATAGCAAGAAGAGATAAGAAAGCCTTCTTCAGTGATCAATGCAAAGAAATAGAGGAAAACAACAGAATGGGAAAGAGTAGGGATCTCTTCAAGAAAATTAGAGATACCAAAGGAACATTTCATGCAAAGATGGGCTCGATAAAGGACAGAAATGGTATGGACCTAACAGAAGCAGAAGATATTAAGAAGAGATGGCAAGAATACACAGAAGAACTGTACAAAAAGATCTTCACAACCCAGATAATCACGATGGTGTGATCACTGATTTAGAGCCAGACATCCTGGAATGTGAAGTCAAGTGGGCCTTAGAAAGCATCACTACAAACAAAGCTAGGGGAGGTGATGGAATTCCAGTTGAGCTATTTCAAATCATACAAGATGATGCTGTGAAAGTGCTGCACTCAATATGCCAGCAAATTTGGAAAACTCAGCAGTGGCCACAGGACTGGAAAAGGTCAGTTTTCATTCCAATCCCAAAGAAAGGCAATGCCAAAGAATGCTCAAACTACTGCACAATTGCATTCATCTCACACACTAGTAAAGT
>NW_011494945.1:10239670-10258465 GCF_000754665.1 Bison bison bison | reverse complement strand
GCATCTGGTCCCATCACTTCATGGGAAATAGATGGGGAAACAGTGGGAACAGTGTCAGATTTTATTTTTCTGGGCTCCAAAATCATTGCAGATGGTGAGTGTAGCCATGAAATTAAAAGACGCTTACTCCTTGGAAGGAAAGTTATGACCAACCTAGATAGCATATTCAAAAGCAGAGACATTACTTTGCCAAATAAGGTCCGTCTAGTCAAGGCTATGGTTTTTCCTGTGGTCATGTATGGATGTGAGAGTTGGACTGTGAAGAAGGCTGAGTGCCAAAGAATTGATGCTTTTGAACTGTGGTGCTGGAGAAGACTCTTGAGAGTCCCTTGGATTGCAAGGAGAGCAACCAGTCCATTCTGAAGGAGATCAGCCCTGGGATTTCTTTGGAAGGAATGATGCTAAAGCTGAAACTCCAGTACTTTGGCCAACTGATGCCAAGAGTTGACTCATTGGAAAAGACCCTGATGCTGGGAGGGATTGGGGGCAGGAGGAGAAGGGAACGACAGAGGATGAGATGGCTGGATGGCATCACTGACTCGATGGACGTGCGTCTGAGTGAACTCCGGGAGTTGGTGATAGACAGGGAGGCCCGGTGTGCTGTGACTCATGGGGTCGCAAGAGTCGGACATGACTGAGCGACTGATCTGATCTGATCTGATCTGAGGAAGTGTGTTGTCTCCCCAGCTAACAAGGGCCTCGAGATGTCAAAACATCTAAAAATTTAAAAAACATGATCACTACACCCTTATTCCAAGCTCTTACTTGCATAACAACCATGTGATCACTTACAGTTAGCCCGATCTATCTCTGTGGATCAAGTTTCCACAAATAGGCGTATCTACTTACAAAGACCAAAGCATTGTTGGTACAGTTAGTGACAACTGGGACTTGTCATTGACTCTAAGGAAAATGATTTATGAACTTTTATAAAAAAACATTTTATGAAATGTTTTAGGAACACTTGAGAAGATGGTTGGAAAGAGAGAAACAGGCATTCTAACTGGGTAGAAAGATCTATTTTATGAAAATGGAAAAGCCATATGTGAATACTGCTTAACTATTCAATTTGCATGAACTAGAGTATAGACTGAGATAAATTCAGTTGAGTTACGGCAATGGGGAGGGAAGTTTGGTTGTTCTTAAATGTGTGAATTGAGAAGCAAGTGGAGGTTACCTTTTGAGTCAGAAAATGAAGTACTAACGATTGTATATCAGAAAGAGGAATCTGAGAGTGAAGTATTGAGAATGATTAAAGAAACATAGGGGTAGCGTGTAGGTAGGAAGGTCAGTAATGAGGCTTATAGGGAAACAAGCCAGGAACAAATAAGGGCTGGATGTTGTAATAAAGAAAAGGAACTTATCTTCCAGTCATGTTAGTGTAAAGGATGGGTAGCAGAAAGGTGGAAACAACCCAAGTGTTCATCAACAGATGAATGAGTGAACAAAATGTGGTATATACATGCAATGGAATTTTATTGTTCAGTCGCTAACTCACGTCCAGCTCTTTGTGACCCCATGGACTGCGGCATGCCAGGCCTCCCTGTCCCTTGCCATCTCCTGGAGTTTGCCCAATGGGATATTTCAGCCATAAAAAGGAATGAAGTTCTAATATATATTATAACATGAATAAACCTGAGGACATTATGCTAAAAAATTAACCAGGCAGACAAAGGACTCTAATGGTATATAACACCACTTACATGAGGTGACTATGATAGGCAAGTCCATAGAGACAGAGAGCAGAATAATGGTTACCATGGGGCTAGAGGGACGGAGGGAAGGGGGAGTTATTTTTAGTAGATACAGAGGTTCTGTTTGGGATGATTTAAAGTTCTGGAGAGAGATAGTGGTGATGATTACACACCATGTAAATGTACTCAGTGACACTGAGTTGTACACTAAAAAATGGCTAAAATGGTAAATTTTAGGTTATGTGTATTTTACCACAATAAAGAAAGAAAAGAAAAGGAAAAAAAAACTCACAATTGAATTAGTGGCAGTTGAAGAATGACTCTGAGATGATCAACACAGGGAACAAGATGGATAGTGGTAACTCTCAGAGACATGGGAATCTGATGGTCGGTAGAGCTGATATTGGAGAAGGCAATGGCACCCCACTCCAGTACTCTTGCCTGGAAAATCCCATGGACGGAGGCGGCTGGTAGGCTGCAGTCCATGGGGTCTCGAATAGTCAGACATGACTGAGCGACTTCACTTTCACTTTTCGCTTTCATGCATTGGAGAAGGAAATGGCAACGCACTCCAGTGTTCTTGCCTGGAGAATCCCAGGGACAGGGGAGACTGGTGGGCTGCCGTCTATGGGGTCGCACAGAGTCGGACACGACTGAAGCGACTTAGCAGTAGCAGCAGCAGCAAAGCTGATATCAGGGCTTCCCAGGTGAGGTAGCTCAGTGGTATACAATCCATCTGTCAATTCAAGAGACACAGGTTTGATCCCTGGCACAGGAAGATCCCCTGGAGGAGGAAATGACAACCCACTCCAGTATTCTTGCCTGGTAAATGCCATGGACAAAAGAGCCTGGTGAGCTATAGTGCATAGGGTCACAAAGAGTCGGTATGACTGAGCAAGAACACAAGAGCTGATACCAAGCTCATAGACGCTATGTCCACATGGACCTATGAGCTTTCCCCTGTGGCTGGATGCTGACGGCACCATTATCCCTAGTTAAGTACTGTGTGAATGCTTTTCATCTGTTATAGTGGTTGAGCTGTCCTTGCTCCTGTATAAAGACTACATCTTCATTTGTACATGATCCCACTCTCTTTTACCTACTTAAGGACATCAGTCTCTTTCCTTATTGTCAATTTTCCCCTCTCTTCTGGGTTATTCCTGTTGATATACAAATATCTCCCATTCAAAACAGAACAAAAACAAAATAATACACAACAATCTGCTTGACTCCATCTCCCAGGACAGTCACTACTCCATTTCCTTACCATTATGCCAACATTCTTTGAAGTATTTCTCTTTACTTCATATTCTCCATTGCCATCCTCTCTTGAGCCCACTCCATTTAGACTTTTGTCTCTGCCACTCTTTAGAGGCACTTACCAGAGTCTTCCATGTAACTCTGGTAACTTCCATGTTACCAAATCCAATGGCCAGTTCTCAGTTCACACATTTTTTCACTCATCTGGAGCATTTGGTACAATTGTCACTGTCTCTTTGAAATATTTTATTCAGTTGGCTTTCGCTATTCCCTTCTCTTTTGTTTGTCTTCCTACATCCTGGGGCTCCTGCTCAATTTTGTTTGAAGTGCCCTTAGGACTCAGTCTTCAAAACTCTTCTGCTTCTTTTTACACCCCCAAAATGATTTTATTTAATTATATTCCATCACTACAGTGATATACCTCAACTCAGAATGACAACTCAGTGTATCCAACTTTCTAGTAGATATTACATTTGATTGCCTAAGGATCATTTCAAATTTAACATTGTTTGATACTGTACTCTTTATTATTCTCTTAAAACTGCTTCCTGCCCCCCATTCCTTTTACATCTTAGGAGATAGTCTTGCCAAAATTTCAAAATCTTAGAATCATCCTTGATGCTTAAAAAAAAATTTATATATATATATATGTATATAACATATATACAGGATATATATGTGTGTGTGTCTGTATATAATATATATATCTATGACAAGAGTCAGACACAACAGCCACTGAACAACAACAATATATATCCAATCAATCAGCAAATGCCTCTTGGTTCCATTTCTGGTGCTACCATCTTTCTCTGTTTTACTGTCAGCACTCGTTTTATTGCAACAGATTCTGTATCAGTTATGATTGAATCTGACTATGAACAAATTGTTTACTAAAGTACTCTTTTCTTGGACTAAGATTGTTCAGATAATAAAGGAGTATTTAATGCCACAAATAAATAATGGAATCTGGATGTAAGATCGCTTTCCCAGCATAATCACAGTAAGGATTTTTTAAGCTTCTCAGTAGGAAAGTTTTCTTTTTAAATTTTTTATTGAAGTATAGTTGACTTACAGTGTTTTGTTAAACAACAAGGATTTTTTATTGCTTCTCTTCCCTAACACTATTTTTTCCCCTCACCTTTATGAATAAGGGAAAGAAATGCTAGCCCTACTCCTCATTTCTCCTGAAAGATTTCCTAATTCTTAACCTTGTTTCACCAGGACAGGCCTGTGACCTCCCATTTTTCTTTCCATGTCTACAGTGCTACAAAGGGTGCCACTGAAAAAGGTCTTGATTTGACCCTGCTATTTCCTACCTTTAATAAACCTCAGGGAAACTTGAAACTGCAGGGAGCAGCAGGCAGCCATAGCCTGACCCTTGCCTGGCCCCTCTCAGAGCTGAATACTGTAACACTCATTAAATATTCAGCAATCTATTGCCAGTTTAAAACAAACAGAGGTGATCTTTTCAAACCATCTAGTGGGTCTGCAGTACAGCTGAAGAATGACTTTCCTGCTTCATTAAACATTTAGGCGACTCCATGGCTTCGTACAGTTGCCTGTAATTCTGACAGCAGATAGAGCAGATCAGTGTAGACTCCCCTCTTAATGGAGGAAAACTCCCATCATATTCTTATTGATGATTTTTGGCAAAGATGACAGGAAGAAGGATGGAAACATCAGGAAGATAAATAAATCTTCTAGTTCCCAGAAAGTTGGCACATGTTCTCAAGAAGTGTGAGAGCTATTTAATATATAGGTTGTTTGACAGTTGCTTTAATACCATTTCTTTCACCTTTGAAAAGCTCTTTTGCTCTGTAATCTTGATGAAAGCATGAGGGATTTCTAAGAGCTTTGCTAAAATCATTCATACACTTGCACTACTACTCATAATGATGACCTAAAAGATAATGAAAATTTAAGCTCTTCTGATACCTTCAACTTTCTGCTTTGCATTTGGAGCTGTTTGGCCATCCTAAATTTTACCATTTATTATTTTGTCATGTAACTGTCTTTAGAGCCCATCTTTGGGTTTAGTTGTCAACTGCTGCTTTTGTAGCATATATTCAAGGTCCCCAAATAAGTGATGAGTGCACTGAGATTTCAGAGAGCCTGTATTCCCACTGAACTAGTTAAATAATAATGAAAAGAGTAACTGTTGTGTGTTTGTGAAGTGCTTTAAAATTGTGCTCACAATTCTTTTTTCTAATTGACAAGACAACTTTGCATTTCTTCTTCTACCCCTAAGATCAATAAAAATTTAAAAGATATTAAGTATGAATGAATTCATGTTAAATATAAAGTCTCAAAGTATTTTGTTTTCTTTTCACTGTCTCTCCTTTCCATCAACTTTGTCTCACACTGTAGCCGCCTTCTCTTGTTCCCATAGAATCAACTTCAAAAAGACTTTGTATGTTGATCACTTGCCGCTCCATTTTTTCACTCACACTCTACCTTGGAACAGGGGTTTCCTTATTGGTTTAACGTATGTTGTCATAGGATGCATTTCATGGGATAGCTCAGCTTTGGCCTGATTCTTCTGCTTTCTGTTGATCCTTAAGTATCATTTAGTAATGACATTTTCAAGCTGACTCTGATTTCAAAGATTTTCTAATCCAACTTCCTTATTTTAGAGATGTGAATCCGAGGTCTACACAGGCAACATGTACTGCCTGAGGATTGTTTCAAGTCCTTCTCAGTTTACTCAATCTGTTTGCTATTCCATGGGATAAGAGTTTCCTATTTGTCCTCAGCTCCCTGGCCTTTATGAAGCTCCTCCACTTTGCTCCACTTAACCATGACCTTTTCAAGGGCATGCCTTTCTGGGTTGTACATATCTTTCTTCCCCTCTGTGGTATCTCTCCAGCTCCGTTACTTTGTGTCTGGTGGGGAGGGTAGGTGGAGGGGGTGGAAGTTTTACCCTTGACAACCAGATCTTGTCATCTGCCTTAAACAAACTTATTAAACTGAGAAGAAATCATGTTTAAACAATGCCCCATGCCCTCTGATGGTAAAGAAATATTTTCTGAGTCCTTGTCCTCATTTCACTGAGCTGGCTAGTTTTCTATCCATCAGATCTCCATACTTTGTTCCGATGAGCCATATATAACTAACGCACAGGAAGTTGACACCAAGAAATTGCTTAGTTTGTTTTGTTCTACTTCCTTCAGTTAATGTCCAGAGTAACCATTTATATCTTGCCCTTTCTATTTTTATGTCACAGATTTTAATTTTCATGTTCTTTCTATTTAGAATTTTCACTGGCCCAGCTCCCATGCATACATTGTCAATGACATCCCTTTTTTCTGCTTTCTTTTGAAGTTTTTCATTTTGCTTTGTTGACTCTTGTTTTACATTTTCTGGGTTATCAGATCTGAATGGCAAGCCAGAACATTGAGGTATTCGTTTGCATGAAGACATAAAACATCCAGAATCAGCATCCCCTTTCCTGGTCAGGGCTGGCTAAGCCTCACCCACCCGGCTCCTTGACTCCCCTTTTCTGGACTTCGGGCTGAACAACAGTTTCCTAAGCATAGTGCTCCTCGCTGTCAGATTAAGGTTCAGGGGAGTAAAGTACACTGGCCACATTCCAGGCCCAGAATTGTACCCTGGTCACCATGATAGGGCTTTGCCAGCTCTCGGCACATGATGTGAATAAGAGACCCTTAGGTGTTTATGTAAGTGGGTCTATTTTAATGTTCAAGGACCCAGAAAAATTTTCCCAGTGATAATAGGGTGGCTTATTTTCTCTTTTGCTTGACTTCTCCCATTTTATTTATTAGCTTTCCCTGAAGGCTCCTTTTCTAGTTCTCAACTTCTTCATTTCCTTCATTAAAGGATGCCACGTTTATCAAATACAATTTCTGGGTTAATATTTAGGAATGTCAGTGGTCTTCAGTGCTTAACATTCTTCCTATTTGCTTTTACAAGTAATCCTTGCCAGGTCTCGTTTCGTTGTGCTCGTCTTTCAGGCACTGCTTTCTGTGGACTCCTCTCTGCCTTCCATCTGCATGAATTCTGGGGATAAAGAGTGTGGTCTCAAGTTTCACGACACAACAGCAACCTTACCCTCCTCCACTTATCTGGTTTCCAAAGCACATGTCCTCTCTCAATCAGCAGCATAGAATACCACAGAGAACGTCAGCAGATGCCCGTGCTGACTGTTGCCTCTTCCTGGCCCCTGTCCACAATCCAGCTCCTAACAAAGCTTGGCGTAGAGAAGTGCCATTTAGTCCAAGAGCCTTGCTAGCACTTGAGCCTCCTCCACTTAATCAGAAGCCAAAGGACTGGAACTATGATGGTTTGGTTTGAGGTGGTTTTGTTAATGGGCATTGGGAGAACTCAGTTTCAGGGAGGCCATGTCTGCATTGGCTGTCAAACAACTTTGAGGGCATTTTCCAGCACATGACTAAGTGTCACCTATGAGGTCATATATGAGGAGTGTCCTTTAGGATCCACTCGTAGCACTTACATGGCGTTTTGTTTCCATTGTTTCACAGCTGTTATACAGTTGCTCACCTCCCCTCTTGGCTCTCTCACTCGACTGTAAATTTCTGACTTACTCATCTCTACATTGCCTGCAGCCTTGTGCCTCCAAGGAGCTGAATAAAGTCCCTGTGTAAGGTGTTTCATAAAATATTTCCTGGAATTGTAACTGAGAATGTGCAGAATCCTCTAGGGGTAGTAATGAATTGTTAGGGGCACATATCAGAGGTTTGAAACTGTTCCGAAGTTCTTACAAGGATGCATCATCATTTGAGACAGTATTGAAAGGAAAGGAGTCTACATGCCTCGATCCAGCCATCGTGGGGTGTACGCATGACAAAGAGCAGGGCTTGATGTGGTTAAACGCCACACAGCTTCCTTCACCCTCGATTCAGCCTTTGCTCACCGTGTTTTCCCCAAGTTCCCAGTTTTAGCTTGTCTTCTTAGGGAGGCTTTTCAGACCTATTTAATCAGGAGAAAGGAAACGGGAGGTGGAAAGAAA
Organism: Bison bison bison; assembly: GCF_000754665.1. Lineage (NCBI taxonomy): Eukaryota > Metazoa > Chordata > Mammalia > Artiodactyla > Bovidae > Bison > Bison bison. The sequence continues at coordinate 10,250,524 of NW_011494945.1, read as the reverse complement.
AACTGTCACAGGGAGAAGTGTGGCTTTCTGAGGAAAGTGTATGTTCTTTCAAAACATTAAAGTGCAGATTTGCATTTTTCTGACCAGAAATGTCTGGTTTGCCTTGAGGAAGGATAAGGAGCACACAGCAGGGATACAAAGAGAAAGATTCAATATCTAGCCTTTGACATCTGGAGTAGGACTTCTGGGTCTGCAGAAAAGCTTTCGTTTTGAAAGACAATCTTTGTGGAGAGAAAATTTCTTCACCTACCAAGAGCCATCTTGTGAACTAGGTCAGAAGAAAAGGCAGGGGTGGAAAGGAGTCAGCATGTGACATAGGGTAGGAGGCCTGAGTTGAAGAGGAGGAAGAGAAAGGGGAGAGGACACAGGCAGCGAGACATCTGTGTCCTGACCACTGCTCTTTGAGCTGATGTCCAGGAGCCTCTGTGAATCAGTGAAGACAAAACTAAGGGCTTAGTGCCCTGTGCACCTCTTGGTCCCTAGGAGCCTGGTGGTATCCCCGGTGAGCACATCCACCGTGGTCCAGCCCTGAAGGAGAAGTTGGCTTGACAGAGGGCCCTGAGGCAGCGCCCAGCTCTCCTCGGTCTGCAGAAGGCTCAGAGAGAACCAGAGGTCCTACATGGCCCAGTGAAGAAATTCAGAGATTCTGCGAGGACAGAGTCTGGGGTCAGGAGGCAGAACTGCAGAGTAAGGGAAAGTGGCCAGCACGCTGGAACCAGGGGATGGGTGACAGGATGCTGTCCTGGTGGGCAGACAGATGGTCCTGCTGAGCCTCAGCTGTCACTGGGTGGAGGATCCAGCCAGGCCATTACTGTGTCACAGAGGTTCGACCTCAGGAAGAGGCTGAAGAGAGACCAGCTAGAGAAATATGATCCTTAGTCAGGGAAGGCATTCTCCCATTGAATCCATGAGTACATTGAGCTAAACAGTATTTTCATTTTGTGCCTGAAGAAGCTGCAGCTCTCGAGTTTAGGGTCATTTATCCTGCTTCATCCAGGACCTGCAAACTCAGGCTAAACTTAGCTCTCAGCTCCCTCAGTTCATCCAGGTATCCAACATTGCTTTTTCTGCTCGTTGAAGCATTTTATTTCTTCTGGTTTCTCCTTTTAGATGTCTTGTTTAATTTTGAAAGACACTCAGAATTCTTCCAAGATCCACACTCCAACAGTAAAATGCAGTGGTTTGGTGCTGTGGTAATGACTGAATCCATTACTTTTTTGTAAAAATGCTATTGTAATCTACATGAAAAATTCCACACAAGATAAAAGTGCCTATTGGAGAAACCCCTGATTAATTCTCCCAGTCGATTTTATGACTCACTCATTTGGAGTTTATTGGATTTACATTTCAGACTGCAAACTCAAAGGGAAATAGTTAAACATAGAATACTGAATTTTCAAGGCTTCATGCATTTTCCATTTTCCCGTGTTTTGCATATGGCCAGAGTTTGATAAAGCTCTATCTTTTTTTCCCTTTAAAGTTTTCCTTCTCCTTCTTTTTTTGGCATTTATTTTTTTTAAAATTGGAGTATAATTGCTTTACAATATTGTGTTAGTTTCCGCTGTACAACAAAGTGATATAGCTATCTGTATACACATATCCCCTAGCTCTTGAGCCACCTTCCCACCCTCCCATTCTGCTCCTCTAGGTCATCACAGAACACGGAGCTGAGTTCCCTGTGAGCCTCCTGTGCTATACAGCAGCTTCCCACCGGCTATCTTAATTTACACATGGTAGTGTATGTATGTCAGTGCTACTCTCTCAATTTATCCCACCTTCTCCTTCCCCACCCGTGTCCACAAATCCCTTCTCTATGTCTGAACCTCTGTTCCTGCCTTGCAAATAGGTTCATTAGAATCATTTTCCTATATTCCATATATATACCTTAATATATAACGTTTGTTTTTCTTTCTGACTTCACTTTGTATGACAACCTCTAGGTTCATCCACATCACTACAAATGACCCAATTTTGTTCCTTTTTATGGCTAAGTAATATTCCACTGTATGTATGTCCTACATCTTCTGTATCCATTCATCTATTGATGGACATCTAGGTTGTTTCCGTGTCCTGGGTGTTATAAATAGTGGTGCAGTGAACACTGGGGTACATATGTCTTTTTGAATTATGGTTTTCTCAGGGTATATGCCCTGTAGTGGGATTGCTAGGTCATATGGTAGTTCTATTTTTAAGGAACCTCCGTATTGTTCTCCATAGTGGTTATGGAGAACGTGTGTATAAATTCACATTCCTAGCAACAGTGCAAGGGAGAAGACAATGGCAACCCACTCCAGTACTCTCGCCTGGAGAATCCCATGGACGCAGGAGCCTGGTAGGCTGTAGTCCATGGGGTCGCACAGAGTCAGACACGACTGAAGTGACTTAGCAGCAGCAGCAGCAACAGTGCAAGCGGATTCACTTTTCTCCACACCCTCTCCAGCATTTATTACTTGTAGTCTTTTTGATGATGGCCATTCTGACCTGTGTGAGGTGATACCTCATTGTAGTTTTGATTTGAATTTGTATAATAATGAGCAATTTGAGCATCTTTTCATATGTTTGTCGGCCATCTGTATGTCTCCTTTGAGAAATGTCTGTTTAGGTCTTCTGCCCATTTTTTTATTTGGTTGTTTGTTTTTCTGACACTGAGCTTCATGAACTGCTTGTATATTTTGGAGATAAATCCTTTGTCAGTTGCTTCATTTACAAGCAAGAGTGACAAAACGTTATCTTGATACTTATATTTTCCTCATCAATAAACCAAAAGAGAAAACATTACCCAAAGAAACTGCATTTACATCGTTTTTCTTGGAAGTTAAAAAAATATATACTTTTGCACATTCCCTGGAGGTCCAGTGGTTAGGACTCTATGCTTCCATTGGGGCCCAGGTTCGATTGCTAGTCAGGGAACTAAGATCTTGCATGCCATGCAACATGATCAAAAAAAGGTATTTTTGTCACACACACACACAACTAACAAAGGAAGAGGTGGTGAAGGAATTAGGCTTGGGAAGGAGGCACATTCTCTGAGATTCTGACTTAGAGAAGAAAAACTTAGGGAACCAGGTAGTTACAGCCCCATCACAGGCCAATATAGACTGCCTACTGGCTCCCTGTCTTGTCTCTCTCTGCCAGCATTTCCCCCCTTAAGTTGAACTACAAAACCCTTCCAGAAGCAGAGGGAGGTGCATGCTAATTATAAAAACGGTCTAATTGAATTTAAATGACACTTCTCTTACTTTGTTGGGAGATAAAATATGTGTTCATATTAAATATTTTGTTGTTATTGTTCAGTTGCTAAGTTGTGTCCAACTATTTGCGACCCCATGGACTCCAGCATGCCACGCTTCTTGTCCTTCACTATCTCCCGGAGTTTCTGAAACTCATGTCCATTGAATTGATGATGCCATCCAAAAATTTCTTTTTCTGGCACCCCCTTCTTCTTCTGCCCCAGTCTTTCCCAGCATCAGGGTCATTTCCAATGAGTCAGCTCTTCGCATCAGGTGGCCAAAGTATTGGAGCTTCAGTATCAGTCCTTCCAATGAATATTTAGGGTTGATTTCCTTTAGAACTGACTGGTTTGATCTCCTTGTAGTCCAAGAGACTCTCAAGAGTATTCTCCAACACCACAGTTGGAAAGCATCAATCCTTTGGTGTTCAGCCTTCTTTATGGACCAGGTCTCACATCCATACATGACTACTGGAAAAACCATAGCTTTGACTGTATGGACCTTTGTCGCCAAAGTGATGTCTCTGCTTTTTAATATGCTATCTAGGTTTGTTACAGCTTTCCTTCCAAATATTACATATTTAACTTGACTTTAAGTCTCATTGATAATGTGTATTTTGCTTAAAAATAAGGCAAAGGATTACTTTTGGGAATGGTGCTGAGGCTTATGTAAGTCTGACAGGGTTTTGAAATGTCTCAATCCCTATAAAAATATAATAAATGACATAAATAATCACTTTCTTGAGTTTTTGAAATTGCTTAATTTTTATTTAAATTTGAAAATATTTGGAATGACTAAAAAGGCAGTATTTACTACTGGAACTGACTGTATTTGTGATTCAAACCTCAGGTGCCTACATGACACATAGTTGGCACCTAAGGTGTCACAGCCTGGCACACTGCTGTGTGCATGTTTAAAATATGGGGACCAGAGCTTGAAGAAGTCTTTACTATAAACTAGCAGTGGTTGGGATCTTTAATATTAAGGACAATAAGACTTCATATCAGGATGTCAGAAAGATTACATCTATACTACTAGAGAGTTAAATTTAATGAATATTAAATTAAAGTTAAATTTTAATTTAGTTAAAGTTAAAATATTAAAGTTAAATTTAATGAAATAAAATGATCACCTTTATAAGTAAGAAAATTATAACATCCTGTAATATGTACAGATTCAACAGAAGTTAGAATATGCTAGGACTTCTTATTTGGCAGATTTTTTATTTAATTTCAAATATATTTAGGTGCATTTAATGATTAGAGAATAATTAAAATAACATTACAGAAATTTAGAAATCAGAGGAAATCTTTCTCATAGCTCCCCCTAAGAACAAGCACCATGTTGAGTAACAGTGATTCTTCAGCTGCCCCTCCATCTGGATCACCTGGGAGGCTTGTTATAGAGTGGATCCCAGGTTCTTCCTCTGAGTTGGAATCTCTGTGGGTAGGAGCCTGTGGGTTTATATTTTTAACAGGCTCCCTGGTGGATTCTGATTTGCAGCTGGGAGATTAACTTGTTCAGTTACCCGGGGATCATTTTATCTGCAGTTCATGAAGAGGGCCCATTCCAGTGTTTGCTACCCACATCATTTCTGCTTTAGAGCAGTGGGAAGCTGCTGGAGCCTCAGAGCGGGAGGTAGCCTGGCCTTATTTGCTTTTTCTTTTTTAAAACTGTATTTGGTTGCACCAGGTCTTAGTTGTGGCATGCAGGAAATCTTTAGTTGCAGCATGCAGACTCTTAGCTGTGGCATGTGGGATCTAGTTCCCTGGCCAGGGATCAAACCCAGGCCCCCTGCACTGGGAGCTTGGAGTCTTAGACACTGGACCACCAGGGAAGTTCCCTTCTTTTCTTTTTTTTTTTTTTTTAATATTTTTTAAACTTATTTATGGCTGTGCTGGGTCTTGGTTGCTGGACAGGCTTCTTTCTAGATGTGGCAAGTGGGGACTACTCTCTAGCTGTGGTGCACAGGCTTCCCAGTGCAGTGGCTTCTCTTGTTGCAGACCACAGGCTCTAGGGTGCACAGGCTTCAATAGTTGTGGCTCCTGGGCTCTAGAGCACCGGTTCAATAGTTGTGGCCCACGGGCTTAGCTGCTCTGTGGTATGTGGGATCTTCCCAGACCAGGGATTGAACCCATGTCTCCTGCATTGGCTTATGCAGGAAGCCCCCCTATTTGATTTTTAAAGCTCACTCTGGAGTTAGTGAGTAGATAGGATTTGAGAGGATCAAGACATGGAGTCAGGTAGACAAATTACAAAACGTGGTGAAAATGGAGAGAAGTGGACACGGCTGAGAGGCATATGTATTAACAGAAGATGGACTTAGTAGAATCTGGTGATGACTGGATTTAAGAAGGAAATATTAAGACCTCCTCCAGGTTTTGGAAACAGAAAAGGACTATTTGTCAAGATAGGATACACAAGAATCTAATTTGTATGTATCTTATTGTAATTTGTCTCAAATACCTTTCCAAAAGGTGGCATTGAATATGTGTTTTAATTTAGGTAAAATATAACTATCATGAAATTATAAGGTAATCTTCAAGAGGGAAACGTGGTTAACTTTACAGTGGAGAAACCAGGTAGATACCACCTTAACCAAGGAATCCAAATTAATATCACCAAGATAAGACATATCCACACTGTGCACCCCCTGATATGATGCACCGAAAAGGTCATAGCATCATATCTGGAGCATTCTTGCCAAAAATGCATAACTTCATTATGTGAGAAAACATCAGACAAACAAAAAATGAGGGACATTCTACAGATAACCAGTCCTCTTCCACAGAGTCAGGGTCATTGAAAGGCAAGGAAAAACTGAGGTGCTCAGACTAAAGGAGACTAAAGGGATGTGAGAACTAAATACAATGTGCTACCAGGAGAAGAAAAAAAGACATGTAGTGGAAAAAACTGACAAAATTTAAATAAAGTGTGTAGGTTCGTTAATTGTATTGTATCAGTGATAGTTTCCAAGCTTTGATAATTCCACTGATTACGGAAGATGTTAACATTGGGAAAATCTGTATAAAGGGCATATGGGTTCTCCCTGTATCATTTTAGCAACTTTTCTGTAAATCTAAATTACAACTATAAAAAATTACCATATTTATTTTTGCAATAATTTTAAAATATTAATAACTTTTTCTCAAAGTTGTGCCACTTCTGGGATAAAAAGCACTGATGCCTGAGACTGTATAGAGGTGGCTAGTATCTGTGTGAATTAATTCTGCTTCCTATGTGTCTAATAATTTTCCTTTACCAGTTTGGACTGGTTCCGGCTATAAAACCTCTATACAGCTAACACTTGAACGACGTGAGGGTCAAGGGCATCAACAATCCATCCAATTGAAAATCTACATATAACTTATAGTTTTCCTGCCAGATACATCATTCCATGGTTTCCAAGGTTCCATGTCCATGGATTCAACTAACCACAGATGGTGTAGTACTGTAGTATTTATGGGGAAAAAATAATCTGGGTATAAGTGGACCCATGTACTTCAGAATCAATTGTATTTTTACCACCATAATCATTGCTCTCAGCTGGCCCTCTAGGCATTGTGGGATTGGGGTGGGGGTAAACTCCTCCATGACAGGTGAGGTCAGGTAACAGCATTCCCAGGCTGAGAGCGGACATCAAGAGTAAGAGGTAGGCAAAGTCTGCAATATCTGTTCACTAATTTCCCTCCTGGAATCACCTCTTTCAGAATCTACCACTGTATTCTGACCATTCTCTCCTTTGCTAAGTAATGTGGAAACTCACTTCCACTCACACGCAGGCACATCCTTGCTATTCACTAGGAAATAGTGCAGTCAGCACAGAAGTTCAGGTGTTCACAACTGATGAAGCCCCTCCCATTTACCTTCCCTCCCAAAGACTTTCCCATTGACCAGCTCTCCAAGGAGTTAGAGGGAATTGTATCCTGAGCTGAGACCAGAGCAGTGGCGGAGCTGGGGAGTTGCCGGTGTGCCTAGAGACACCAGGTATGTGCAGAGCTCCCGGGGATTGAGGTGGAGGGTAACCCCGGCATTCTAGAAAAGGCCATTCCTGGAGCGAGCACCTCAGTGTCCTGGGAGGGGTAACGTGGTGTTACTTGTGTAAACTTCCGTCATTTCCCCTAGAATTTTGGGTTCTGTTTTGATGGTGACCTTGGGTTCAGGTTAACCTCAGTTTTGATTCCCTATTCAAAGTGACTGTAAGCTCTTGCCTTTGATAATTATCGAAGCCTTTGGAGTCAGAGAACAGTAATATATTTTCATTGCCAACTGAATGTAAATCACTTTCTAACTCACATATTACCATGAAGGTGGTTTGTTTACAACTCCTAGGGTTTGTTGGCATTTGTAACTCCCATAAATGGCCATCAAGCCAGTTTCTCTTGAACAGTAGAGGAAATGATAGATTTCTTAGATGTTCACCCAGTGTTAACAGAGTCTGCTTGTCTTGTGCCTCCTGATTGAATTCAGCTGCTGCAGAAATGTGTCTGCAGGAGTCCCTGAGCCTTGAGCAGAGAGAAATGGATTCAAGGCATGATTTGCAAAGACATGGTATCAGCAATCTGATCTACAAGACTAGACTCAGTAGAGAGGAGAGGGACAAAGCGGTACCTTGGGAGGGAACTCTGCTTTGTAAGGACCCTGCTCAAAATAGTCCTCATCCTCCTTGCCCAGACCTGATAACAAACTTTAATCTCAATTCCTCCCCATCATCTGCCTCTCCTACATGACCCTTGCGGGTGGCTGTTCCTGATGGTGCTCATTCAGAGGTTCATTTGCTGCTTTGGATTTCTCTATCAGCATTTATTTTGACAATCTAAGTATAATGTACATACCATGAAAACCATCCATTCAAGTGTGCAACACAATAACTTTTTTGTAAATTTACTAGGGTGTGCAACCATAACTGTAATTCAGCTTTAGAAGATTTTCATCACCCCAGTAAGATCCTTCATGCTCAATTATTTTTTAAATTAACTTATTTATTTTAATTAGAGGCTAATTACGTTACAATACTGTGGTGGTTTTTGCCATACATTGACATGAATCAGCCACAGGTGTACTTGTGTCCCCCATCCCAAACCCCCCTCCCACCTCCCTCCCCATCCCATCCCTCTGGGTTGTCCCAGTGCACCGACTTTGAGTGCCCTGTTTCACGCATTGAACTTGGACTGGTGAGTTATTTCGCATATGGCAATATACATGTTGCAATGCTATTCTCTCAAATCGTCCCACCCTCACCTCTCCCACATAGTTCAAAAGTCTATTTTTTTTTATCTGTGTCTCTTTTGTTGTCTTGCATATAAGGTCATCATTACCATCTTTCTAAATTCTGTATATATGCGTTAATGTGCTGTATTGGCGTTTTTCTTTCTGACTTACTTCACTCTGTATAATAGGCTCCAGTTTCATATCTACCTCATTAGAACTGATTCAAATGCATTCTTTTAAATAGCTGAGTAATATTGCATTGTGTATATGTACCACAGCTTTCTTATCCATTTGTCTGCTGATGGACATCTAGGTTGCTTCCATGTCCTAGCTATTGTAAACAGTGCTGCGAACACTGGGGTACACATGTCTCTTTCAATTCTGGTTTCCTTGGTGTGTACGCCGAGCAGTGGGATTGCTGGGTCATATGCATCCCCAATTATTATATATAAACCCCATATGCACCCCAGACTCTAGGCAACCTCTCATCTATGTTCTTCTGTCTTTATAGTTTTGTGTAGTCTGGACACTTCATATAAATGCAGTCATGCAGGACATGGTCATTTATGTCTGGCTTCTTTCACTTAGTATGATGTTTTTATTTTTCTGATGGCGGGTTCCAATTGCCCCAACCCCCAAACTCCTTAAAGTTGCTAAGACCGCCTGCTATCCATATGGTCCTCCTGCTTCTCTTCATGTCCCCTGCAGTCAGTGTCCCACATGGTTACTGGGTCTGACTCTGTCCTTTCCTTGCTCAGCACTTCATATGGCATCACCTGGGCTGAACCATCTGTCCACTTCAGTCTGTCCTGCCAGGTTCAGATCTTTGTTCAAATGATACTTCCCTTAAAGGAGTCCTTGCCAAACTTCTTGACTAAAATGGCATCCTTTGTCATGGCCTTTTCACTTGCCCTGCTCTATTTCTTCACTTCATTAATTCCTGAAATAAATTTTCTGCTTAGTATCTTTATTTTAATTTAAAAAATTCTATAGGAATATAGTTGATTTACAATATTGTGTAATTTCAGGTATCTAGCATAGTGATTCAGTTATACAATCTATTCTTTTTCAGATTCTTTTACAATATAGGTTATTATAGAGTATTCAGTAGGGTTCCCTGTGCAAGGTCCTTGTTGATTATCAATTTAATATATAGCAGTGTATATAAATCCAAACTCCTAATTTATCCACTCAGCACCTTTCTATTTTGGTAACCATAAGTTTGTTTTCTAGGTCTGTGAATCAGTTTATGTTTTGTAAATAAATTCATTTATTTCATTTTTTTAAGATTCCATAGACAAGTGATACCATATGATGTTTGTCTTTCCCTGTTTGACTCCACTTAGTATATGAAAATCTCCATGTTGCTGCAAATGGCATTATTTCATTCCTTTTTATGACTAATATTTCATTGTATATATGCACTACATCTTTTTTAGCCATTCATCTGCCAGTGGATATTTAGGGTGTTTCCACGTCTTGGCTATTGTAAATAGTGCTGCAATGAACATTGGTGTGCCTGTAACTTTTAGAAAATAATTTTATTTATTTATTTTTGGTTGTGCTGGGTCTTCATTGCTGTGTGGGCTCTTCTTTAGTTGCTGGGAGCAGGGGGCAGCTCTTCATTGAAGTGCACAGGCTTCTCATTGCGGTGGCTTCTCTGTTGCAGAGCACAGGCTCTTGGGCACGTGAGCTCAATAGCTGCAGTTCCCGGGCTCTAGAACACAGGCTCAACGTTTGTGGCACACAGGCTTAGTTGTTAGACAGCATGTGGAATCTTCCCAGATCAGGGATCGAAACTGTGTCTCCTGAAATTGGCAGGTGGATTCTTTACCACTAAGCCACCAGGGAAGCCCCATGTGTAACTTTTTGAATTATGATTTTCTCTGGGTATATGCCCAGGAGTGCGATTGCTGGATCATAAAGTAGTTCTACTTTTAGTTTTTAAGGAGCCTCCATATCGTTCTCCATAATGGTTGTACCAGTTTATGTTCTAACCAACAGTGCAGGAGGGTTCCATTTTCTCCACACTGTCTCTAGTATTTATTGTTTGTAGATATTTTGATGATGGCCATTCTGACCACTGTGAGATGATATCTCATTGTAATTTTGATTTGCATTTCTCTGGTCCCATCACTTCATGGGAAATAGATGGGGAAACAGTGGAAGCAGTGTCAGACTTTATTTTTTTGGGCTCCAAAATCACTGCAGATGGTGATTGCAGCCATGAAATTAAAAGATGCTTACTCCTTCAAAGGAAAGTTATGACCAACCTAGATAGCATATTCAAAAGCAGAGACATTTCTTTGCCAACAAAGGTCCGTCTAGTCAAGGCTATGGTTTTTCCAGTGGTCATGTATGGATGTGAGAGTTGGACTGTGAAGAAGGCTGAGTGCTGAAGAATTGATGCTTT
>NW_011494945.1:10236940-10239570 GCF_000754665.1 Bison bison bison | reverse complement strand
TTTTGAACTGTGCTGTTGGAGAAGACTCTTGAGAGTCCCTTAGACTGCAAGGAGATCCAACCAGTCCATTCTGAAGGAGATCAGCCCTGGGATTTCTTTGGAAGGAATGCTGCTAAAGCTGAAATTCCAGTACTTTGGCCACCCCATGCGAAGAGTTGACTCATTGGAAAAGACTCTGATGCTGGGAGGGATTGGGGGCAGGAGGAGAAGGGGACAACAGAGGATGAGATGGCTGGATGGCATCACCAACTCAATGGATGTGAGTTTGGGTGAACTCTGGGAATTGGTGATGGACAGGGAGGCCTGGCGTGCTGCAATTCATGGGGTCACAAAGAGTAGGACACGACTGAGCGACTGAACTTAACTGAATAATCAGTGGTGTTGAGCATCTTTTCAGATGCTATTTGGCCATCTATATGTCTTCTTTGGAGGAATGTCTATTTAGATCTTTCACTCAATTTTTGAATGGGTTATTTGGGCTTTTGATACTGAGCTTTAGGAACTGTTCGTGTATTTTGGAGATTAATGCCTTGTTGGTCACATTGTTTGAAAACATTGTCTCCCATTCTGTAGGTTTAACTTTTTGTTTTATTTATGGTATCCTTTGTTGTGCAAAATCTTTTAAGTTTAATTAGGTCCATTTGTTTATTTTTATTTTCATTACTCTAGGAGGTGGAGTATGTCCTAGAGTATGTCAGAGAGTGTTGTGCCTCTATTTTCCTCTAACAGTTTTATAATATTCAATATTACATTTAGGTCTTTAATCCATTTTGAGTTTATTTTTGTGTATGGTGTTGGAGAATGTTCTAATTTCATTCTTTTACATATAGCTGTCCAGTTTTCCCAGCACCACTTATTGAAGAGACGGTCTCTTCTCCATTGTATATTCCTGTCTCCTGTGTCATAGATTAGTTGATCATCAGTGCATGGGTTTATCTCTGGACTTTCTGTTCTGTTCCATTGATCTTTATTTCTGTTTTTGAGATAGTACTGTACTGTTCTGATTACTGTAGCTTTGTAATATAGTGAGAAGTCAGCTTCCTTCAGCTTCATTTTTTTTTTTTTTTCCCTCAAGATTGCTTAGCTATTCAGGGTGTTTTGTGTTTCTATATACATTGTAAAATTTTTTGTTCTATTTCTGTAAACAGTGCCATTTTAATTTGACAGGGATTGCATTGAATCTGTATATTACTTTGCATAGTATAGTCACTTTAACAATATTGATTCTTCCAATCCAAGAACATGGTATATTTCTCCATTTGTTTGCATTGGCTTTGATTTCCTTCATTAGCATCTTATAGTTTTCTGAGTCCAGCTCTTTTGCTTCTTTAGGTAGGTTTATTCCTAGGTATTTTATTATTTTTGTTGCAGTGATATGACATTGTTTCCTTGATTTCTCTTTCTGATCAAATGTCATTAGTGTATAGAAATGCAAGAGGTTTTCTGTGTATTAATTTTGTATCCTGCACCTTTACCAAATTCATTAATGAGCTCTAGTAGTTTTCTTTCAGTGCCCTATCTTTTTGCCTTTTCATACTGTTCATGGGGTTCTCAAGGTGAGAATACTTATGTGGTTTGCCATTCCCTTCTCCAGTGGACCGCATTTTGTCAGAACTCTCCACCACAACCCATCCGTCTTGGGTGGCCCTACATTGGATGGCTCATAGTTTCATTGAGTTAGGAAAGGCTGTGGTCCATGTGATCAGTTTGCTTAGTTTTCTGTGACTGTGGTTTTCATTCTGTCTGCCCTCTAATGGATAAGGATAAGAGGTTTATCCTTATTAGATATGATAAACAGAGTGCCTGAAGAACTATGGATGGAGATTCGTGACATTGTACAGGAGGCAGTGATCAAGACCATCCCCCAAAAAAGAAATGCAAAAAGGCCAAATGGTGTCTGAAGAAACCTTACAATTAGCTGAGAATCTAAAGGCAAAGGAGAAAAGGAAAGATATATCCATTTGAATGGAGAGTTCCAAAGAATAGCAAGGAGAGATAAGAGAGCTTTCCTCAGTGATCAGTGCAAAGAAATAGAGGGAAACAATAGAATGGGAAAGACTAGAGATCTCTTCAAAAAAATTAGAGATACCAAGGGAAAATTTCATGCAAAGATGGGCACAATAAAGGACAGAAACAGTATGGACCTAACAGAAGCAGAAGATATTAAGAAGAGGTGGCAAGAATACACAGAAGAACTGTACAAAAAAGATCTTCATAACTCAGATAACCATGATGGTGTGATCACTCACCTAGAGCCAATGCAAAATAAAGTGGACCTTAGGAAACATCACTATGAACAAAGCTAGTGGAGGTGATGGAATTCCAGTTGAGCTATTTCAAGTCATACAAGATGATGCTGTGAAAGTGCTGCACTCAATATGCCAGCAAATTTGGAAAACTCAGCAGTGGCCACAGGACTGGAAAAGGTCAGTTTTCATTCCAATCCCAAAGAAAGGCAATGCCAAAAAATGCTCAAACTACTGCACAATTGCACTCATCTCACACACTAGTGAAGTAATGCTCAATATTCTCCAAGCCAGGCTTCAATAGTATATGAACCGTGAACTTCCAGATGTTCAAGCTGGTTTTAGAAAAGGCAGATGAACCAGAGATCAAATTGCCAACATCCG
>NW_011494945.1:10216688-10236840 GCF_000754665.1 Bison bison bison | reverse complement strand
AAACATCTATTTCTGCTTTATTGACTATGCCAAAGCCTTTGACTGTGTAGATCACAACAAACTGTGGAAGATTCTTCAAGAGATGGGAATACCAGACCAGCTGACGTGCCTCTTGAGAAATCTGTATGTAGGTCAAGAAGCAACATTTAGAACTAAATATGGAACAACAGACTGGTTCCAAATCAGGAAAGGAGTATGTCAAGGCTGTATATTGTCACCCTGCTTATTTAACTTATATTCAGAGTACATCATACAAAATGCCTGGCTGGATGAAGCACAAGCTGGAATCAAGATTTCTGGGAGAAATATCAATAACCTCAGATATTCAGATAGCACCACCCTTATGGCAGAAAGCAAAGAAGAACTAAAGAGATTCTTGATGAAAGTGAAAGAGGTGAGTGAAAAAGTTGGCTTAAAATTCAACATTTAGAAAACAAAGATCATGGCATCCGGTCCCATCACTTCATGGCAAATAGATGGGGAAACAATGGAAATGGCGAGAGACTTTATTTTTTTGGGGCTTCAAAATCACTGCAGATGGTGACTACAGCCATGAAATTAAAAGACTCTTGCTCCTTAAAAGAAAAGCTATGACCAACCTATACAGCGTATTAAAAAGCAGAGACATTACTTTGCCAACAAAGATCTGTATAATCAAAGTTGCGGTTTTTCTAGTAGTCATCTATGAATGTGAGAGGTGGACCATAAAGAAAACTGAGCACTGAAGAACTGATGCTTTTGAACTGTGGTTTTGAAGTAGACTCTTTCTTGAGAGTCCGTTGGACAGCAAGGAGATCCAACCAGTGTATCCTAAAGGAAATCAGTCCTGAATATTCACTGGAAGGACTGATGCTGAAACTGAAACTCCAATACTTTGGCCACCTGATGCAAAGACTCATTAAAAAAGACCCTGATGCTGGGAAAGATTGAAGGCAGAAGGGGAAGAGGATGACAGAGGATGAGATGGTTGGATGGCATCACTGACTTGATGGATATGAGTTTGAGCAAGCTCCGGGAGTTGGTGATGGACAGGGAAGCCTGGCGTGCTGCAGTCCATGGGGTCCCAGAGTCCTACACAACTGAGGGACTGAGCTGAACTGGGTAGTTTTCTGGTAGCATCTTGAAAATTTTCTGTGTATAGTATCATGTCATCTGAAAGCAGTGACGATTTTACTTCTTTTTTTCCAATTTGGATTCCTTTTATTTCTTTTTTGATTACCATAGCTTCCAAAAATACGTTGAATAAAAGTGATGGGAGTGAACATCCTTCCAAAACTATGTTTTGGACACCCTTCCAAAGCTATGTTGGATAAAAGTGGTGGGAGTGGACGTCCTTACCTTGTTTCTGATCTCTAGAGAAAATGCTTTCAGCTTTTCATGATTGAGAATGATATTTGCTGTGGGTTTTTCATATATGACCTTTATTATGTTGTGGTATGTTCCCTCTGTGCCCATTTTCTGGAGCTTTCTTTTCTTTTTATCATAAATGGGTTGTTGAACTTTGTCAAAACTTGTATTGCATCTATTGAGATTATCATATGGTTTTATTCAATTTGCTAATTGGTGAATCACAATGATTGATTTACAGATATTGAAAAATCCTTGCATCCCTGGGATGATTCCCATTTGATCATGGTGGATGATCCCTTTAATGTATTATTGGATTTGGTTTACTAGTATTTTGTTGAGAATTTTTGCATCTATGTTCATCAGTGATATTGGCCTGTATTTTCTTTTTTTGTGGTATCTTTGTCTGCTTTTGGTATCAGGGTGATGGTGGCCTCATAGAATGAGTTTGCAAGAGTTTCTTCCTCTGCCATTTTTTGGGAAGAGTTTCAGAAGGATAGGTGTTAACTCTTCTTTAATGTTTGACATTTGACAGAATTTCCCTGTGAAGCCATCTATTCCTGGACTTTCGTTTATTGGAATTTTTAAAGTCACAGTTTCAATTTCAATACTGTGATTGGTCTCTTTGTGTTTTCTGTTTTTTCCTTGTTCGGTTTCGGAAGGTTGTATGTTTCTGGGAATTTGCCCATTTCTTCTAGGTTGACCATTTTATTGGCATATAGTTTCTTGTAATCGTCTTTTATGATCTTTTGCATTTCTGTGGTGTCAGTTGTAACTTTTCATTTCTGACTTTATTGATTTGAGCTCTCTCACTTTTTTTTAATGAGCCTGGTAAAGATTTATCAATTTTATCTAATTACCATTTCAAAGAACCTGCTTTTAGTTTCATTAATCTTTTATGTTGTCTTCTTCGTCTCTCATTTATTTCTGCTCTGATCTTTATGATTTCTTTGCTTCTACTAACTTTAGGTTTTTTGTGTTCTTCCTCTAATTGTTTTAGGTATAAGGTTTAGTTGTTTATTTGAGATTTTTTCTTGTTTCCTGGGGTAAGACTGTTTTGCTATAAACTTCCTTCTAAGAACTGCTTTTGTTGCATACCATATGTTTTGGATCATCATATTTTCATTGTCATTTGTCTCTTGGTATTTTTTTTTATTTCCTCTTTGATTTCTTTGGTGATTCATTGGTTATTTGGTAACATACTGTTTTAGTCTCCATCTGTTTGTGTTTTTTACAGTTTTTTCCTGTAATTTATTTCTAATAGCATTTTGGTTGGAAAAGGTGCTTGAGATAATTTTAACTTTCTTGAATTTATCAAGGCTTGCTTGTGGCCCAGCATGTGATCTATTCTGGAAAAAATTCTATGTGCACTTGAATGTGTATTCTGCTGCTTTTGAATGAAATGGTCTATAAATCTCAATTAAGTCCATCTTGTCTAATGTTATCATTTAAGGCCTGTGTTTCCTTATTGATTTTCTGTCTGGATAACCTGTCCCTTGATGTAAGTGAGGCGCTAAAGGCCTCCACTGTTATTGAGCTCCTGTTGATTTTACCTTTTATGGGTATTAGCATTTACCTTATGGATTGAGGTGTTCCTATGTTGGGTGCATAAATATTTATATTTAATATTGTTAATCTTCTTGGATTGATCCCTTGATCATTATGTAGTGACCTCCCTTATCTCTGGTAACAGTCTTTATTTTAAAGTCTATTTTATCTGATATGAGTATTGCTCCTCCAGCTTTCTTTTGATTTCCATTTATGTGGAATATCTTTTTCATCCCCTCAACTTTCAGTCTGTATGTGTCCCTAGGTCTGAACTGAGTCTCTTGTAGATAGCATATGTATATGGGTCTTGTTTTTGTGTCTGGCCAGTCTGTGTCTTTTGGTTGGATCATAAATTAGATTATTTCTTATTTTGCTTTTCAATTGTATGAGTTTTTCATATATTTTGGATTGTTGTTGTTGTTTAGCTGCTAAATCATGTCTGACTCTTTTGTGACCCCGTGGACTGTAGCCTACTAGGTTCCTCTGTCCATGGGATTTCCCAGGCAAGAACACTGGAGTGGGTTGCCTTTCCCTTCTCCAGGGGCTCTTTCTGACCCAGGGACTGAACCTGTATCTCTTACACTGGCAGGTGGATTCTTTACCACTGAGCCACTAGGGAAGCCCCATGTTTTAGATGTTAATGGTTATCAGTATTTTCTCCTATTTGGTAGGTTGCGCTTTTGTTTTGTTGATGGTTTCCCTTGCTGTGTAGAAGCTTTTTAGTTTGATATAGTTCTACTTGATTGTATGCTTTTCTTGCCTTTGCTTTTAGCATCAAAGCCAAAAAATCCCCAATATTGATATCAAGAAGCTTACACCTTTGTTTTCTTCTACAAGTTTAATGCTTCCAGGTTGTGTGTCCAGGTTTCAGTACATTTTGAGTTAATTTTGGGGTATAGTTTCATTCTTTCATTTTTTTCCATGTGGCTGTCCAATTTTCCCAACACTATTTATTGAAGAGATTGCACTTTCTCCATTATTTATTCAGCCTCCTTTATTGTAACTTAATTGCCCATATAGGTATGAGTTTATTTGGGGATTTCTATTTTGTTCTGTTGATGTATGTGTGTTTGTTTGTTTTTTTTTCTTGCCAATACTATGGTTAATACTGACACTGTTTCCACTGTTTCCCCATCTAATTCCCATGAAGTGATGGGACCAGAT
Organism: Bison bison bison; assembly: GCF_000754665.1. NCBI lineage: Eukaryota > Metazoa > Chordata > Mammalia > Artiodactyla > Bovidae > Bison > Bison bison. The sequence goes on along the minus strand of NW_011494945.1, from coordinate 10,232,781 downwards.
GGGACCAGTGATGGGACCATGATCTTAGTTTTCTGAATGTTGAGCTTCAAGCCAACTTTTTCACTCTCCTCTTTCACTTTCAACAAGGGGCTTTTTAGTTCCTCTTCACTTTCTGCCATAAGGGTGGTGTCATCTGCATATCTGACGTTATTGATATTTCTCCCGACAATCTTGATTCCAGCTTGTGCTTCTTCCAGCCCAGCGTTTCTCATGATGTACTCTGCTTACAAGTTAAATAAGCAGAGTGACAATATACAGCCTTGATGTACTCTTTTTCCTATTTGGAACCAGTCTGTTGTTCCATGTCCAGTTCTAACTGTTACTTCCTGACCTGTATACAGGTTTCTCAAAAGGCAGGTCAGGTGGTCCTGTATTCCCATCTCTTTCAGAATTTTCCACAGTTTATTGTGATCCACACAGTCAAAGGCTTTGGCATAGTCAATAAAGCAGAAATAGATATTTTTCTGGAACTCTCTTGCTTTCTCCATGATCCAGCGGATGTTGGCAATTTGATCTCTGGTTCCTCTGCCTTTTCTAAATCCAGCTTGAACATCTGGAAGTTCACAGTTCACATATTGCTGAAGCCTGGCTTGGAGAATTTTGAGCATTACTTTACTAGCGTGTGAGATGAGTACAATTGTGTGGTAGTTTGAGCATTCTTTGGCATTGCCTTTCTCTGGGATTGAAATGAAAACTAACCTTTTCCAATCCTGTGGCCACTGCTGAGTTTTCCAAATTTGCTGGTACATTGAACGCAGCACTTTGACAGCATCATCTTTCAGGATTTGAAATGGCTCAACTGGAATTCCATCACCTCCACTAGCTTTGTTCGTAGTGATGCTTTCTAAGGCCCGCTTGACTTCACATTCCAAGATGTCTGGCTCTAGGTCAGTGATCACACCATCGTGATTATCTTGGTTGTGAAGATTGTTTTTGTACAGTTCTTCTGTGTATTCTTGCCACATCTTCTTAATATCTTCTGCTTCTGTTAGGTCCATACCATTTCTGTCCTTTATCGAGCCCATTTTTGCATGAAATGTTTCCTTGGTATCTAATTTTCTTGACGAGATCTCTAGTCTTTCCCATTCTGTTGTTTTCCTCTATTTCTTTGCATTGATCGCTGAGGAAGGCTTTCTTATCTCTCCTAGCTCTTCTTTGGAACTCTGCATTCAGATACTTGTATCTTTCCTTTTCTCCTTTGTTTTGGTTTCTCTTCTTTTCACAGCTATTTGTAAGGCCTCCCCAGACAGCCATTTTGCTTTTATGCATTTCTTTTCCATGGGGATAGTCTTGATCCCTGTCTCCTGTAAAATGTCATGAACCTCCATCCATAGTTCATCAGGCACTCTATCAGATCTAGTCCTTTAAATCTATTTCTCACTTCCATTGTATAATCATAAGGGATTTTGATTTAGGTCATACCTGAATGGTCTAGTGGTTTCCCCCACTTTCTTCAATTTAAGTCTGAATTTGGTAATAAGGAGTTCATGATCTCAGCCACAGTCAGCTCCCGGTCTTGTTTTTGCTGACTTTATTTTTTTGGCCTCCAAAATCCTTGTAGATGGTGATTGCAGCCATGAAATTAAAAGACGCTTACTCCTTGGAAGGAAAGTTATGACCAACCTAGATAGCATATTAAAAAGCAGAGACATTACTTTGCAAACAAAGTTCTGTCTAGTCAAGGTTATGGTTTTTCCAGTGGTCATGTATGGATGTGAGAGTTGGACTGTGAAGAAAGCTGAGTGCTGAAGAATGATGCTTTTGAACTGTGGTGTTGGAGAAGACTCTTGAGAGTCCCTTGGACTGCAAGGAGATCCAGCCAGTCCATTCTAAAGGAGATCAGCCCTGGGTGTTCATTGGAAGGAATGATGTTAAAGCTGAAACTCCAAAATTTTGGCCACCTCATGCGAAGAGTTGACTCATTGCAAAAGACTCTGATGCTGGGAGGGACTGGGGACAGGAGGAGAAGGGGACGACAAAGGATGAGATGGCTGGATGGCATCACCGAGTCGATGCACATGAGTTTGAGTGAACTCCGGGAGTTGGTGATGGACAGGGAGGCCTGGTGTGCTGCGATTCATGGGGTTGCAAAGAGTCGGACACAACTGAGTGACTGAACTTATGGCTAATACTATGGGTAATTTTTTTGCCAATACTGTACTGTTTTGGGTGTTAGCTCTTTAATATTGTTTGAAATCAGGGAACGTGATGCCTCCAGCATTTTTGTTCTTTCCCAGTATTACTTTAGCTATTCAGGGTCTGTTGTGGTTCTATACACATTTTATGATGGATTATTTTCTGTGAAAATGGCATTTGAATTTTGAGAGGAATTGCAATGAATTTTGGGGTATTGGGTTCTTTGGATAGTATTGATATTTTAACATTCTTCTAATCAGTGAGTACAGAATATTTTTCCATTTTTTGTGTTATCTTCAATTTCTTTCATCAGTGTCTTACAGTTTTCAGTTTACAGTCTTTTAATACTTGGTTAAACTTATTCCTAGTTTTGTTTATGGTTTCCTTTGTTGGGCAAAAGCTTTTAAGTTTAATCAGGACCCTTTGTTTACTTTTATTTTTGTTTTCATTAGGAGGTGGGTCTAAAAAGATCTTGTGATTTATGACAAAGAGTGTTTTTCCTATGTTTTCCTCTAAGTATTTCATAGTACCAAGTCTTATGCTTAGGTCTTTAATCCATTTTGAGTTTGTTTATGGATGTAGTATTAGTTGTTGTTCAGTCATGTTTGAGACCCCATGGACTGTAGCACACCAGGCTTCCCTGTCCTTCACTATCTCCCAGAGTTTGTGCAAACTCATGTCCATTGAGTCGATGATGCCATCCAATCATCTCATCTTCTGTCATGGACTTCTCCTCCTGCCCTCAATCTTTCCCAGAATCAAGGTCATTTTCTAGTGAGTTGGCTTTTTACATCAGATGGCCAAAGTGTTGGAATTTCAACTTCAGCATCAGTCCTTCCAATGAATATTCAGGGTTTATTTCCTTTAAGATTGACTGATTTGATCTTCCTGCTGTTGAAGGGACTCTCAAGAGTCATCTCCAGCACCACAGTTCAAAAGCATCAATTCTTCAGTGCTCAGCCATTTTTATGGCCCAACACTCACATCCATACATCACTACTGGAAAACTATAGCTTTGACTATACAAACCTTGGTCAGCAAAGTGATGTCTCTGCTTTTTAATATGCTGTCTAGGTTAGTCATAGCTTTTCTTACAATGAGTAAGCATATTTTAAGTTCATGGCTGCAGTCACCATTCACAGTGATTTTGGAGCCCAAGAAAATAAAGTTTGTCACTGTTCCTATTGTTACCCCATCTATTTGCCATGAAGTGATGGCATCAGATGCCATGATCTTAGTATTTTGAATGTTGAGTTTTAAGTCAGCTTTTCCACTCTCCTCTCTTTCATCAAGAGGCTCTTTAGTTCCTCTTTCATTTATGCCATTAGAATTTGAAATAGCTCAACTGGCATTCCATCACATCCACTAGCTTTGTTCATAGTGGGCTTCCTAAGGCCCATTTGACTTTACATTCCAGGATGTCTGGCTCTAGGTGGGTGATCACATCATCGTGGTTATCTGGGTTATGAAGATCATTTTTGTATAGGTCTTCTGTGTATTCTTGCCACCTCTTCTTAATATCTTCTGCTTCTGTTAGGTCCATACTGTTTCTGTCCTTTATTGTGCCCATCTTTGCATGAAATTTTCCCTTGGTATCTCTAATTTTCTTGGAGAGATCTCTAGTCTTTCCCATTCTGTTGTTTTCCTCTATTTCTTTGCATAGATCGCCGAGGAAGGCTTTCTTATCTCTCCTTGCTATTCTTTGGAACTCTGCATTCAGATGGGTATAACTTTCCTTTTCTCCTTTGCCTTTAGCTTCTTTTCTCAGCTATTTGTAAGACTTCCTCAGATAACCATTTTGCCTTTTTTCATTTCTTTTTCTTGGGAATGGTCTTGATCACTGCCTCCTGTACAATGTCATGAACCTCCATCCATAGTTCTTCAGGCACTCTGTCTATGAGATCTAATCCCTTGAATCTATTTGTCACTTTCACTGTATAATTGTAAGGATTTGATTTAGGTCATACTTGAATGGTCTATTCATTTTCCCTACTTTCTTCAGTTTAAGTCTAAATTTGGCAATAAGTAGTTCATGGTCAGAGCCACAGTCACTCCCAGTCTTGTTTTTGCTGGCTTCTCCATCAGAAGACTTATAGATGGAGAATGACATATAGAACTTATAGATGCAGAATGATTTAGAGAATCTTTGCCTGCAAAGAATAGAATCAGTCTGATTTCAGTATTGATCATGTGGTGATATCCATATGTAGAGTCTTCTCTTGTGTTGCTTGAAGAGGTTGTTTGCTATGACCAGTGTGTTCTCTTGGCTAAACTCTGTTAGCTTTTGCCCTGCTTCATTTTGTACTCCAAGGCCAAACTTGCCTGTTGCTCCAAGTATCTCTTGACTTCCTACTTTTGCATTCCAGTCCCCTATGATGAAAAGGACATCTTTTTTTTTGGTGTTAGTTGTAGCAGGTTGTAGGTCATCACAGAACTGTTCAACTTCATCTTCTTCAGCACTAGTGGTCAGGGCATAGACTTGGATTACTGTGAGATTGAATGGTTTGCCTTGAAAAGGAACTGAGATCATCCTGTTGTTTTTGAGATTGCACCCATGTACTGCATTTCAAACTCTTGTTGACTATGACTGCTACTACTGTTAAGTCACTTCAGTCGTATCCGACTCTGTGCGACCCCATAGCCGGCAGCCCACCAGGCGCCCCCATCCCTGGGATTCTCCAGGCAAGAACACTGGAGTGGCTTGCTGTTTCCTTCTCCAATGCATGAAAATGAAAAGTGAAAGTGAAGTCACTCAGTTGTATCTGACTATTTGCAACCCCATGGACTGCAGCCTACCAGGCTCCTCCATCCATGGGATTTTCCAGGCAAGAGTACTGGAATGGGGTGCCATTGACTTCTGTTGACTATGAGGGCTACTTCATTTCTTCTAAGAGATTCTTGCCCACAGTAGTAGATACAATGGTCATCTGAATTAAATCACCCATTCCTGTCCATTTTAGTTCACTGATTCCTAAAGTGTCGATGTTTACTCTTGCCATCTCCTGTTTGACCACTTCCAATTTACCTTGATTCATGGACCTAACATTCCAGGTTCCTATGCAATGTTCTTTACAGCATTGAACTTCACTTTCACCACCAGACACATCCACAATTGGGGGTCATTTCCACTTTGATTTAGCCTTTTCATTCCTTCTGGAGCTGTTTTTCTGCTCTTCTCCAGTAGCATATTGGGCACCTACCAACCTTGGGGGGTGGTTCATCTTTCTGTGTCATATCTTTTTGCCTTTTCATACTGTTCATGGGGTTCTCAAAGTGATAATGTTGAAGGGGTTTGCCATTCCTTTCTCCAGTGGGCCACGTTTTGTCAGAACTTTCCCCCATGACCCATCCATCTTGGGTGGCCCTACATGGCATGGCTCTTAGTTTCATTGAGTTACACAAAGCTGTATTCCATGTGATCATTTTGGTTAGTTTTTTGTATTGTGGTTTTCATTCTGTCTGCCCTCTGATAGATGAGGATAAGAGGCCTGTGCAAGCTTCCTGATGGGTTGGACTGGCTGTGGGGAAAACTGGGTTTTGCTTCGATGGGCAGGACCATGCTCAGTAAGTTTTTAATCCAATCTTCTCCTGATGGGTGGGGCTGTGCTTCCTCCCTGTAGTTCGGCCTGAAGCCAAACTACGTAGGGATAATGTCCTCCTCCAAAACGACTGATTCCAGCGTGCCACACCTCCCAGGACTGCTGCTGCTAGTGTCCCTGACCCCATGGCAGGCTACTGTTAATCCATGCTGCTGCCAGAGACTCCTAAACACTCACAGGCAATTCTGGTTCAGTCTCTTGTGGGGTCACTGCTCCTTTCTTCTGGGTCCTGGGGTGCACAAGGTCTTGTTTGTGCTCTCAAAGAATCTGTTTCCCCAGTCCTATGGAAGTTCTGTAATCAAATCGTGCTCACTTTCAGTCAGGTTCCCTGGGGATTCTCAGTCCCTTTGTTGGATCCCCAGGTTGGAAAGTCTGTTGTGGGCCTAGAACTTTCACAGAACTTCTTCGGTATAATTTTTCTCCAGTTTGTGGATCACCCATATGGTGTTAGAGAATATTCTAATTTTATTGTTTTACAAATAGCTGTCCAGTTTTCCCAGCACCACTTATTGAAGAGCTTTTCCCCATTGTATATTCTTGCCTCCTTTGTCAGAGATTAGTTGATCATAGGTGCATGGGTTTATCTCTGGGCTTCCTATCCTGTTCCATTGATCTGTATTTCTGTTTTTGAGTCAGTACTATATTGTTTTAGCTTTACTGTAGCTTTGTAATATAGTGTGAAGTCAGGGAGCCTGATTTCCTTCAGCTACATTTTTCTTTCTCAAGATTGCTTGGCTATTCAGGGTATTTTGTGTTTCCATATAAATTATAAAATTTTTTATTTTATTTCTGTGAAAAATGCCGTTGGTAATTTGATAGGGACTGCATTGAATCTGTATATTACTTTGGGTAATATATAATTTATATCATGTTAATTCTCGAATCCAAGAATCAATCAAAGAATATCTTTCCATCTGTTTTTGTTGTGTTTGAGTTCTTTCATCAGCATCTTACAATTTTCTGAGTCCAGACCTTTTTGCCTCCTTAGGCTGGTTTATTCCTAGGTATCTTATTCTTTTTGTTGCATTAAGTGAGATTGTTTCCTAAATTTCTCTTTCTGATCTTTCATCATTTGTATATAAGAATGTAAGTGGTTTTTTGCACATTAATTTTGTATCATGCAACTTTACTGAAGTCATTGATGAGCTCTAGTAGTTTTCTTGTGGCATCTTGAAGATTTAGTATGTATAGTATTATGTCATCTGCAAGCAGTGACAGTTTTATTCCTTTTTTCCAATTTGGATTCCTTTTATTTATTTTTTTTATTTTTTATTATTTATTTTATTATTATTTTATTTTATATTATTTTATTATTTATTTTTTATTATTTATTCCTTTTATTTTTCTTCTTTGATTGTCCAAAATACGTTGAACAAAAGTGGTGAGTATAGACATCCTTGTCTTGTTCTTGATCTTTAGAGGAAATGTATTCAGCTTTTTTCTGTTGAGAATGATGTTTATTGTGGGTTTGTCATATATGGCCTTTATGTTGAAGTTTGTTCCTTCAACAAGGGGGCTTCCCTTGTGGCTCAGTTGGTAAAGAATCTGCCTGCAGTGCGGGAGACCTGGGTTCGATCTCTGGGTTGGGAAGATCCCCTGGAGAAGGGAACAGCTACCCACTCCAGTATTCTGGCCTAGAGAATTCCATAGACTGTATAGTCCATGGGGCCACAAAGAGTCGGACGTGAATGAGCGACTTCCACTTTCACTTGTTCCTTCTATGCCCACTTTCTGGTAGATTTCTTTTTATCATAAATGGGTGTTTAATTTTGTCAGAAGCTCTTTCAGCATCTATTGAGATGATCATATGGTTTTATTCTTCAGTTGCTAATGTGGTGAATCATTCTGATTGATTTATAGATCCTGAAAAATCCTTGCATCCCTGGGATGAGTCCCAGTTGATCATGGTGTATGATCCCTTTAATGTGTTATCAGAGTTGGTTTGCTAGTATTTTGTTGAGGATGTTTGTGTCTATGTTCATCAGTGACATTAGTCTGTCTTTGTGTGTGTGTGTGTTTGTGGTATCTTTGTCTGCTTTCGGTATCAGGGTGATGCTGGCCTCGGAGAATGAGTTTGGGCGTGTTCCTTCCTCTGCCGTTTTTTGGGAGAGTTTCAGAAGGATAGTGTTAACTCTTTTCTAAGTGTTTGACAGAATTCACCTGTGAAATCGTTTGACCTTGGGCTTTTGTTTGTTGGAGGTTTTTAAGATACTGGTTCAGTTTCAGTACTTGTGATTGGTCTGTTCATATAGTCTATTTCTTCCTGGTTCAGTCTTGGAAGGTTGTACTTTTCTAATAATATGTCCATTTCTTCTAGGTTTTCCATTTTATTAAGGTACAGTTGCTTATATTAATAGTATACTCTCTTATGCGCCTTTGTATTTCTGTGGCGTTAGCTGTAACTTGTCCTTTTCATTTTTCTGACTTTATTAATTTGGGCCCTCTGCCTTTCTGTCTTGATAAGCCTGGCTAAAAGTTTATCAATTTTGTTTATCTTTCCAAAGAACCAGCTTTTAGTTTCTTCAATCTTTTCTATTGTTTTCTTCATCTCTATTTCACTTTTTTTCCTGCTCTGATCTTTCCTTCTACTTTGGGTTTTTTGTGGTGTTCTTTCTCTAGTTGCTATAGGTATAAGGTTCAGTTGTTCATTTGAAGAGTTTTGTTTCCTGAGGTATGATTTTATTGCTGTAAACTTCCCTCTGAGAATTGCTGTTGCTACATTCCATAGGTTTTAGATCACTGCGTTTTATTGTTATTTGTCTCTAGGTATTTTTTGATTTCTTCTTTTGCTTCAGTGATCCATTTATATTGTTTTAGTCTCCACATGTTTGTGTTTTCTACAGTTTTTTTTCCTGTAATTTATTTGGTCCAAAAAAGATACTTGATATGATTTCAACTTTGTTAAAGTTGCTGAGACTTGATTTGTGGCCCAATATGTGTTTGATCCTTAAGAATGTTCCATGTGCACTTCAGAAAAATGTGTATTCTACTGCTTTTGGATGAAACATTCTATAAATATCAATTAAACCCATCTTGTCTAATGTGTCATTTAATGCCCATGTTGCCTTGATTTTTCTGTCTGATCTCTCCACTGGTGTAAATGGGTTGTTAAAGTCCCCACTATTATTGTGTTGCTATCGATTTCTCCTTTTATGAATGTTAGCATTTCCTTTATATATTGAAGTGTTTCTATGTTAGGTGCTTATATATTTGGTGAGCATCTCTGTGACTGTTACTTTGAACTCTTAGCTAGGTAAATTTTCACTTATGTCTGTTTCATTAAAGCTTTTTCTGAGGTTTTGTCATTTTCTTTTGTTTGAAATATATTGCTTTGTTTATTCATTTTCCTTTACTTGCTGCGTTGTTCTGTGCCTTAGCTGAAACAATCTCCTCTCCCAGTCTTGGAGTGGCCTCATGTAACAGGTGAACCTTATTTTGCACCCTGCTCTAGCTTAGTTGTCTTAAATCTTTGTGATTGTCTAAGCAGCCTACTCTATTCTTAGTGGCTTTTGGTAGTTGACGGTGTGCAGTGACCTGTCGTGGAGAAGGCAATGGCACCCCACTCCGGTACTCTTGCCTGGAAAATCCCATGGACGGAGGAGCCTGGAAGGCTGCAGTCCATGGGGTTGCTGAGGGTCAGACACGACTGAGCAACTTCACTTTCACTTTTCACTTTCATGCACTGTGAAGGAAGTGCCTTCACACTTCAGTGCACTTCATGCATTGGAGAAGGAAATGGCAACCCACTCCAGTGTTCTTGCCTGGAGAATCCCAGGGACGGGGGAGCTTGGTAGGGGTCGCAGAGAGTCAGACACGACTGAAGTGACTTAGCAGTGACCTGTTGGTGTCCCAAAAAGGGAAGATCTCGGGCAGCACCTAGACTCAGGCTGATGCTAAGCTAGGCCCTCAGGCAGCAGATTTTCAATTGTGTGAGCACACCTCTTTCAGGGGCAGATGGGCCTTCCTGTCTGCTCTCTCTACCATGAGCTCTGAGGTGTCAGCTAGTTAAGACGTTTCTTTGTTTGCTGCTGTCTCATTAACACAAGAACACAAATCCCATAAACACAGGCCCTGCTGGCCATGAGACTCAGGCTGTCAAGTGATGTAGCACAGCCACAAAATCTGGGGCACCACATGTATACACAAGCTTCTTTCCTGGAGATGCAGGTGACGTGGGGCAAGACAAAGAGAGTGTGGAGATGATACCCACTGGTCTCCCTCATCTCTGGAGGGGATTATAATCAGGCTTTGTGTGTACTCAGTCACTCCTATGACTTAGGTCCTCTGTCCATGGGATTCTGTAGGCAAGAATACTGGAATGGGTTATCATGGCCTCCTCCAGGGAATCTTTCCGACCCAGGGATTGAACCCATGTCTCCTGTGGCTCCTGCACTGTAGGTTGATTCTTTACCACTGAGCCACCAGGAAGCCCCATAATTAGCCCTTAGATGTGTTTAATTAGAAGTCTGCACCTCAAGCCGCAGCTACGAAGCTAAGCTAATAGGCCTCTTGCACAGAATGTCTGGGGGTGTGTTTCAGGCTGCTGTCTCTCTGCTGTGTCCTGGGGTGGGTAGCCAGTTAGGAGCTGTTTCTCCATTTGTGACAGTCCTACAGGACCCACTAGCCACTAGAGCCACGTGTTTAACGGGTGTCCCCTGGTGGCAGCCACAAAAACCAGGACACTAGATGTATGCACAAGGTCCTTTTCTGGAAGATGTCAACAGTCTGGAGTGAGGTGGAGGGACAGTATGAAGATGGCCCCACCAGCCTCTGTGGTCTCTCCAAAGAAAGTATTTCAGTAGGCTTCTAGATGTGTGTTAAATTAGAAAACTGCCCCCTAGGCCAAATCTTTAAGATGTGCAGATAGGTGTCATTCATAAAAAGACTAGGAGTGTTTCAGCAGAGGTCTCTCTGTGGAGTCTGGAGGGGAGTAGCCAGAAAAGTCTGCATGAGCCTTTTAAGAACTACTTTTTTGGGTGGTTAAATTGAGTGAAGGTGGTCAAAGGTACAAACTTCCAGTTAGAAGCAAGTTCTGGGGATGTAATATACAGTATGGTATCTGTAGTTAATACTGTATTATATGTTTGCTAAATAGATCTCTTTAAAAAATTAACTAATTGAAGTATAATTGATTTACAATGTTGTATTAGTTTTAGGTGTCCTGAATTCAGTTATACATATATACATGCATACATATTCCTTCTCAGATTCTTTTCCTTTATAGCTTATTCTAAAATACTAAGTGTAATTCTCTGTGCTGTATATAGTAGGTCCTTGTTGGCTATCGTATACATAGTATTATGAATATGTTAATCCCAACCTCATAATTTATCCCTCTTCTCCTCTTCCCCTTTCCCCTTTGGTAACTGTAAATTTGTTTTCTGTTTGTGAATCTCTTTCTGATTTGTAAATTAGTTCATTTATACTTTTCAAAAAAGATTCCACATACAAGTGATATCATATTATATTTGTCTTTCTCTGTATGAGTTAATTTACTTAGTCTGATAATCTCTAGCTCGATCCATGTTGCTGCAAATGTCATTACTTCAGTCTTCTTTATGGCCGAGTAGTATTCCCGCTATCCTTCTTTGTGACCCCATGGACTGTAGCCCACCAGGCTCCTCTGCCCATGGGATTTTCTAGGCAAGAATACTGGAGTGGATTTCCAGTTCCTTCTCCAGGGCATCTTCCTGACCATGGGATCAAACCGGGGTCTCCTGCACTGCAGGCAGATTCTTTACCTTCTGAGCCACCAGAGATATATGCCACATTTTTTTTTGATGTATAGTTGATTTATAATGTTGTGCCAACCTCTGCTGTACAGCAAAGTGACTCAGTTATACACATATATACATTCTTTTTTAATCTTTTCCATGATGGTTATCACATATTGAATATAGATCTCTGTGCTATACATTAAGACTTTGTTGTTTATCCATTCTAAATGTAATAGTTTGCATCTACCAATGCCGAACTCCAGTCCATTCCTTTTCCTCCCTCCTCCCCCTTGGCCACCAGAAGTCTGTTCTTTGTGTGTATGAGTCTGTTCATGTTTTGTGGATAGGCTCATTTGTGTCATATTTTAAATTCCACATATAAGTGATATCATGGAATTTGTCTTTCTGTTTCTGACTTACTTCACTTAATATGATAATCTGTCATTTCATCCATGTTGCTGCAAATGGCAGTATTTTGTTCTTTTTTATGGCAGAGTAGAATTCCATTGTCTATACATACCATCACATCTTTATCCATTTATCTGTTGCTGGACATTAGGTTATTTTCACATTTTGGCTATGGTGAATGAAGATCTCCTGGAGTAGAAATGGCAACCCACTCCTTGCCTGGAAAATTCCATGGACAGAGGAACCTGGTGGGCTACAGTCCATGGGGTTGCAAAGAATCAGACACAACTGAGCGACTGAGCACACACTCTAACGTAAGAGAAAACAACAACAAGCCTACAAAACTGTTTCTTCACGAGTTATTTGCAGGTGTAGCTACCCTGGTTTTTAGGGCTTCTCAGCTGGCTCAATGGTGAAAAATCTGCCTGCCGTTACAGGAGATGCAGATTTGATCCTTGGTCAGGAAGGTTCCCTGGAGAAGAGAATGAATGGCAACCCACTCCAGTATTCTTGCCTGGGAAATCCCACAGAAAGAGGAGCCTGGCAGGTTACAGTCTATGGAGTCACAGAGAGTCAGGCACTACTGAGCAACTGAGCACGTTTCTGTGAACACAGGGGTACATGTATATTTTTGAATTACAGTTTTGACCGGGTATACTCCCACAAGTGAGATTGCTGAATGATATGGTAATTCTAACTTTAGTTTTCTGAGGATAACCTTCATCCTATTTTCCATAGTTGCTGTACCAATGTACATTTCTACCAACAGTGTAGGAGGGTTCCCTCTACTCCACATCCTCTCCAGCTTTTAATATTTGTAGATTTTCTAATGAAGGCCATTCTGACCAGTGTAAGGTGGTACCTCATTGTAGGTTTTGATTTGCGTTTCTGTAATAATTAGTGATGTTTAGCATCTTTTCACATGTTTGGCCATCTGTATGTCTTTTTTGGAGAAAGGCCTGTTAAGGTCTTCTGCGCATTTTTCAGTTGGGTTGTTTTGTTGTTGTTGAGTTGTATGGGCTGTTTGTATATTTTGGAGATTAAGCCCTTGTCTGTTGCATCATTTGCAACTATTTTCTCCCATTCCGTAGATTTTCATTTTTTTAAAAATAGTTTCCTGTGCTGTGCAAAAGCTTAGACGTTTGATTAGGTCCCATTTGTATGTTTTAGTTATTATTTCTATCGTCTTGGGAGAGTGACCTAAGAAACATTGGTACAATTTATGTCAGAGAATGTTTTGCCTATATAGTCTTCTAGGAGCCTTATGGTGTTATGTCTTATATTTAAGTCTTTAAAAGCCATTTTCATTTTATTTTTTGTGCATGGTCTGAGGGCGTGTTCTAACTTGATTGATTTACTTGCAGCTGTCCAACTTTCCCAGCACCACTTGCTGAAGAGACTTTTTCCCATTTTATATTCTTGCTCCTTTGTCAAAGATTAATTGACCATAGGTGTGTGAGTTTATTTTTGGACTCTCTATTCTGTTCCATTGATCCATATGTCTATTTTATACCAGTACTACCCTATTCTGATTACTGTGGCTTTGCTGGATTGTCTGAAGTCTAAAGGGTTATGCCTGCCCTCCTGCTTTGTCTCTTTTCTCAGGATTGCTCCGGCATTTCTGGTTCTTTTATGGTTCCATATAAATTTTTGGATTATTTGATCTAGTTCTGTGAAAAATGTCATGGTCAATTTGATAGGGATTGAATTAAATCTGTAGATTACTTTGGGTAGTACTGCCATTTTAGCAATATTATTTCAGTCCAAGAGCATGGGATATCTTTTCTTTGAATCATCTTTTATTTCCTTTATTAATATTTTATAGTTCTTAACTATAAAATAAAACTTGGTCAGGTTTATTCATATATATATATTTTTTGATGCAATGTTAAGAGTATTGTTTCTTTTTTACATTCCTTTTCTGATATTTTATTGTTAGTGTGAATGCAATCAGTTTCTGAGAGTTAATCTCATATTTGCTAAATTCATTTATTAGATCTTTTTGTGTGGAGTCCTTGGGGACTCTCTATCCATTCATCTGTCAATGAACATTTAGGTTGCTTCCGTATTTTGGCTATTGTAAATAGTGCTTCTGTGAATATTGGGGTGCATGTTTCTTTTCAAATTAGAGTTTTTGTCTTTTCTGGATATGTACCCAGGATTGGGACTGTAGGATCAAATGGTAACTATTTTTAGCTTTTTAAGGAACCTCCATATTGTTTTCCAGAGTACCAATGTCAACTGTATCGATTTACATTCCCACCAACAGTGTGGGAGGGTACCCTTTCTCTATATCCTCTCTAGCTTTTATTTTGTAGACTTTTCGATGATGGCCATCCTGACTGGTGTGAGACATTTTAAAAAGACATTTAATAAAATTCTGTTAGGGCTTTTTATCTTCCAAATTAAAAATAATGCATAGAGGGCAAAAACCAAGAGAAAATTTTAAAATGTTTTCTTGTTTGCTATATCTTGGTGGGTCTCATGGATGCAAGTCCCATTGGCTTTCAAAGCTAAATATTTTGGAGGCTTATCTCTTAGATGCAAGTCTTAAAAGCTGGAGTGCCTGATATATGGTCCAAACCATTTTCTCGTCATGGAGAAGCTTGGAGTGGTGGGTTTCCTCCTGACTGTGGGTGGCCATGTCAGGGGTGGGGTGTATAGAAAGACTGTCTCTGCCTCTCCTACCTGGTTTGATGTGTGTTTCTTCTCGTTCATCTGATGTGTTGGGGTTGCTCATCTAGTTATTGGATTTCTTTCAAAACACATTGTTCTGTATGTAACTGTCGATTACATGTGTCTGTGGGAGGAGGTAAGTTCAGGACCTTCTAGTCACCGTCTTGAATAGGACCCCTCATGCTTTTCTATTTTCTTACTAGGCTAGTGGGTAAGAGTGCTGTCTCCATTGTCCTGCTGCCAGGGTTCACTGCTCTGCCGCTTACTTCCTGTCTGGGGAAGCTGGACCTTTGCTAAGTGGGGGTAATGGTAGTATGTGGTTTTATGTTTGAAGACAAACATCTCTGCACACCTAGAATGCTTTGAGCACAGGGGATTAAATGAGGCAGTTTATCATCTGTCTCCTCCCACTGAAGTGTCAGCTTCGTCAGGGCAGGACTTTTTTTCTTTGCACTCCCAGCCTCTAGAATTTGAATGGATGCAAACACAGCTCAGTATTCTTACTCATTGGTCTCAGCCCTCATTCCTTATTGGCCTGGCTGCCGACCTTCTTGCAGTCCGACCTGTGGCCTTCTGACAGCTTCCCGGCCTCAAGGTAACTCATCTCTGAGGCTCTGTAAGCTTTCTGGGCATCAGCTCTGTGGTCTTCCTGGGGAAATCCCCAAGGCTGGTAAAATTATCTGATAAACATGGAGTGATTGGTGACACTTTCTTAGTTGAAATGTAAGTTTTCATACTAGCAGCTCCACCATTTTTGTGTAACTGCCTAAGCTTTAGTGGGAGTATTAAGAAACATGACTAATTGCAAAGTTTTACAATATTCTAAGTGCGTACATAATAAACATCATAAATGTGACTTTATCTTACTAAGGTAGCAAATGCCCTTGGAGTGTTTTCAAGGCCCTGTGACGAGGCAGACTGCCTGGGCAATGTATGTGGCTTTTTCCTCAAAACACCATAGAACAACATAAGACAGAGCAGAGGGACAGAATATAGGATATAGAAGTGATGTCTAATAGGGAAGACACCCTGAGACCCAGGGAGGAGCCCAGCCTCTAAGTCATCCAGCACTTTAGGTTTTAAAAAGCTACCTTCAGTTTGTGGGCTCAGCTGCCCAGCTAAACTCTAGAAATGAAAATCAGCTTGGGAAAGAGAACTCCCAAATGGAGTCCAGTTATATGCTAGGCACTTGTATTAGCTTGTTTATTCCTCATAATCACCAGTTACTAAAGGACAGTTGGGATTTGAACCTGGGCCTGATTTCTTCTGAAGCTAAGACTCTACACATTATACTTCCACTTTCTGCTGTTAAGAAGAAAACCTCAGTGGGAAAGTGGATTTTGGGCAAACTTGAAAATGCTCTGAACTTGAATGGGTACATCTTGGTTGCCTGCACCTCAAATGACCCGGCTGGTCCAGGATAAAGGCTGCTTTAGCTAATCTATACTTTTTTTTTTTTTTTTGTCACATTGGTCAGCAGTTACATGGTAACATGGCAGTCAGCTAGTGTTAGCATCCCTGCAGGTAGCTGCTGCTGCTCTCAGGCCCTGCATGCAT
>NW_011494945.1:10212285-10216588 GCF_000754665.1 Bison bison bison | reverse complement strand
GGCTTATAATCATATTGTCAGTGACAGCTGCATTATATGCAGTGCTTATTTAAACAAATAATAATAGAAAACATGACTCCAGAAAAGCCGAAACATGTAGCCACATTTCAAGTGTGCTTGTATGTAGTGACAGGCATAGACCAGTTTGAGAGGTAGAGATCTCAGGAGAAGCACACATATGTATACTTTGGAAGATGGCACTTACCTGAGAAAGAACAAGCTATCAATGAAGTAATCTTTTAAGCTAATTTTTTAAGGTTATTTTATACAAATAGTAATTAACTTTTGTGATATTAGATGAAGCAAGACAAAGAAGCTGTTTCTTTTTTTTTTTCATAAATTAGATTACTGCTTCCCAAAATGATACCCAAAGGAATGGTATTTCATGAAATACTCCCCAAAATGCCTTATGTGGCCAAGTTTGAGGAATGGTCTATCTTTCTCTTGAAGATTTAAGGTTGGGGAGACACCAAAACTTTTTAAAAAGTATTACTGGTTTTATTTCCAGGAAGTAGTCTATGGGGATAAGAAGTGCTTGGCAGTTGCTGAGATTTCTGATTATAACATATGTTTGGACCATTCACTCATGTGGTCTCTTTGTTTATGAACCTCTGTACTATGATTCCCAGGAATACTCTGTAACCAAACTGACAGACAAATGGGTGAATAATCCTAGGTCCACTGATTTTTAAGGGGCATCCAAACCAGATGAGCCTGGATCAGCTGTCTGAGGGGGTAACACGTAAGCCAGCGAGCTGCCTCTAACAGCCTCCTCAGCACAAACGAGGGAGCTGGGTGGACGCACTCAGCCTCAGCACAGGGCTGACAGTCTGACTTCACTGCTTATTCCCAAAGAGAAGTGACATGATGCATGCAGAAGGATGGCAGTTCTGGGGTCGCCACTCAATACAAAGGAACCAGAGAAAAACCTCCCATTCTTAAATAACATTTATTATTGTTGGAAAGAAGTCTCTTTTTATGAGAACAATTCTCACATTTATTTAAAGGTACACTGGTTATGGTTATAGAAGCAAATTTCATTGAGGTGCTCTATATGAAGTATGCCCGACTACGACTCTGAGTTCAGCAATCTAATGTTCACAATGTGTTCGCTGCCATTAGCTATGTATCCAAACATGCCTTTTTTCCCCCCCTTTTAAAACATGTGCCTGCACAGGGTGGAGAAAGAAATGCCAAGGGCCTGCTAAAAAGGAGAAGCCTAGAAAAGATAAAATTCCTGCAGCAGTTCTGGTCAACTGCAGCCCGTGGGTGCAGAATAGTGTTTATGTGGGGAGGCGCTGCGCCCAGTGGTTTCTCGGTTTAATGGTGTGAGAGCCCTTGAGGTTTTCTGCGGCAGAGGAGGAAGAAAGAGATGCCATTTACTGAATCCAGTCGATGTTCAGGCAGCGTGCTATGAATGCAAACATGTCTGAGACTTCTTCTATCACTTTGGCTGTGGGCTTCCCGGCCCCGTGGCCCGCCTTGGTGTCCACATGGATAAGCAGGGGGTTGTTCTGCTTCCGGCTGCGGCCCACGAGGTGCTGAAGGGTGGCGATGAACTTGAGGGAGTGAAGCGGGACCACGCGGTCATCATGGTCTGCGGTGAGGAGAAGCATGGACGGGTACTGGATGTCGTCTGCCTCTGGCAGCTTCACGTTGTGTAGTGGAGAATATCTGAAAGGCAAAGGCACTTCCGTGAGGCCAGGTATCAAAATGAGAGTTGTGCGTGTCCACTAGGTTAGTCACGGGACTGGTGGGCACAGATACCTGTGTCGTTCATCAGCAGTGAGGACTGTGACCAGCTGGTCCCTGGGTGACCGGGTGACCACTGCAGACATTGGTGGGCTGTGACTGGCCAGGGCTATTGGAGGCTGGGGAGCCCTGTTATTTATCTGGTCCCCACTTTGGAAGACTGTGTAAGAAAGAAACTCACAGGGCTGCTGGAACAACCCAAACTATATGCAAACTGATTGTCTTGAGGTGAATATTTTCATATTCTTCAGGCTGAATTTTTCGCTGCAACAAAGTGGACTGCTTGTCCCTTTATTATTACATGAGAAAACATTTTAAATTGAAGTATAGTTGATACTGACTTCCCTGGTGGCTCAGACGGTAAAGCGTCTGCCTACAATGTGGGAGACCTGGGTTCAATCCCTGGGTTGGGAAGATCTTCTGGAGAAGGAAATGGCAACCCACTCCAGTATTCTTGCCTGGAAAATCACATGGATGGAGGAGCCTGGTAGGCTACAGTCCATGGGGTTGCAAAGAGTCAGACACGACTGGGCGAATTCACTCACTCATAGTTGATTTACAATATTAGTTTCAGGTAATTCAATATATTCTTAGAGATTATACTCCAATTAAAGTTATAAAATAATGGCTCTATTGCCTGTGCTGTACAGCACATCCTTGCAGCTTATTCATTTTATACACAGTAGTTTGTATCTCTTAGTTCCTGACTCCCATCTGCTGATTGTTCTTTTAAATCACTAACTATGGATATAATAGGTGCAAGCCTTTCTTTTGTTGAAGAATTTGAAGTCCACAGTGTCTGGCAGCTTTCTGCCTGTTTGGTATCTATAAAATCTTTATTCTGATCTCAGCTTGATAGACTTAGGAAGAACACAGGTCCCCCGCCCCGGGCCTAGTTTCTGTCTGAAAACAGAGAACCTGAGCTGGGCCGCTGACCTGCTGGCTCACAGTCCAGCAGAAACTGACCTTGGCCAATGGTGAGAAAGTTAGTGTTGGAGGAACCTTCTGAAGCACAAGATAAATTTGCAGTTAACAAAAGGTTTTTAAAAACTAAGTACAGTCAGATTAAATGCTTGATGCTAATTAAGTAAAGTGAAAGAAATCTCTTGAGTATTTCTTCTTTACTTTTTAGTGAATAAGACTGTCTTATTTTGCAGTGTTCAGTATTAATGGATAAACTATTTTAGTAGAGTTTTATTTT
The DNA here is from genome assembly GCF_000754665.1 of Bison bison bison. Taxonomy (NCBI): domain Eukaryota; kingdom Metazoa; phylum Chordata; class Mammalia; order Artiodactyla; family Bovidae; genus Bison; species Bison bison. The sequence continues at coordinate 10,213,635 of NW_011494945.1, read as the reverse complement.
GTAGAGTGAAAAGGCAAAAATAGTAAAATTTCTGCTCAGTTAACCAGGTCAAGACTAAAATCTTCTGGGGTTTAGTCTCCTAACAGGTATGATGGGGGTGACAATGGATCTGTTTTCTGATCTCACTTCAGAGGATTTTTGGATCAACCCCGGTCCTCCAGATAAGGATTAGTTCTGTGGGAAAACAAGCTTGAAAGTCTTTTTACGAATAACACCTCTCTCTACCTCAAGATTCACATACCACATTTATGTATTAAAGATTCTGAGAAGTTCTGTAGGAAAAAAAAAAGTCTGTTAGGCTTTATTTATCCCAGCTATTGACAAACTTCGAAATCTAGATCTTTTTTCGGGGGGATCCCCTCCAGTATAGTGGATTCAGTTCTCTGCTCACCTGGGTGCAGATGAGAGGACATGCAGCCCTGTGAGTACTAGGCTGGAAAAATTAAGGTCTGAAATAGGAGTATCACTGATGTCTTGACAGAAAAAATATTAAGAACTCTCTTTTATTGCTTTCAAATTAATTTTAGAAGTATTGGGATCCAGTGACTATTTTGTTGCCTTCAACATACAATTAATTTAGTCTTTTCAACTGAGTACAAATGGGACCTCACTTCCGAAGTGCCTATTTTCTCTAAGTTAATTTGAACTATGACTCCTTCAGATATTCAGCTTTCACCAGGATGTGTCAGTGGGGTTACTTGTATATTTTTAAAGTTAAACTTTTCCCCCTCCTACAGAACAGAATTTAGTAGTTTGAAAGTATTCAATTAAAAAAAATCCAAGTCATTTTAGCCAAATATCTAAGTGGAGAACTAGCCATACAAAGCACATCAAATGAAGGAAAAAAAACCTGACTTGAGAAATGAAGTTATTGTATCAAAATCTATAGTTGACTGAGAAGACTGGGACAGGGGACACAGGCTCCTGATGCTATTCCAAGGGCAGTCCCTTAATACCGCTGGTAAAACTCCCCAGATCCCTGCTGCGGGAAGTAAACAGAATCAAGAGCCAAAGAAGAATGCAGCTTACAGTCTTGAGAATCTAGATGTTTGCCATTTTCTCACCGTTATCGCCGAAGTGGTTGAGGGATATAAATATTTCAATAATGCAGTAGTTTCAAATATGGGCTTCCCAGGTGGCTCAGTGGGAAAGAATCCACTTACCAAGGCAGGAGATATGGGTTCCAACACTGGGTCAGGGAAATTCCCTGGAGAAGGAAATGGCACCCCACTCTAGTATTTTTGCCTGGAAAAACCCATGGATGGAGGAGCCTGGTGGGCTGCAGTCCATGGGGTCACTAAGAGTCAGACATGACTGAGCGACTTCACTTTCACTTTTCACTTTCATGCA
>NW_011494945.1:10194393-10212185 GCF_000754665.1 Bison bison bison | reverse complement strand
AGTCCATGGGGTCACTAAGAGTCAGACATGACTGAGCGACTTCACTTTCACTTTTCACTTTCATGCACTGGAGAAGGAAATGGCAACCCACTCCAGTGTTCTTGCCTGGAGAGTCCCGGGGACAGGGGAGCCTGGTGGGCTGCCGTCTATGGGGTCGCACAGAGTCAGACACGACTGACGCAACTTAGCAGCAGCAGTAGTAATTGCATATAGTCCTATTTCCTTATTTTTTAATTGAGAAAAAGAAGCCTATATATATACATATATATATAATGTTATAATGATACCTTTTTAAAAATTAGTTTTTAATTGCTGGCTCAACAAAAACCACACAGATTTCTCATCTCATAATAAGTCAGAAGTCTGAGTTGGTTTGCCTGGGTTCTCTGGCTGTCTCAAGGTTGAAGTTAAGTTGTTGGCTAGCTGGGCACTTATTAAGAAGTTCTAGGGAAAAATCTACTTCTGGACTCATTTCAGTTGTTGGCAGAATTCAGCTCCACAAGGCTGTAGGACTGAGGTCCTCATTTCTTTGCCAGCTGTTGGTTGGGGGTGATATCAGCTTGTAAAGGCCCCCTTCCTCCATTTTCAAAGCCAGCAATGGTGGGTCTGGGTCTCCTCGTGCTTCCAGTTTCTCTCATCTTTTCTGCTGCATCCCTGACTCTTCTCGCCAGAGACAGTGCCCTGCCTTTAAGGGTTTGTCATTAGATTAGGCCCTCTTGATAATCCAGGACAATTTTTCCATTCTGGTCAGCTGATTAGTAATCTTCATTTAATCTGCAAAGTCCCTGCAGAGCAGTCCATAGATCAGTCAACCACTGAAGAACCAGGGGGGACAGGAATCCTGGGGGACTGTCTTTAGAATTCTGCCATCACATCCTTGTTATTTTTGTTCAAGACCAGATCAGAACTAGGAAGACAGATAAGTATCCCCACCACGTAGCCTACTTTTGCAGTGAATTCCTTGTAAACATGAGATACTGAAGGGGACAGTCAAACATTCCCTTTTGACTATGTTCAGTATTCTGACATCAAATCGTTAGCAACACAAATACATCAATATGAATCAAAACCTTACTTGATAAGCCATTCAAAATGTTGTTTGTTGTCTGAGCACCCATAATCAGTCGTCCAGGCGTGGCCAATGGTATACTTATGGAACTTCAGCATGTCCATTACTCCAACTTGGGCAATAACACAACCAAAGAGGTCAGGACGCTGATTGGCACAGGTAGCTAAGAATCAAGATAGAAAAAGCAGGTCGTCCATCGTTAAACATCTGTCATAAACAAAACCGAAAGAGAACAAAACAACACTTAAATGTTTTCTGAATCCTGATGGTCTTTTTTCCCAAAAGCACAGGAAGAAACTATCAGAAATCACTTGCCCAAGAGTCTACAAGCTTTCCCCAGCTTCTAGTATACATCCGAGGGGTGGAGTATTTTCATCAGTAGTGGACACGTAACTCTTCATGAAAACCTCTTGGACGTTCTGTAAAATCTGTGCTGCTCCCATCCCTAGCTGCTTTCACAGGTGATGCAGGATATTAACAAACTTATGTGGGATCTCAAAACTAGCCTGTGATATTGTGACAGAGAAAGAAATAGCTATTTAATCTTTGTCCCTGGTTCCTAGAACAGATCTAAAACCCTTGAGAGTTTCCTGAGTGACAAGGTGAGAGGAGTATTTTTCATAATTCATAACTAATGCCTCTCAACCATATCTGAGTTCATGCTAATGAGGCAGCTCTTTCTGGGTTCCTAGACAGCTTCAGGATGGGGGCTGGTTGACCAAGGAACCAACCATGTGATAGGAGGATTGGATCTTTGGGTTCCACCCCTGATGTCTGGGGAGAGCAGCGGGGCTGGAGATAGTGATTCATGGCTACTGATTTAATCAGTCTAGCCTATATAACAGAACCTTCATAAAAACCAATGGAGTTTGAGAGCTCCTGGGTTGGTGAACACATGGAGGTGCTGGGACCGTGGTACACTAACAGGGCATGGAGGCTTGGCACGCACCTGCCCCAGCTATACATCTCCTTTGACTCGTTCCCAAGTTTTATCCTTTATAACAAAATGGTAAATTTAAGAGTGGTCCTGAAAGTGAAAGTCACTTAGTCGTGTCCATCTCTTTGTGACCCCATGGACTATACAGTTCATGGAGTTCTCCAGGCTAGAATACTGGAGTGGGTAGCCTTTCCCTTCTCCAAGGGATCTTCCTAACCCAGGGATTGAACCCAGGTCTCCTGCATTGAGGGCAGATTCTTTACCAGCTAAGCCACAAGGGAAGCCCAAGAATACTGGAGTGGGTAGCCTATCCCTTCTCCAGTGGATCTTCCTGACCCAGGAATTGAACTGGGATCTCCTGCATTGCAGGCAGATTCTTTACCACCTGAGCTATCAGGGAAGCCCTAAGAATGTTCCTGAGTTCTATCAAATTATTTAACTCGAGGAGGGGGACCTGGGAAACCCCAATTTATAGCCATCAATCAGCAATATGAGAAGACCAGGACTTGTGATTGGTGTCTGCAGTGGGGACTGTCCTATGGGTCTGTGCTAACTCTGGGTAGTGTTAGAATGGAACTGAATTGTGCGACACCCAGTTGGTGTCTGGAGAGCTGGGAGTATTGGTTGGTGTGGGACCCACCCCCCCAGCCCTTTCTGCATTTGGCATCAGAAGTGTTGTAAACAGCAACAGTTGATACAGGTATAGCTCGAAGCAGAACAGAGCCTAAGACCCAGTTCAGAGCTCTGTCAGATACTGACATATTTTCTTGTCCTGTTTTAAAAATGCTCTTCTTTGTATACTTAAAAAATTATTTTTTTGGTAATTCAATAAATGTTTATTGAACATCTGCCATGTGCCTTGTACTAGGCATGGGGCCTGGGGATATGTCCATGAATAATTTAGTGGGAAAGATAAAAGAAGTGAATGGGCAGTTACAGTGTGGCATTCACTTCGTTGAGAAAGTGTGGGCACTACAGAAGAAGGGTGTAGGCCAGCATAATGAAGTTGGGGAGGCTCTGGGAGGAAGCAACGTCGAAGCTGGCATGACTAGGAGTTAGTCAAGAGATGTGAACTTTTCCTGCCTCTGGCAAGAAAGAGTTCCCACTGCAGTTTAGATGTCAGTGCTTATTCAGATACCGAGTTCTGAGTCCTAGATCTTCTCCTCCCCACTCAGAGGTGGGAGGGGCAGGAAGATGTTCTTTTAAATAAGCACTTTAGCATCTTGATGGACAAACTCTATCTCTGAAGGTCCCATAAAGGACCTGGTTTATTAAAAGGCATAAACCAATTCCTGAAAATACAACTCCAAAAATGGACTTATTGGATGAACCAGTAAATTACAACACAATTCTCCCACTAGTAAAATCAACAACTTTCAACATCCCATTAAACAGTTTAGATCACCCTAAGTTGTTCTTTCTTTTATATTAATACTTAATTCATATGAAAATTTAGTTGGCTCAAATTCAAAATATACTAAGAATCAGACCACTTATTACTTCCATCATCACACCCAGGTCCGTGCCAGCATCTTCTCTCACAGAGACAGAAGCCACCTAGCTGGTCTCCTGCTTTTCTGTCCTTGCCTCTTCTGCCTACCCTCACATAGCAACGGATCAATCCATGATCCTGACTTTAAAACATGTCAAGTTATATGCCACTTCTCTGCTCAAAACTCACCAAAGTCTTCTCATTTCAGAGTAAACCGTGTTCTCTCTGACAGCAGTGAGGTCCTGCCTTGTGTAGGTTCCCACCATCCCTGACCTCTCCCATCACTTGCCCTTGCTCGCTGTGCCTAGCCGCAGACACGGGTCTCCGGGCCGCATGCTGGCCTTAGGCACCTCATGTCGCCTGCCTCAACCAACTAGAATGAAAGCTCCGTGAAGGTGTTGTCTGTTTCATTTGCTGACATATTTCCAGTATCTGAAAAAATGCCCAGCACTTGCTCAGTACATATTTGTTGAATAGACAAATTTGTGGTTATTTGGTATTTAAGAATATTATCCACATCCTTTCTCAATTTATTTTTTCTTTAAATTGTAGTATAACTGACATAAAGTGTATTAGTCTCAGGTGTAAAACAGTGATTTGGTATTTTTATGCATCACAAAATGATCACCATAAGCCTAGTTACCATCTCATCACACAAAGGTATTAAATACTGACTATATTCCCTGTCTGTATAGTATATCTCTGAGATATTTTATCACAGAGTTTGTACCTCTCAATTGCCCTAATTTATTTCACTCATCTTTCCATCCCACTCCACTCTGGCAGCCAATAATTTTTATGTATCTATTATTAGTCTGTTTGCTCAACTGTGTTTTTACATTTCTCATGTAAGTGAAATCACACGGTAACTGTCTCTCTCTGACTTATTTTACTTAGCATAATACCCTCTAGGTCCACTCACGTTGTTGCAAATAGCATGATTTCATTCTTTTCTATGGCTGAGTAATATTCCACTGTGTGTATATTATATATATAAATCTTCTTTGTCCATTAATTTATCAGTGGACACTTAGGTTGCTTTCATATCTTAGCCATTGTGAATAATACTACAATGAACATCAGGGTACATATCTTTTTGAATTAGTGGTTTTGACTTCTTTGAAAAAAACTGCCCAGAAGTGGAACTGCTGAATCATACAGCTGCTCTATTTTTACTTAAGGAGCCTTCATCCTGTTCCGTATAGTGGAGAACAGTTACATTCCCACCAGCGTGTGAGGGTTCCCTTTCGCTGCATCCTTGTCAATGCAGATTATTTGTTGTCCTTTGGATACTAGTCCTACTGGTAGATGTGAGGCGGCGTCTCATTGTGGTTTTGATTTGCATTTCCTTGATGATTAGTAACACTGAGCATATCTTCATGTGTCTATTGGCCGTAAGTGTATCTTCTCTGGAAAAATGTCTACTTAGGCCCTCTGCTCATTGTTAACTGTTTGTTTTTGGTGTTGAGTTCTGTGGGTTCTTAGGCTATTTGGGACATTAAGCTCTTAGCAGACATATTGTCTGTAAATACTTTCTCAGGTTCAGTAGGCTGCCTTTTCATTTTGTTGGTAGTTTTCTTCACTGTGCAAAAGCTTATTAGGTTGCTACAGTCCCATTTGTTTGTTCTGCTTTTGTTTCCCTTGCCTGAGGAGACATATCCAAAACAATTTCATGAAGACCAATTCAGTGTACTGCTTATGGTTTCTTCAACGGGTTTTATGGCTTCAGTTTTTATAAATATTTTGAGTTTATTTTCATATACGATGCAAGAAAGTAGTCCAGTTTGACTCTTTTGCATGAAACTGTCTAGTTTTCCTAACACCATTATAGACAAGGCTATCTTTTTCCCACTGTATATTCTTCCTTCCTTTGTTGTAGATTGACTATATATGTGGGTTTATTTTGGGGTTCTCTATTTTGTTCCATTGACCTTTATGTCTGTTTCTATGCCAGTACCATATTGTTTCGGTAACTAGAGTTTTGCAGTACAGTTTGAAATCAATGAACATGATACCTCTAGCTTTGTTCTTCTTTTTCAATATTGTTTTGGCTATTTGGGGTCTTTTGTGTTTCTTATTTGTTCTAGTTCTGCAAAATTGCCATCGATATTTTGATAGGATTTGCACTGATTCTGTACATTGCAGGGCAGCAGGGTGATTTTAACAATATTAACTCTTTCAAATCTATGAGCATAGTACATCTTTTAATTGGTTTGTGTCACCTTCAGTTTCATCATGTCTTAACAATTTTCAGTGTACAGGTCTTTCACCTCTTTGTTTAGATTTATTACTAGGTATTTTATTCTTTTTGATGCAATTTTAAATGGGACTGTTTTCTTAATTTCTCCTGACAATTTGTTAAGGTATAGAAGTGCAACAGATTTCTATATATTGATTTTATATTGTGCAACTTACTTAGTTCTATGATGGTGTCTTTAGAATTCCCTGCATACAGTACCATATCACCTGCCAACAGTGGCAGTTTGACTCCTTTCCTAATTTGGATTACTTTTGTTTATTTTTCCTGTCTGTTGTGGATAGGACTTCCCATATAATGTTAACAGGAGTGGTGAGTGACTCTCTTGTCTCAATAAGACCCTTTTCTTGTTCCTCACCTTAGAGGAATGCTTTTGGCTTTTCACTGTTGAGTATGATATTAGCACTTGTCATACATTGCCTTTATTATGTTGAGATGTGTTCCTCTATACCCATTTTGTTAAGAGTTCTTAATCACGAATGGATGTAGAATTTTGTCAAAAGATATAGAACCATCCTTACATCCCTGAGATAAATCCTACTTGATCATAGTGTATGAGCCTTTCAATGTATGGGTGAATTTGGCTAGCTAAGACTTTGAAGCTTTGTATATCTGTGTTTATCAATGATATTGGCCTGCAATTTTCTTTTTTTGTGTGTGGTATCTTTGGTTTTAATATCAGGGTGATGCTGACCTTGTAAAATGAGTTCAGAAGTGCTCCTTCCTCTTCAGTTTTCTGGAACAGTTTGAGAAGACAGGTGTTAACTTTTCTCTAAATGTTTCATAGAATTCACCCGTGAAGACATCTGGTCCTGGACTCTTTGTTTGCTGGGAGTTTTCTTTTTAATTTAATTTACTGATTCAACTTCATTACTGGTAATTGGTCTGTTGATATTTTTTTCCTGATTCAGTCTTGGGAGATTGTAAGTTTCTAGGAACTTATCCACTTCTTCTAGGTTGTCCACTTTATTGTGACTAATTATTCATAGTATCTTAGTATCCTTTGCATTTTTATGGTGTTGGATGTGATTTCTCTTTCATCTCTGATTTTCTTTGGGCCCTCTCTGTTTTTCTTGATGAGTCTGGTAAAAGTCTAATAAAATTTTTTCATCGTCTCAAAGAAACAGCTCTTAGTTTTATCGATCTTTTGTACTGTTTTTGTCTATTTTACTGCTCTAATTTTTATTATTGTAGTCACTTTAGGTGTTAGGTTAGATTCCATTTTCATTTGTCTCTAAGTACTTCTTAATTTTCTCTTTATCAGTGACCCACTGGTTGCTCAGTACCATATTGTTTAGTCTCTGTTTGTCTTTTGCAGTTTTTCCTTGTAGTTGATGTCTAATCTCACACTGTTGTGGTTGGAAAAGATGCTTGATGTAATTTCAACCTTCTTAAATTTATTCAGATGTATTTAGTGGCATAGCATATGATCTATCCTGGAGAATGATCCATGTGCACTTGAAAAGAATGTGTATTCTGATGCTTTTGGATAGAATGTTCTTAATCCATTTATTCTATCTAATCTAATGTATCTTTAAAGTCAGTATTTCCTTAATGATTTTCTGTCTGGAATGTCTATCCATCGAAGTAAATGGAATACTAAAGCCTCCTGTTACTGTTTTACTCTTCGGTTTCTCCCTTTATGTCATCAATATTTGCCTTATACATTTAGGTACTTCTATGTTGGGTGCATAAATATGTTTTTTAACATTTTATTTTATACTATAGTTAATTTACAATGTTGTGTGTATTTTAGGTGTACAGCAAAGTGATTCACATATACACATACACATATCCATTCTTTTTCAGATTCTTTTCCACATAGGTTATTATAGAACATATGTTCCCTGTGCTATACAGTAGGTCCTTGCTGATTACTTATATATAGTAGTGTGTCTTTGTTAATCCCACACTCCTAACTTATCCCTGCCTCCCCTTTTTCCTCTAATAACTGTAAGTTTGTTTTTGAAGTTCTCATTTTTTTTAGAACTGTTTTTTTCTGTTCAGCTTGTATGATTTTCATTATTCTGTTTTCCATGTCTCTGATCCATTCCTCTGTATCATCTAATCTATTGTTGATTCCTGCTGCTGCTGCTAAGCCACTTCAGTCGTGTCCGACTCTGTGTGACCCCACAGATGGCAACCTACCAGGCTCCCCCGTCCCTGGGATTCTCCAGGCAAGAGTACTGGAGTAGGGTGCCATTGCCTTCTCTGCTGTTGATTCCTACTAGTATATATACATACATTTTTAATTTCAGTTATTGTAGTCTTCACCTCTTTTTGGCTTTTCTTTTTATTTTCTAACTGTTAGACTTCTCACCATGTTCATCCATTCTTCTCCTGAATTTGTGGAGCATCTTTATGATCATTACCTTGAGCTCTTTATTGGATAAGACTGCTTATCTCCACTTTGCTTAGTTCTTCTTCTAGGGGTTTTATCTTGCCTCCTTAGTTTAGAACATAGTTCTGTCTTTTCATTTCACCTAATTCTCTGTTTGTCTCTGTGTATGAGGTGGGTTGGTTATGTGTACTGAGCTTGGCCAAGTACCCCCATGTAGCTGATGTTCCACAAGAGCAGCAGACTCCCATGTGGTGACCCTGTCACATGGTGTAGGGTGCCTCTTCTGTAGGCTGTGTGGCCTTCTGTGGTGGCAGGGCCAACTACTTTCGGTATGCTGGCAGGCAAGGCCTGGTATGTGCGTGAGCAGAGCTGGTGCCAGTCTGCTGGTGGGTAGAGTGCTGATGGTAGCCAGGAGGGGAACTCCAAAATGGTGCTTCTCAGCACCAGTGTCCTTGTGGTCACTTAAGTTCCCCCAAATGGCTACCCCCAGCATCTGTGTCCCCACTAGGAGTCCCAGTTGCCTCCTGCCCCTCTGGGAGGCTCTCCCAGATTAGCAAGGAAATTTGACCAGGCTCCTTTCAAATCACTGCCCATATGCCGGGGCTCAGAGCATGTGAGATTTTGTGTGCACTCTAAGAGTGGAGTCTCTATCTCCCACAGCCCTCTGGCTCTCCTGAAAGGAAGATCATAGCCAGATGTTCTGGGGGCTTGTCTTCCTGGTGAGGGGTCTCTAGACTGGGGAACCTTCTGTGGGTCTTGAACCTCTCTCTCTTTGGGAAGGATTATCCTGCAGTTGTGATTATCCTCCCATTTGTGGGCTGCCTGCCTGAGGTTGTAGGTCTTGACTGTACTACGCATCTGCCCCTCCTTACCCATCTCATTGTGGTTCCTTCTTTGTATCCTCAGTTGTAGAAAATGTTAGTCTGTTAGTCTTCAGGTTGTTCTCGTAGTTGTTCTGTAAATAGTTGTTAATTTTGGTGTGCCCATGGCTCAAAGGCTCGCCATCTTGGCCACATCTCTACCCTTTTCAAATTTAAACAAATTATTTTGGACATATACATTTTACCTCCATGGGAAAATGTTTTTTTCCAAGTCTATATTATATTGGGGTAGAAAAGTAAGGGCAGGAATTCAGGTTTTAATACGAATCAGTATATTTCAAAGACAAGGAAACAGTGAATGTCAAAATCCCCTGAGAACAGAATTGAAAGCTGAAAACTGTCACATGTGCTTTTTAGGTTGAGTCTCTTTAAGCTGATCTACATTTGTAAAATGACCCCTCATCTCCTAGTGACATTGGAGGTAGGACCCAGCAAGCAGAGGTCAGGCCCACTATAAATGTCCACTGCAGAGTTAAGTACTGCTGAGAGACAAAAGCAAAGTGAAATTTCATTAACTACCAAAAAATTGGAAAATCTACTTAGAGGCAGTGCCACATAGAGGTTAAAAGAGCAGAATCTAAAACCATGGTGCTAATCATCAACCCCAGCATCACCACCACACTAGCAAGCTACTCTGCCTCTCAGAGCCCATCTCCCAGGCTGCATGCACGTCAAGGGCTCAGCACTGGGCCTGGCACACAAGGTGCTCAGCAAGGGTAAACTATGTGGCTATTTCATTATTTTTAAGCTGTGGATCTGTCTTTGCATGGACCTCATTTTCCTTTATGACTTCTTTCTCTGCACCCACAGCGTTTAGCATCCCATGGCATTAGGTATTCAACTGGCATTTATACCTAATGATCACAGGTGGGTAGCATAGTCAGAGGGGTGGTATTTGATTCAGTCCTGTGCTGCCTTAACTCTAGAGACTTGTGGGCTTGGTCTGTGGGAAGGGAGTCCCGCCCAGGGGAGGGTGAGAATTGTGGTCCAGAAGAGCTCAGAACAGGGAGGAGGAATGGCTTTTCAGGCTCTGATGAGCTGAGTCAGTAGTTGTGTCTTCATACTGTCATTTATTAGATACCCAAATACAAACAGGTTTTGCTTTTTCTGTACCACTGCTACCATCCACGAGCCCAAAGTAAGCAAAGCCCAAACTCCTGAAAACTCCAAGAGTTAACTAGTAAAGTACAATGAATACACCCAGTTCTCACCTACTAAGAGGCCTCCATTTGAACCTCCATTAATAGTCAGCCTCTTGGGAGACGTGTAACCTTCCTTGATAAGATATTCAGCAGCACACTGAAAGTCATCAAAGCAGTTTTGTTTGTTGGCCAAGATACCACCTATAATGTGCCAAAGTGAAAGATAAGTTAATTAACAAAATACTAAAAAAAAAAAAAAAGAAAGAAAAATCAGCAAAAGGAATTCAAGGATGAGGAATTCAAATGATGATAAGGCATAGTTTCAACTACTGATCAACTTAAACACAATGAGCTCACACTACATTTAGAAAAATGCCTCAATTTATGCACTATGGAAATCCATCATCAGTACTACAACTGCTAATCCATACGGTGCCTTTGTATTTTTCTAAAATCTCTTAGAACTTAAAAGGCAAATGCCCCAAAGGGAACAGATGGGAACAGATGATCTGTTATGATGTCAGACAACCATGAGAATAAAAACGAGAAAGCATGTCATCAACACGAACTTGTGTTCTGGGAGGAGCTGGACTCACTGACACACGACTTGGAGCAGAACTGAGTCCTCCATGGGCTCCACAGAGTATGTGACGATGGAGGTGAGCTCACTGCCTCTTCCCTGGGAAGATGAAAGTGCTCTGCACAGACAGGCTCATGTCTTACCTCTCCTCTCTGCAGGACTTTGAGATGGGTAAGTGATTTTGAGAACTAAAGCTCTCCAATTTTGCTCTCGGCTATTTATTCAAGTACTTAAGTAGGAATTTGGAGAAGGGAATGGCAACCCACTCCAGTATTCTTGCCTGGAGAACCCCATGTAGAGAAGAGCCTGGAGGGCTATACTCCATAGGGTCGCAGAGTCGGACACGACTGAGTGACTCACAAACACAAGTAGGAATTCGGTGATTAGGTGGGGGAATGTTGCTGCACAAAGTAGCTTATTAGTTTTAGTCTTTGTCAGCCCTGCAGCATGCAGGGTCTTCCCCTGCCAAGGACTGAACTCATGCCCTGCTTCAGCAGAACTGCAGAGTCTTAACCATTGGACCACCAGGGAAATCCCTAGTTTCTCTAGTTTTTTTTTTCTCTCTAGTCTTGAATGAAGAGGATCTCAAACATCTCCCCAGAGAATCTCAGCTTTCTCGTAGCCAAATGAACCCATTAAGAGAGGAACATCTGTAAGGTCTTAGAATATCTAAAAATAAAGGCCAAAACTTGAAGTCATGCTTTCAAAGGAATGGATACCTGAAATAACTGCCTATGAAATTAACAAAAAGCAGACATAGATCTGATTAGATATTTGAGATTAAATATAACCATTTTTGCAGAAATTCAATTAAGGATGAAGCAGTGCTACTGAAGAAATTTTTTCATATCAAAACAAATGTTATTAAGATTTTAATAAGAAATTATCAGTGAATTAGAATGGCTAGGATAACTTAGTTTCCAGGAATAATATACTTTTGGATATATGACTATATTTTTTAAAGGGCATTAAATTTTAAAACTCAATTAACAGAATGGAATCTAGATTTATCAATGTTCAATATGATAGGGTCTAACTGAAAAGGTCCATTTGGGGTCCTTTCACTGCCTAAATTGGGAGAAAGTCTATGATCAATCTAAACACAGGTAAGCAACTTTCAGCTTCAGTCAAGCTGCAAACTTCCCCCCCCACAAGGCTTTTGGAAAATAACTTGGTTATATTTAATACAGAGATAAGAAAGTTGACGAAGACCAGGGGAGGCACTCTTCCCTAACAGAGCTCCATGGACCACCTAAGGAACAGAAGAATTTTACGGTGAAGAACTTGGGTCCTTTGAGAAGGCAACAGTGTCAGGAGTCCATGCAGGTAGGTGTTTAAGTGTGTACATGAAAAGTTTTAAACCAGAAAATCGGGTGAATCAAGGGCTCCAGACTTAGCATATTGGTTTGGGATATAAATCAAACATATGGTATGTTGAGATTTTATTTTTATTCTCCTTTTCTTAGTCATCTCTTAATATCACAGTTTCACAGTATGATTTTAGTGTAATTAAACTCTAATATCAGGTCCAAGTCAAACTTATACAATAAATTCTATGCTGTTTCAAATACAATGACAATCAATAAAGCCTTCAGGGATGACACCTGGCAGCAGTTGGCCCACCTGCTGGGGGCCCATGTGTTCACTGGGTACATTCACTCTTGCTAAGATGCTCAAATAGTTTGCTGTCTAACATTGATCCTTGGGGGTGCTCGCTGAAGACCTAGTGGTCAGTTCTGGGCCTTTCCTGCCTCCTGACACCTAACAGTTACTTAGGAAGAATTCTCTTTACAGATCTACCCTCATCTTTGTTGATCTGATTTGATGCAGCACACCAGAGCCTCTGGCCTCAGGAGGCAGAGAAGAACAGTGGGTTTATGGATCTGAAGGGTGGTCTTGGATGCTCTTCCTATGGAAGAAGGGTCCCCTTGCCTGGTGCTGCCCCATCAAGCCCAGGCACTGGGGTCCGCCCTCAGGCCTGCAGACTGTCTTCTACATGATGGCTGATGTCGAGAGGGGCGTGAAGGTGCCTCCCCCAAACACAGGCATCAGGTAAGGGAAGAGCATCTTCTGCAAGTTATTGATTTGTCTATACATTTCAGATACACACAAGCCTGGGAAACAGGGCATGCTCCATATAGAGAGAAAAGGAAAAGACAGGGCTTTAAAAATAAAGACTGCCATAATGTTTTTAATTTCCTCAAGCAACTAGAATACATGCTTCAGGAGGCCAGAGACTGAGTCATTAAAACCAGAAAAGAATTAACAACTGCGCTGAGTTGAGTTTAATAAAAACTGCACATGATAGAGTCCCAGCAGTGATGCTAGGGGGGATGCTATCTGTTAGCAGTGTTGGGAACTTGGAGAAAACAAGCAAAAGATGCCCAAACGGACTAGGAAAGCTCTATTTTAGAGAGATCTTTTCTCTTAAGAGAAAATAACCTGGTTTTGCAGTCTGTTTTAAGAGAGCATGGCTTTCACTGTTTAGCATTATCTGGCTAACAGAGGACACAATAAATACCAAAAGTTATCCCCCAGACTCACTTCTGACAGTGATAGATAAAAATGTACCCCATATATTGCTAAAAAAATTGATTACGGTATGAAGGGGATGCTTCTGAAAAATATGTACTTCATTAAAATAGACTGCAAAGGAAAATGTGAAAAGCCTGAGCTGTTAATTTAAACAGACACTGAAACTACAGTTTCAATTAGAAAGGGGGGGGGTACTGCCAGCAGTGTGTCTGGAAGCATCCTTATTTTTCATCTGTCTTGTCTCTTCTGCTCCTAACCCCTCAGCTCAGACTGCGCCATATTTGTGTTTCTGCAGAGAACACGCCTCACCTTTATGCCACGTCTCTCCGTATTCGCCACCTCCTCTGATGTTGGCCACTGCAAGGACACCACCCATGTGTCTCACGAAGATAAGCCTGGACACACTGCGAGACGGTAAAAGGGTTAACTGCCATGAAGTGCCCGGCGAGGATCGCACTGGCTGCCTCCACCACACACGCACCCCTGAAGACACTCCAAACATGGTATCATCTGAATGGGAGCCCAGTGCGTACATATTTCACTTAAGTCATGTAAAACTTCTGACTGATTAACTGCAAAGCTCAGACATTTTCATGAGCATTCAGTATACCTCACTTTGAACAACTGTCTTGGCAAACAAAACGCTGCCAAGCCACCTGACACAGCCCTCGTGTGAGCACCCAGTACTCGCTCCTGCTACACCATTTTTTTCAGTATCTTTCTCCAAATTAAGTTGGAAAAAAGAAAGCTCTTTCTGAAGTATGAATTTTACACGGGTTTCTCAGAGATTTACTAGGCATGAGAGAGATAGAAGAGATCAAGGACACAGACCAGAAAATAAGAATGGAGTGCCCAGGGCTGGAGGATGTTTTCCAGAAACAAACAGAAGAAACTATAGCACAAAGCTTCTTTACA
Source organism: Bison bison bison (assembly GCF_000754665.1). Lineage (NCBI taxonomy): Eukaryota > Metazoa > Chordata > Mammalia > Artiodactyla > Bovidae > Bison > Bison bison. Next base: position 10,198,036 of record NW_011494945.1, on the reverse strand, counting down.
AAATTTAGATTTTATGTTTTACTCCTTCTCTTTCCACTGACCCTAACTGTATTAGTACTGAGGTTATCTCTCTGCTTGCTGTAACTGAAATTAGTTTTTCTTTGAAACTATTTCTGAAATTTATCATTCTTTCTTTCAGTAACTGGGGAAATGACAGGCTTCGGCAGCCGGAGGCTCTGGATGGTCTGGGTGCTAACTTTCTGGATGCTGAAGATCACAGGAAGGAGAGCTGAGGTAGGTGATCAGACCAGACACTCATGTGGTCTTTCCTTCAACATTTTTCCTACACCTTGGATGGTCTCTGCTGAAACTACCAGCATATCCACTGGCTCAGAAAAGAAAACGTGTAAGTACATTTCCTTACTCATCTCAACTCCCAACTCAGAATGGGCCTAATAAATACACACACTGAACAAAGACAAGATTTGTGGGGACCAAGGGAAGGGGGTTCAGGTGCAGACACAGTCTAGACCAGCCTCTGGCTTCTCCTACTGTTTGCAGAAGATCAGATACACAGAGGTGCCACGCTTACCTGTAGTTGGGAGTGATAGATATGTTGAAGCCACCGTAGCCGTATAGGAAAGCAGGGTGAGAACCATCCAATTTTATGCCCTTTTTATGCACAATGAACATTGGAATCTTTGTACCATCCTTGCTAGGGTAGAAAATCTAGAACAAAAGAAAGAGTAGTTAGATTTCACATTCCTGAGTAAGCACTTGAATACTTTTACATGGGAAAAGTAGGTAGTAAATTCTTTAAGACACAGAGTGGCACAGTGAAAATCCAGTACCACTAAAGGGCTAGGTGATGACAAATCTATTTCAGTTTTTATGGAGACAGTGTGGAGTAGTGAACTCAGGCAGACTTGACTTTGAATTCTTATTCACTATCAAAAGCTAGGTGACCCCAGGCAAGTTGTCTGTTCTCAGCCTTATTTCTTTATCCCTAAAATGTGGCTGTCATGCCCACCTCTTAGGGTCTCCACGAGGCCCAACTAAGAGAAGAGGCGTTCAGTTCTCTGCTCGTGAGCATCCCCCCAGCGCTGGAAATTCAGATTTGGCTCTTCTGCCAAACAGTCCAATTGAGGAAGACAATTTCTCTAGGAGAGACAGTTTATATTCAACCTCCTCTTTAAATGTTAAGACACTCAACTCTTCATTTTTCTATGTTCAACTACTAAATAAATGTTAGCAACAACAAAATGCGTGTGAGCTTTATAGAGTAGATGAGGAACAACACAGAAATCCTATTGTTTTGATTAAACAATGACACTTTCTCCAGTATTGATAATGAAGGCTCATCAAACCTTGAATCTGGACATACTCAGGCAAGTTCAGTTAACATTTCTAGATTCATTACATTTTGGGTAAAAGGAATAAGAGAAAAACGTTAGCAAGAGAACGTGAAATGCTATTCAAACAGTAAGACACAAAGACACATATGTCTGCAGTCACTGTAGCTTGGAGCCATAGTCTATCCAAAGCTTTAAGGTAGCGGTTCTACTGTAGAAAGGTGCCAAACAGTGAGGGGTGGGCAGGGGAGAGGGGGAAGTCGAGGCAGATTTGGAGAAAGGCACTACAGGCTCACAATTAATGCTTGCAAGTCTGGTTGTTTGTTTAGAACCTGCCAAGAAATAGTATAACAAGCATTTGCTTCCGACTTTGGAGAGAAATACTGAGAGAATACGTAAATTTGGTCATTAAGGAATCATGGAGAAAACACTGCAGAGTTCAAAATCATTCAACAGGACAGAGTCTTATGTAAAGTTACTGAGTGCCAGTCAGCAGCCCCTAATAGAAAGTACCTGTGTGGGCAGGACAAGTAAATGCAGTGGCAGAGGAACAAGGGATGGACTGGGGTAACGCTCTAACACACAGGGCCCTCGATCAGGAGTAAACTAAGCACAGAGGCAGCCGCATCGGGGAGCGAACGGTCTCACGTGATTCTACCTTAACGAATACGGCTGCCTCCCAACTTCCCACCTACCCTCCAACCCCAGCCCCGCACCTATTCCCTCTTTGGTCCAACTGAGCTCTCTTCAGGCCACAGCCCCTCTGCACCAGTCAGCTGGACTGGTGCACCTCTGTCCCCACTAAGCTCTCAGACCCTCCTCTTTGCTACCACCTGGAGGAGGATTTCCAGTGCCTGAACTGGTCTGTTTCCATCTGTTTCCAGGACAAAGGAACACAATTCAAAGCACAAAGGCTCCCTTATGCCTGTAGCTGCAAAGAATATACCCAAGCTTTAAGCTGCTGTGGTTCACATGTTAAAATAACAACATTGTAAACACTGTCCCAAAGTGAAAGAGCACTGCGAGGATGGTTACAACAATATCATCTTCAAGACAACTCCTTAAAAGAAGGTTAGTTCAGACTGGAACATACACACTTAATATATATGTATATAGGTTTTTTCAAATTTCTCTATACAGACACAGAGCAGTATTTTATGCCATTTCCATCTATGGAATCTATGGAATGGCAAGTGATTCCTCCTGAAGCCACTTCATTCAAAACTTTTCTTTCAGAGGCTTTGTGGGTATTTTCTTTGTAGATCTGCTCAGTAATGAGGAGAAGCTCCTCATTTCCTTGTTCTTTCCAAACCCGGCCCAATCAAAAAGCGCCACCTCAGAATCTACACTCGTGGTTCCTGAACTTTATCGGTTAGACCTAAGCATCTGGTGGCTCAGATGGTAGAGTGTCTGCCTACAATGTGGGAGACCCAGGTTTGATCCCTGAGTCGGGAAGATCCCCTGGAGAAGGAAATGGCAACCCACTCCAGTATTCTTGCTTGGAAAATCCCATGGATGGAGGATCCTGGTAGGCTACAGTTCATGGGGTCGCAAAGAGTTGGACACGACTGAGCGACTTCAATCACTCAAGCATCTGGCATAAACATGTTAAAAATGCTGTTTCCTAGGCATCATTCCCAGGAATTCAGACCCCACGGTGTGAGGTGGATGCCCCAATCTGCAGATTTAGCACATCTGCTGGCTCTCCTGATGCAGGTGGATCTAGGCTCAAAAAACTAGTCACGCTGTTGACTTGTATCATCCCCTCTAGCCTCCTCAGTTATATCAACCACAACGAGGTATTTTCCCACAGTCCTTGACAATTCAATCTGAGACTCTACTTCTCTTGGCCCAGTTCCCCTGTGATTTTCTTTAGTGACTAGTGATTTTCTTTCAGTGACTGGTGCGCCTGTCCTGCCTGGATGCCTTATAGGCTTGATCTCTGCTGCCACCACACCCTATCCACTTGTTCTTTCAAATACCTGCTGCATGTCCATTATGTGCCCAGCACTGTGCTGAGACATACAGATGAATACGACCTGGTTAATTCCTTCTGTCATGGACTTAACATCTCCAGAGTCAAGTCGACAGGTACTGCAAACACCCATCCCTTGGCCCTGAGAACCTGGAGCGCTTCTGAAAGGAACTCATTCCCCCCGTGACTGCAACTTGTTCTTGTTCTACCTTCTCTTCCTTACTCCTGAGGTATCTGCCTTTTTTCTTTCCTTTTAAAAAAAACTTTCATTACGAAACTCAAACAGGGGCTCTATATCAACCTAGAGGGGTGGGAAGGGGTGGGAAGGGGAGGGAGATGGGAGGGAGGTTCAAAAGGGAGGGGCTATATATATATA
>NW_011494945.1:10168210-10194293 GCF_000754665.1 Bison bison bison | reverse complement strand
TATAAAAAAACAAAAAAACTTTCATTACAACATTTAGTCCCTTATATCTCTCTGGCTCTGTCAGCCTGCCTTGGGTTTTCTTGCCCAGCTTGTGACCCTTAGGGTGACCCTTGTCACCCTTAAAGTATCACTAATGCCTGAAATCCTCTAATTCTAACCTAACCAACTGGGTTCCTTTTCCTCCTCTGGGCTGCTGGGCACTCAGGAAGTGCCAATTCACTTAATTACAGATTAATAATAGTTGAACTCATGGGCTCTGACCTTATGCCTTTTTTTCTTTCCACATAAATGAATTACTTGTGTTTTTTTCTTGACTTGTCCTTGCTATATCGTTCCCAAATGTCTTTCTTACACTTTTTTCTAATCAATTCCAGAGTAGCTGTTTCCAGTGTTTTCCATTTTCCTCCATTCCAAGCACCACCCATTTGCATCTGCTGCTCTTTGGATCTGGCTTTGCCTATCTTCATGGGAGTCATCTGCTGGAATTCTTGAAAAACCTTCTGCCACCTTCATGCACCCTCTGAACCCCAGAAGAGTTCACTACTACTGCACTTTTCTGATCACCACAAATTTTTCTTTTTGTATTGTCTCCTTTTCCTTGGCATACAAACAAATTCAAATTTCTTCTGTCCTATAAAACAACAACAAAGCCCCAAGTCTTTTGCACCACCCTGTCTGCCCCCCAAGCTAAATTTCTATCTCCTGCTTCCTTCCGGATCAAATATATCCATGGTAACCTACACCCACAGCTCATACCTGCCTGCATCCTTCAGGACTGTCCCCACCACTGCCCTTTCAAAGGGCATCAGTGAATGTTTCTGCCTTTGCCTCTCCATCCGTACCTCCACCCTAGTGGTGTAGATCCTTCTGAACGTTTTCACATGCTTATAGAGACGTATCTATTTACACATATTCACATACACAGGTTATTATTAAATGGTGGTACATAATAAAATCAGGTGAATGTTGGGATAAAACTTATTCTGATTCTTCCTAGTCAGCTATATATTATGGAATTATTTCCAGGTTAAGATCAGATCAGATCAGTCGCTCACTCGTGTCCCACTCTTTGCGACCCCATGAATCGCAGCACGCCAGGCCTCCCTGTCCATCACCAACGCCCCGAGTTCACTGAGACTCATGTCCATCGAGTCAGTGATGCCATCCAGCCATCTCATCCTCTGTCGTCCCCTTCTCCTCTTGCCCCCAATCCCTCCCAGCATCAGAGTCTTTTCCAATGAGTCAACTCTTCACATGAGGTGGCCAAAGTACTGGAGTTTCAGCTTTAGCATCATTCCTTCCAAAGAAATCCCAGGGCTGATCTCCTTCAGAATGGACTGGTTGGATCTCCTTGCAGTCCAAGGGACTCTCAAGAGTCTTCTCCAACACCACAGTTCAAAAGCATCCATACATGACCACAGGAAAAACCATAGCCTTGACTAGATGAACCTTTGTTGGCAAAGTAATGTCTCTGCTTTAAGATACTACTACTACTACTAAGTCGCTTCAGTCGTGTCTGACTCTTCGCGACCCCATGGAATGCAGCCTACCAGGCTCCTCCGTCCATGGGATTCTCCAGGCAAGAGTACTGGACTGGGCTGCCATTTCCTTATAAGATAGACTTAAAACTTCACTAAAAAAAAACTTCATTGTATTCAACCATTTAACAAGCTTATTTAACCATTTTGCTCACTAAAAGCTATTCAGACTATTTTTTTTTCTGTTGTTAGCAATGATGGAATAAATCCCTTTTACATAAAAGGGATTATATACTCATATTATGACTTCTGTAGGATATATTCTTAGACATGAGATTGCTAGATCAAAGTGTACATGCATTAAAAAATTTAACAGAGAAATTAGAGTCAAGGTGGCAGAATACGAAGATGTGGAGTTCGCCTCTCCCAAAAGTACATCAAGAATACATCTACAAATGAGACAGTTCTCACAGAGCACCTGCTGAACACTAGCAGAGGACCTCAGATAGCTAAAAGGACAAGAAAAATTCCTGCACAACCAGGTAGGATGAAAGAAAGAAAAAAAGGGAATGAGACAGACCCTGCACCCCTGGATGGGGAACTGGAGGAGAGGAGAGGTTCCCACACTCAGAGAAGCCTCCTCACCAGCGGGGAGACCAGCTGGGACACACAGGGAGCTTTGGAGGAGAGCGCAGCAACTGGTCAGTGGCAGGGAGAACAGAGTAAGACCCCCACGGGTGGTCTGTGCCATACAGATGGCTGAAAAAGCACATGAAAAGATGCTCAACATCATGAATTACTAGAGAAATGCAAATGAAAACTACAATAAGGTATTGCCTCACAGCAGTCAGAATGGCCATGTCAACAAAATCTATAAACAATGAATGCTAGAGAGGGTATAGAGAAAGGGAACCTCCTGCACTGATGGTGGGAATGTAAATTGGTACAGTCACCATGGAGAACAGTATGGAGGTTTCCTAAGAAACTAAAAACAGAACTACCATATGATCCAGCAATCCCACTCCTGGGCATCTGTCTGGAGAAAACGAGAATTCAAAAAGAAGGTGCACTCCAATGTTCACTGCACCGCTATTTCCAATAGCGAAACATGAAAATAACCAAAATGTCCATCAAAAGAGGAATGAATAAAGAAGACATGGTACATAAACACAACGGAATACTACTCAGCCATAAAACAGAATGAAAAGCCATTTGCAGCAACATGGATGACCCTAGAGACTGTCATACTGAATGAAGCTGCAGCAGCAGCAGCAGTAGCAGCAGCAGAGACTGTCATACTGAGTGAAGTAAGTCAGAGAAAGACAAATATTGTATGATGCTGCTTATATGTGGAATCTAAAAAAAAAAAGAGAGACAAATAGACTCATTTACAGATTAGAAGTAGTTATAGATGTGGAAAACAATCTTCTGATTACCAGAGGGAAAAAGGGCGAAGGGATAACTTGGGAGACTGGGACTGACATATACATACACTATATATAAAATAGATAACTAATAAGGACCTACTCTGCTTCTACTTAATACTATGTAATGACTTATATGACCCAAAGAGTGGCTGCATGTATATGTATAACTGATTCATTGTGCCATACAGCAGGAAGAAACACAACATTGTAAATCAACTATATTCCAATTTAAAAAAACTCAATAGATTCTGGCAACTAATTCTCTAAAGCTGGTGTGTCAGCTTAAGCTCCTAATGACAGTGTCAATTTCTTATTAGTAGTTGATGTTAAGATGGATTTTAATTTTTGTTGGCCTAGTAGGCAAACATTATCCTATCATTGTTTTAAGATTCAGTTTTTAAGTTAGCAAACATTTTCGTCTGTTTATTGGTCATTTTATATCTCTTCCTCAGAGAACAAAGTATGCCTACCCTTTTAGTGTGCTTTCTTTTCTGATCAATTAACAGACACTCTTCTTACATTAAGGGTATTTACCTTTTTTCCTGCCATATATTTTGTTTGTATTTCCTCTCACTCTATAGCTGGTTTTTAAAGTTTCTTTGTGGTATCTTGAATATAGACAGATAGCACATGTATAGATAGGACTCCATCATCCCAACTATATTTTCATTGTGAATTTTTTACATTTATAGTTATAATCCAAATGAAGTTTGTTTTTACATATAGTCTGGTATCTAACTACTTTTCCCCAAATAGTCAACTATTATACACCATTTAATAAAGAGTAGTTCTTTTTCCCATTGTTTAGAAATGCCATGTTCAAATTGGGATCTTCCCAGGCCTTATCCATTTTGATTCCTATCTGGCAACTACTTCTTTGGCTTCCTGTGTGGAGTATCTAATTCTTTTTCAACCTTTCTAACTGATCCATTACTAGCTCTTCTTCCTGCTGCCAAATGCTACTGTTTTGCACTTTTCTATATGTGGTGTTCTTTTCTCTCTGCAAACCCCCCACTTGCCATCTCAGAGAGCTCCAGTAAACTGCTGTGCTAGGGACCTCCACCTCCCCATCTGCAGGTCCCCGTGATCAGAAAGGCCCTCAGGGTGCGCCCCGCTGAGGGCTGATACCTCATGTGGCCTCGGCCTGTCTACGTCTCCGAGGCCACGTGCTCTAGGTGTAGCTTGTTCAGGTGCCTCTTTAGGGCTCTCTCATTTCAGCTGGGAGCAGCCGTCTCTTCATTCACTGTCTCCTCAGCCACCCGACTGCCAGCTCTCAGAATCACAATCTTGTACCAAGAACCCCACACCCAGGCAGGCACTCAGTCCTTTCTCTTCTCAGGTCCCTCCTCGCCATGGTGACCCTGCTCAGAACCTCTGCCACACTAGCCTCAAACCCACCTGGTATTCCTGGCTCCTCTCACTAGCTACAGTGAAGCTATGGTAGGAGCAGCACAAACCTCGAACTACTATTAGTAACATACAACGACCATACTGCACTTTATATATTTATGTGCTACAAAAGCCATTAGCGCTTGATGAGGAGGCAACTGCTGAAGCTTGAACCCATAGGCTATTTTCGGTAGTTTATTGCTGCAACAACACCCAGGTTCAAGCTAAAAAGCAAAGAGACTTACTTTTTCCCCTCATAACTGTAACCAAATGAGAGCAAGCTGACAACCCACATCCATTCTTTCTGTCCACTGTGGGCACAGCCCTTTGATGGAATGCCAAAGCCATAAAGGAACCCTTAACGCATAGGACAACAAAGTGCTCACAGAGGATCCAGCAGACATCCACTTGAGTAACAGAAAAGGTCTGTCTGTCATCCAGGGCCCACAGCTCATCACGTGATGGGTCTTCCCCGTTCCCGTCAGCAGCAGAGCAAATGGTTCATGCGACAGATCCAGTTCAACCAGGAGCCTGTGACACCAACGTTAGCACCAGGGTCTTTCCCCTGGCACACCTGTCCACCTTTACAGACACTAGCACCACTGAAGAATCTAAGAATGTCTTTGGAAGCACCCATGAGACCACTAAGAGGGACTAGGCATTTTGATACACAACCTTCATCAGGGACCCCACAGATGAAAAAGAAACATCATGACAGCAGTTTAAAGCCACAGTTAGTTCTAGACATTAGTAAGCCGACCAAAGATTGATCAGACACTGACTTTAGAAAGCTTCCTTCCTAAATTCTGAGTTCCTCTCCTTTAAAATTTATATACTTCATTTTGGAGACTCTCACAGCAACATAATGGTGTTAGTCTACATTTGAAACCAAGAACATGTGCACAACCGAGCAATAAGGAATCACATTCTCTGGGAAGTCCAAGCTATTTCTTGATAGAGGACAGAGATGGGTATTTTCAAGTAGTCACAACACTGTGCTGCCTGGGAAAGAAAGTTGGTGTCAGCTTTTTCTCAGCCCTGGGTGATCAAGGTGATCACCCCAAATTCTGGGGATTCAAACTGTTTCAGATACAAGGAGAGACTGTCATTCTGGGACCTCATCTAGTGGGACACCCTATCTTATTTTACAAAGGACAAACCCAAGATCCATAAAGTACCAGCCAAGGTAACACTGCCAGTTTATATGAAATTACCACCAAGTCCCTGGTCCAGAGTTTCTTCTACTCTGTTACAAAGTAATTCACTTCAAGCTATTACTTCATTGTAAGTAATTACCCCCAATTTTGCAACTATTAGAAACTTTGTCATAGATTCTTCCCACCCCCAGGACAATGATTACTAGACTCTAGGGAATCCAATGGAGAAGGCAATGGCACCCCACTCCAGTACTCTTGCCTGGAAAATCCCATGGATGGATGAGCCTGGTAGGCTGCAGTCCATGGGTCGCTAGGAGTCGGACACGACTGAGCGACTTCACTTTCACTTTTCACTTTCATGCATTGGAGAAGGAAATGGCAACCCACTCCAGTGTTCTTGCCTGGAGAATCCCAGGGACAGGGGAGCCTGGTGGGCTGCCATCTCTGGGGTCGCATAGAGTCAGACATGACTAAAGCGACTTAGCAGCAGCAGCAGCAGCAGCAGCAGCAGCAGCAGCAGCAGGGAATCCAAGGGACAAATATTCTGGCAAAGGTATTGTGCTTTCTATTGCTTTTTTGTTTTTGTTACCCTCTTGAAAAGGAGACTCACTGAAGCATGTCAAAAGCCTTATTCCAGTTATAGGGGTTATTGTTTATTATTTCTGTTTTAAGCAGAATAAGTCTGCTTGGAAAGATGATCCTTCTCAAAACAATCATCAGTGTACAACCTTGAGGACAGATTATTTACACAATAATATAAATCTCACTATGTCTACTAAAAAACTCAGTTTCAATAGTAAAAGGCAAATTCACTTCAGAAAGGAAACAATGCTTGAGAGAACCATAAGAAAACCCTACTGCTAAGTAATCAATTTAAAGCAGCTTCTAATTTTGCATATTAAAAACCATTATTCTAGGGAATGATTGTTTAACAGAGAGCTCACAGATCTTGAGCTGAATCTTTTAAATTAAAAAACTCTTGAGGAAAAGAGAGGAAATGTCAGAAATTACCCATCTCTACTGTCAGAGTGACTGGGCAGAGGCATTGCCAGATAGAAGGTGGTTTTACCCTGGACCACAGGTGCCTTCACACATGGATCTGGTTTCATATAATAGATAAATAGAAACATCTTCCTTTAAAGGAAGAGGAGGAGCAAGTGAACATAACAAATGAAGGGAACATTACTGTTCTTCAAGAGAATGAAAAGATCAGCTCTCTGTGCTGAAATGATTACTTTTCTGGAGATAATACAGTTAGTAATAAGATCAGTTTTACTAACATATTCAAACATGTGCAGCCATTTAAGTTCCCCACACAATCTTCACCCCCACAGTGAACCTGGTGCAGACTCAGTGCTCTGTGAGCCAAACACCAGGATGCTCATTATCACTGGTAGTGGAATGTGCTCATCCACAGAAGATGAAGGAAAACTGTAAAGGGCAAGCCCTCCACAGAGAAGAACGTCTGGTGATAGCAACTCCTATCTAATTTTAGAGCCTGACAGGTTGAAAGGAGAATGTTCATAAAAGGGTGCTGAGCTTCCCTTTTCATCAGACTTGACAGAGGCCACTTGTGTGCCTGTGCTAAGTGTGGCAAATACATGTGATGAGCAGCAGAGCTGCTCAGAAATTCCACGCTCAACACGAACAGGAAGCAAGACACACTCAAAGAACTGGGCAGAAGGCAACCTCTCTGCCTGGACTAGCTTGTAAAGCAAGTATACAAAGGACTTCGGAAGGTGCTGCACATTTCTGTGTTGGGCTCGGGTTAAAAATACTAACCTGACATTCAAAGCATGTAATCCTATCTCTTTTTCCAGACTTTTAACTTTGGAGGAGTGGGGAGGAGTCTGAATCACCTTCGGGCAGGAAATATTAGGGGAAGTGTTTATTCCACATTTCTTTACTCTGCTTTCCAAAGGATGGGTGGACACTTTTATGACACTGGAGATTTTAAAACCTTCCATAGAGCACCTCAGTGATCGCAAAATCGTTCTATTTAAAGATCTATTATAATTTTGGGGACATTTCTTGCTAAGTGCTACACACATGATTTCTGCAGAAACGTACCAGCTCTCAAAGGCTTGGCCACCTATTCCTTGGAGCAAGAGACCTATTCCCAGTCTCAAACTGCAGCAAGAAGTGAAATAGAAAGTGGAAGGTTCTAAACCTGAGGACAGACAGACAGCAGTGGAGTCACGAGTGGAACATGACACTTTGATGAGTGCTTACAGTTTAGAGGTAAGTGCATGTGTGCTCAGGCGTGTCCGACTCTTCGTGACCCCATGGACTGCAGCCTGCCAGGTTCCTCTGCCCATGGGATTTCCCAGGCACGAATACTGGGGTGGGTTGCCATTTCCTACTCCAGGGGATCAAACCTGCATCTCCAGCACTGGCAGGTGGATTCTTTACACTGAGCCACCTGGGGAGCCCCAGTTTAGAGGTAGTCAGGTATTTTAAGGTGAAAAGACAGGAGCTATGACTTGTTTGCAGAACATAAAACCTACCTTCAGTTCCACTGCCCTGATCTCCTTGTGGTCAGGGCAAACACACAAACATTTTCATAAAATGTCTGACGGTGAAGGACCTTCTAACTGAATGGTTCAGAGAAAGCAGCTTCTGTTTTTCTAACCGGCATTGTTCCCACAGTCCTCTCACAGAATGCATACAGTGCCCTATAATGAGGCTCACCACAATGGTCTTTAGGCTGCATGCAGGAGGCATGTGTGTTTCATTCTTCATGAAAGCAGCATGATCAGTCATCCTCGGGGGCTTACAAGCACTGCAGTGGGTATGTTCAATAAGCATTTGTTGAATGACTAAATGAGCTAGAACTGCATATTAAACACTCTGATCCTGCCAGCCTGCCTCGGTTTCAGAGGTTCAAAGTCATCTTGGGTGCCTCTCACACATCATCTCACCTATCCCCGCCTATCCACGTGGCGGCCTTGTCTCTCAACAGGACTCCTGTTTCCAGTCTTTGGATACCTGTTCCCATATTAATCTCCTCAAGATCAAAACTAATGCTCCTCTTAATCCAGGTCACTCCCCTACTGAAAACATGCAATGACTCTCCACTGTCTACAAAATGGAGCCCACGTTTGAGACCAGCAACTGAAACTGTCTACTTTCTCCTTTCAACCTTTGTGAATCATTTCCAGCTATCTTCTCCAAAGAAACTGCCATTTCTCCAGGCCCCTGCCCTCAATGTCACATCCATGGACTAAGTGAAAGTGAAAGTGAAGTCGCTCAGTTGTGTCCAACTCTTTGCGACCCCAAGCATGAACTGTAGCCCACCAGGCTCCTCTGTCCTTGGGATTCTCCAGCCAAGAATACTGGAGTGCATTGCCATTTCCTTCTCCAGGAGATCTTCCCAACCCAGAGATCAAACCCGGGTCTCCCACATTGTAGGCAGACGCTTTACCATCTGAGCCACCAGGGAAGCTCATATGGACTAAAGTATGACTTAAAAAAAAAAATCACTGGCTCTTAGGAATTCACTTGTTTTATCCCCATCCACACTCCTACCCAATGCAGGCATCCCCAAAGCTACATCTCATGAAGGTTCAACCTTTGTTGGGTATGTCCAATAATGAGAAAAGACAACAGCACATATGGCAGATCATTTCATTTAGAAACTTCTCTACCTGAGAAAGTCAAAATAGCTGAAAATGCAGGGGATAGATGTTCAAGTTTCTGGAGATAGAACCCAGTAATAGTAAACTCCTATACAAGCTAACTATAAACTAAACTTTCCATACATTTAAGAACAAATATTAAAATGCTTGCCAGTTTCTATACTTTTCACAATACTTTTCTTTAGTCTTTACTTTGGTCAAAATATACATTATATATTTTACTTGATTTGTTTAAAACACTTATATATAATGTTTTCCCCATGTACCAAGCACTACTCTAAGGACTTTATAAATATTTCCTGATTTTAATTCAGACATTAAGTCTGTATCATGAATACTGATATTTTTTAGGGAAGTCACAGAGAAGTAACTAGTCTAAGTCATATATCTCATAAGTGATGGAATCGGGATTTGAACCGGGGCTGTCTGACTACAGACTCCATGCTCCTAGCTACTCTAAACAAGGAATTAGCAAATCCTCTGACCCTTCCGCAACAGCTCCTCCTGAATCCTCAAAGGGCACAACGACTGTGCCCTCATGCATCTCCCTTCTGAGGCTGTGCACCAGTTTACATCTATACCTAACATCTGTGCCCAGAGTACAGTAGGCTCTTTGAAACAAAGGCTGGATAAATGCACAAGTGAATGCTCACATTGGACTTTATGCTTCAATAAAATACAAGAAAAAGTATTTTAAGTGCCAGTTCATTAAAAGATATTAGCAAACTGAGATCAACAATATATTGAACAGACCATATATCACAATCCAGTGGAATTTATTCTAGGGATGCAAGGATGATTCACTACTCACAAATCAGTCCATGTGATTAACAAAATGAAGGATAAAAATCTTATAAAGAAAAAGCATTTGAAAAAAAATCAGTATTTATTTATGATAAAAACTCTCAACAAAGCAGGTATAGAGGGAACAAACCTCAACATAATAAAGGCTATATATACAACAAGCCCGCAGCTAACATCATACTCAATAGGAAAAAGCTGAAAGCTCTAAGGTCAGGATCAAGACAAGGATACCCATTCTTGGCACTATTATTCACCATAATATTGGAAGTCCTAGCCAGAGCAATTAGGCAAGAAAAAGAAGTATCCATATTGGAAAGGAAGAAGTAAAACTGTCACTGTTTGCAGATGACACTATATCATATATACAAACCCCCTAAAGACGCCATCAAAACACTGTTAGAACGAATTCAGAAGTACAGTAAAGTAGCATGATATAAAACCAGTACACAAAAATCTGTTATGTTTCTTTACACTAATAATGAACTGTGAGAAACAGAAATTAAGAACACACAAATGGAAAGACATTCTATGTCTATGAATTGAAAGAATATTGTTAAAATATCTGTATTTCCCAAAGCAGTATACAGATTCAATGCAATCCTATTAAAAAAAAAAACAAAAACCCAATGGTATTTTTTTCACAGAAATGGAAAAAAAAATCCAAAATTTGTATGGAGCTACAAAAGACCTAAATAGCTAAAGCAATCTTGAGAAAGAACAAAGCTGGAGGCAATCATATGTCCAGATCTCAAACTATATTATATAGCTATAGTAATCAAAACAGTATGGAACTGGCCTAAAAACACACATAGATCAGTGTAACAGAACAGAGAACCCAGAAATAAATTCATGCTCATATAGTCAACTAATTTATAACAAAGGAGCCAAGAATATACAATAAAGGACAGTCTCTTCAATAAATGGTTTGGGAAAACTGGACAGCCACATGCAGAAGAAAATAAAAATGGACTACTATCTTACACTCTAAACCAGAATTAATTCAAAATAAACACTTGACCATCATACCTGAAGCCATAAAGCTTCCAGAAGAAAACATAGATGTAAGTTTCTTGACATGACTCTTGATGACGATTTTTTTTTAATATGACACCAAAAGCAAAAGGAACAAAAGTGAAAATAAGTAAGTGGGACTACATCAAGCCAAAAAGCTTCTGCACAGCAAAGGAAACCTTCAACAAAGGGAAAAGCAACCTACTGAATGAGGGAAAATAACTGTAAATCATGTACATGATAAGGGGCTACTCTCCAAAATATGTAAAAAACTCATACAACTCAATAGCAAAACCCAAATAATCCAATTAAAAAATGGGAAGAAGATCTGGATAGACATTTTTTTTTTGTTTCAAAGAAGACATACAGATGGCCAACAGGTACATGAAAAAATGCTCAACACCATTAACTGTCAGGGAAATGAAAATCAAAACAATGGGATGTCACTCTACTTGTTAGAATGGCTATTATCAAAAACACAAGAAATAACAAGTGTTGGCAAGGATGTGGAGAAAGGGAACTCTTGTGTACTGTTGGTAGAAATATAAACTGGTGCAACCATTATGGAAAATGATATGGAAGTTCCTCAAAAAATTAAAAATAGAACTACCATATCATGTAGCAATTCCACTTCTGAGTATTATCTGAAGAAAGTGAAAATACTAATTTAAAAAGATATATGTACCCCTATGCCAAGATATGGAAACAGCCTAAGTGTCCATCAACAGATAAATGAACAAAGAAATTGTGAGATACACACACACACACACATACACACACAGGGGGAATATGATTCAACTATAAAAAGGAATGAATCTTGCCACAACATGTATGGACCTTGAGGACAGTATGCTAAGTGAAATAACTCATACAGAGAAAGACAAATACCATATGATCTGTTATCAAAGAGATCTAAGAAAACAAAAATTAAGCTCACAGCTTCAGAGAACAGACTGGTGGTTGCCAGAGGTGGGGGGTGGGAGAAATGGGTGAACTATTTTGTTTTGCTTTTAAATAAATTGAATACAAATTTAAAAAACAAACAAATAGCAATCTGGCATTAAAATGCTTATAAGCTGAGAAGTAATAAAACAGAAATTAACTCTGGCTGAGGTACTTTAGAGACTGTATAAGCATAGATAAGGGACCCCAAACTTACAACTGATTACTGATGAAAAATATTTAACATCTGACATTTCCCTATTTGTAGCTGTTAATCTATTAATTTAGTAATGCCATGGTGGGTGAGCTTTATGGCTCTTGAACTGTTTGGTTCTGGTAATTGACTCATGAGATCGCACCTGCATCATAAGCACTCAACAAGAATGCTTGAAATCCATTTCAAATCCTCATTAACTCACACCTACAGCAGACCACTTATTTATTTTATTGCACTAGAAAAATAAAATTAATAACCAATGTTGAAAAGGCAAACTCCCGCCAGACTGTTCAGTAACAGAGCAGAAAAGAACTGCATAGCTTAACAATTTGTGGCTGGCAGTTATGCATCCTTAAAAGTGTGAACTATTAATATTAAAGAGAGATAGATGTTAAAGAGGAGAAAAGGGAGTGTTGTTTTTGCAGTCAAGCAGTTTGCAGAGGCAGGGGTGGATGTGGGGTGGGGGATGGAATAACCTGCACAAAGCCAAGGGTGGTCCTCAATCAAGGACAGCGTTGGCAGAAGCCCCAGAACCAGGAAGCTGGCACAACAGCCCAATTATCATTTTTCATTTGTACATCCCGGGAGAAACTGAGATACAGCACAACACTGTGAAGAACAAATGCACACAAAATAATTCTGTTGCAGAAAAATGAATGACCGGAATACTGAAAAGGTGAATTTGGAAGTAAAATCCACGAGCACAAAGACATTTATGCAAGTTTCTGTTAGATACATCCAATACTGCTATTACACTCTGATCTACTTCTTCCTCAAGTCTCTCAGACAATACAAATGTAGATCACCAAAACAGGCCCCTCAGGTGAGTAAGAGGCAAAAAACAAACAAACAAACCATCATGGATGATTTCCTGTTGCCTAAAAAACAATCATTAGGAAGCTCAGAGCACAGTGCATTTCACTCCCCCACTGGGACGTGTGGGGTCAGCAGTAGACTCCGCTGGCCTGGGCGGGCTGTAAAGAGACAGTCAATTAGAAGGAACAGATCAGAGGTTTAGAGGAGCATGACAAACAGCTACTCTCACCAGGGGCCAGAAACGAGGAAGGAAGAAAAACGAAGGCAAATCACAAAGTTCAGAAATCCTACTGTGAAGAGACAAGCATCAATTCTTCTTTGCTTTCGGTTCTAAACGTGGCCGTATGAACTGTTTTGTATCTGTGCAGCACAACAGTAGCAAAAATCTGTATCAGTGAAACTGTCTATAATTTTTTTTTTTTCTTGATGGCTATGAAATGCTTCTCACTACCTTATATACCCCAGCACTACCATGGAAGAATGATCTTGTCTATTCATTTTAAAATGTGGAAATGATATACGTTTGATTACACACACAAACACACATACACCTTTTCATTATCACCCATTATCAAGGCCATGAAAATCGAAGTCTAACAAAAAGGAAAGCTTAAGATGGATAACTGAATCATATTCATGGAAGATCTAGAAAAGAACATCATGTTGTACTGATGACAGATGCCAGGTAGGATGCTGGATGGGGAACATTTGATGGTTATGAAGCATCAGGGCTGTGTGTGCAGAAAAGTTGGTTATGAAGCCTGCCTGCTGAGTGTAAAAATTTAGTGAGCTCTGTGTAATGTCTCTACTGCCTAGTAATTAACACACAAAGCCCAAAACTCTTCAGAGACCCCTCACTCCTCTGGAAGCCCCGGTGCTTACAGGCTCCACTCACAGCCTCTCCGGGCCACTGCTACCTGACTGCGGCTGCCTGCTCTCACCACCAGATGCTCACGGGCCATCCCGACACTGCCCAACTCATGGCCACTCTGCTTTCCTACAAGACCACATCGTTTTCTTGGGAACTTTTCCACCGTGATGCAAGCTTTCCTGGCTCCTCTTCCCTACCTCCCCCACCTCCTGTCCGATAAACCTTAAAGCGCCCTTGAAACTTTGCTCCTCTTGTCCCTTCTAGGCACACTGCTGGGGTGCTCAAGCTGAGTCCATGGGTTCATCCACCACCCCACGCTGGCCCTTGTGCCTCTGCCTGACTCCTGACACTAATTCTCTGAGCAGCTGGCAGATGCCCCATGTACATCTGGCACAGGCCCTGTGAAAGGCTCCCCAGGATAAAAACCTCACCCATGTGGGTGCACACCAGACCCTGAAGGGTTTGGGCCCATCTCTTTTTCCAGGCTCATCTCGTGTGTCTGGGCTCCAGCTGTGGTGCTGAAGACACCTGTGCTGTGGATGAGCTCTCCTCCCTCCAGCACCCTTCTCCTCTGCCCACAGTTCCTTTCCAGGAAGCCTTCTTCCCAGGAACAGTTTCAATGCTCCCCCTCTGGGCTGCCACAGCACCTGCAATCAACTGAAATCAGACTGCTAAAACTCTTTGAATACATCCCCATTTCTCTAGTAAACTGTCTTTCCTTATATTCCCAGCACTGCCAGATACATGATAGTTGCTTAATAAATGTTTGGGAACAATTATTTTTATTTACTGAAGCAAACTATTCACTTAATCACTCCTAGATATTCACTACAATTCTTCACTAGAAAATTCTGTTTTATTTAAGTCAGCATTAGTAAAATTGTCTTAAGCATCCTTCGGCTTTTCTCTGAGGCACAGGGTCTTCTGGGACCTCGAATAGACTAACACAGGATGGAAAGACCTTATAGAAACCACATACACGAGTCAATAAAAATGCTGAGAAGTGAAAAAGGAAAGGTAAACTGAATGCATGAAATAAGAGGCTGCTTCAGAAAACAAGCTAAAAGAGCCAAAACCACTTAAAGAAAATTTAGCTTCCAAAATCTGGAAAGGTAATTAAAAAGAAATCCAAAGTAATCACAAACCCTCATAAAACAACAAGGAATGGGTCAAGTGAATTTACACGTTGGTGGAATTGCTTTCTTTATTGCCCAACTTGTCTAAAAGATTCACAGACATTTGTAAGCAGGCAACAACAACACAATAAATGTGCGCTAGGAAAATATAAAGAAAAATTTACTTTGATGCTCTAAGAGGGAGAGGCAGTGATATTTCCTGCTTTGTCGCAGATTATGACCTGAAATATTCTTAAAGATTAGCTCAGGCAGAAAATTTCACAGCAGTACAAATGGTAGTAAATATTCATTTTCTGACATTATTTATTGGTTCTGAATGGAGAGAACCAATTATCATAGGAGAGGAGAGCAGGACGGTCCAACACAGAAACTTTACACAAAGGAAATGTTCCAATTGTGTAGGTTTCTGGCCGTGATAACTAGATAACTGAACACTGCTTCATCTATCATGGCCTCTCTCATTCATTTGTCAAGTATTTATATGTATCTACTCTGGGCTCTGTGGACACAGCAGTGGGGAAAACCACTTTCTTAAGAGAAATGAACACAGGAACAGATGAAAAGATCACGTCAGCTGGGGGGCAGTGCAGTGGAGAAGGAACAGGCCAGACCTGGGACCAGGAGAAGAAGAGCCGCTGTCTTACATGGGATGGAGGTGGATGGGGTCTCTCATCAGTTCTGTGAGGCTGAATGAGGGACTGGGGAGGGGAGGAGCGTTGGGGGCCGGGATGGGAATGCATACACACACAAGCCAAGCGAGGGGCTGGTCTGACAGCATCTGAGCGGACGAAGAGGAGAGGGCAGAGGCCGTGCCGTGGGGGTCTGTGGGCATTATAATCATAAGGGACATATTTAATAAGAAACTATGTTAACCTGTGTAACAATAGCAAAGAGTCACCTTTCTTGACCACTGATTGCAGCACTGGCTGCCCTGCCTGCTCACACTGACCCCAGCCAGGAATTCTGCTCAAAGTGATACCAGTAATAGCATCAGTCATTCAGCCAAGCTGATACCACCCCGAACACTCAATCCTGTTGGGTAACATGTTTACCTCAAGGGAAGACTCTGGCTAGATTACACTTGCATTCTCCCACTGATGAAAGGTGCCATGTTAGGGGTAATCCAGCAGAGTTTCGTCTCCCACAGATGCCCCCTGCCACTGGCCAGCCCAGTGGCCGCTGTGGAGAGAACGGCCACGGAGGGGCTCCAGCTCTCGGGGTGGGTGGGCAGGGAGAAGGAAGAGGCCTGAGGTTAGGACAAAAAGGCAGGGGGCAAAGAAGGGCTGGAGTGAATGGAATGAAAAATTAAGGAGAAAGAGGACAGGCCAGTGCCTGGTGACGCTGCAAGGCAACTGAGGGGGTCACGAGTTGCCGCCAGCCCCTGGCTGCTTCCCTGCCTGGGCCCAGCGTCATCCTGCCCTCCTCTCAAAGACCCTGGCATCCGAGAACTGTGGGCCCAATCCAAGTTCCTGGATATAAATGAGTCCACAGAGGAGCAATGGAGACCCAGGAGCTACAGGCAGAATTGTGAGAGGCCCGATGGGAAGCAGAGACTAGTGAGATAAGGCTGCACAGCTCGGACTGCAGTTACCAGCAGCTCAGGCCATGGAGAAGCTTGGATTGGAAGTTCTATATGTTCTTTATTAAGTAAAGTAGGAAAATAAACATTACTTTAAAAACAGTGTGGAACTTCTCTGGGCAGTTCAATGGTTAGCACTTCACCTTCCAATGCAAGGGGGGTGGGTTTGATCCCTGGTCAGGGAGCCAAAAAGCCAAAATAGAAAACAGAAGCAATATTGTAACAAATTCAATAAAGACTTTAAAATGGTCCACATTTTTAAAATCTTAAAATAATAAAACAGTGTGCTCAGGATACAATCTCTCCTACAATTTTGAGTCCAGCAGAGAAAACAGTAAAGGTCCTTAGAGGAAAAAAAGGTGACCAATCACTAGGTTTTCCAGAGTTGTTTGGATTTCTGAAGAAAATATTTGGGAAAAAGGAAAACTTAAAAATAACAGAATGGATTTCTAGTTGATAGCACGTTAGGTGTGTAGTCAAAGGATGAGGCTGGATGCATGGAGGCCTGCTCTGCCCTCGCTGGGGAGGAAAGTGTGGTGTCCTCTGCAGGATGAGTCCCCTGCTCTATTCTTTCTCCTCACAGCACACAGAAGGTAGCCTTGGCTGTCTGCCACTCTGAGGTTGGTCTGTCCTCAGGACATGGTGCTGGCCAACAGTCTGTGGCTGGAGTGGGAGGTAACACTTGTAGACAAAAGCAATCTGGCCATTACAGCATGGCCCAGCATGTGTGTGATACACGTCCCCTCTGTGCCACAGGGACAGCCATGCTTTGGGTGGGGAGGCTCTCCAGGCAGGGTCTGCAGGGAGCCCAGGCTGTCAGTTGACAGCAGGAGATTTCCTGAGATTCTGGAGGGCCCTGTTCCCTGCAATGGTCTAGCCTATCCCTGTTGATAGAGAAAGGAGCAATTAGGAAGGAATACATTCGTCATTGGTAGAAAATCCTAACACACGGTATGTGAGTCTTTCCACTCCTAAACTGAATATATAAAAAATGCACATTTTTCAAAATTTTAAAACTACTTTTTTGAGTTGAAACTCAAAAATTGTTTAGAAAAAAAGAAAAAGGTGAGAAGATGCGGAATTTGGGGCCTAAGGGGGTCTCACAGAAGGAAAGTGGGGAGCTGGTACTGGGAGTCGCCATTCTAAAGCCCCCAGGCACTCTCACACATGTGCTCTCATCCTTGCCTCCTGGTGGAACAGAAGAAACCTCTCTCCTTCTGGGAAGGCCAGTCCCCCACCAGGGCTTGGGATCACCTCACCTCCTCAAGAACTCGGCTCCTTTGGTGGTTCCCTTCCTACTGGAGCCAACCCATTGACGCACCAGAATAGTCTGGTTTCTCCCACCTTAATAACATGTCACTGACCACCACCTCAAGCCACTGGACTTCTCAAGACCATATACACATGGTTCTGCATTTCCTCTCCTCTCATACCTTCTCCCTGGTCCTTAATTCACTGCCATGAAAACTATACAAGGCTCTGTTGAGTCCTGTCCCCAGGGCCACAGAGGCGGAGTCCAGAATCAGGGACATCTCTGAGGCTGACTGAGCCCCTTTGTAACCGTTGCCTCAATAATCACTCTGATAATCACTAACAAGCTTCTTGACTCCCAATTAGACAAAGACGCCCACTTCAGTAAGCACTCTACAGCACCCCAAGCAATCACCTAACACCAACCTTCCAGCAGGAATTTCCTTTGTCTTGAGGCTATAAAAATTGGCTATTAACCCACAAAAACTGTTGACTCTCCCTGGCCTGTCAGGAGTTGTCGGTCTGCTGCACTTGCAGTGCCCACTTTATCTCTGCTCTTTGTTCTTAATAAACTCACTCCTTTCTGCAATACTCTGTGTCTGGAAATTATTTTCCAACCTGTGCTTGGACTGCCTCAACAGGCTCTGTTTGCAAATGTCTTAAAAAATTAAAAGCTAATTTTTTTGATTGATTTGCTTTTTAAGCACAGCAGTACAAGTTATTCTACAGAAAGAAAATGACAAATTTGAAAAAGTAGACTAGAGAAGGAGAAAGAGAGTGGAAAGATATGAACCACGGCTATTAAAAGTCAGAGATGTTCAGTTAGCCTATCAGGGATTATTTTTCCCCAAAAAACTTTTTAAACATTTAAACTTTTAAAGCATTATATTTTAGACATTTAAAATGTAAGGATTGTTGCAATTAAGAAAGTAATGCAATACAAAGTAACACGACAACAGAACTAATCCCCTAATCCCTCAATAACACCCACCCCCTAAGAAATCAATACTAAGTCTTCTTCAATTTACAATGGGGCTATATCCTGATAAACCCATCATAAACTGAAAACATTGTAAACTGAAATGCATTTAATATACCTAGCCTACCAAACATCATACATTAGCCCAACCTACCTTAAACATGCTTAACTTATACATTAGCCTACAGTTGGGCAAAATCATCTACCACAAAGTCTATTTTACAATAGGGCTGAATACCTCATATAATATATTGAGTACTATACTGAAAGTAGAAATCAGAATGGCTGTATGGGTACAGCATGGTTGTAAGTGCATTGGTTGTTTAGCTCATGATCACCCAACTGCCTGGAGCTGAGGCTCTCTGCCTCTGCCCAGCATCACATGGGAATATCCTACTGCACATCACTAGCCCAGGAAAAGCTCAAAATTAAAAATACAGTTTCTACCGAATGTGTATCACTTTCACAGCATCATCTAGTCAAACCATCGCAAGTCGGGGACCACCTGCATATGAACACCATATATGTCCTGTCTCCTCTTTCTCAATACACCCTCGCCAGCCACTATTCTGAACCCACTGCTCACTGCAAGTGCTCCTGTCAGGATTATTAGTGAACCCAGCTCGTCAAATCCAAGAACTCCTCTTTCTTCCTTATTGACCAACTAAGCACACCATGTTGCCCACCACCCCCACCTTTCCATCTTCTCTCCTTGGCTTCCTGGTCTACCTGGTCCACAGTCTGCTAGCTTTCCTGCACCTCTGGCTGCTTCTTCTCCAGCTCTTTGCTGGCTCTTCCTCCTCTAATTAATCCCTAGATGTGGGGCTCCTCAGGCCTCAGCTGTGAGCCTTCTCCACTCTTGACATGTTCTTTCATGTGATCCAGTTCCTGCCCTGGATTTAACCAGCATACTAATGCTGAAGGTGCCCATATTTATCACTCCGAGCCTTTGACCATAAGACCCAAGTATCTAACACCATACCTGACATCATCACCCGGATGAAAAGGTAACGACAGGCCCCAAACAGTTTTCCTTTCAAACACGTCCTCCCCAACCCACTGCCAACAACTTGATACATGATACCAGCTGCACAGATTTGAAATTTCAGAGTCATCCTCGATGTGTCCCTTACTCTCTCCCCTACACATGCAATCCCTGTGTCTTGTTCAGTCTACTTCCCAGGTGTATTCCACACACACTTTCCCCATGTCCCAAGTCTACACTTTAGTCCAGGCCACCTTGTCTCCTACCTGGTCTATTGTTGTGTGTGTGTTAGTTGCTCAGTCATGTCCAACTCTTTGCAATCCCAGGGACTGTAGCCCACCAGACTCTTCTGTTTGTGAAATTCTCCAGGCAAGAATACTGGAGTAGGGTGCCATCTCTTCTCCAGGGGAATCATCCTGACTCAAGATCAACCCTGGGTCTCCTGCATTGCAGGCAGATTCTTTACTGTCTGAGCCATTTACAACTGTCTATCAGCTCTCTCTATGTCCACAACTAATCTTCGAATCTATTCTCCATAAAACATAACATGGTTTTCTTAAATCAGAACATATCACTTTCCAGTTAAAAAAAAAACCCTATAGAGACTCCCACCACACTTGGGATCCCAAACAAACTTCTAACATGGCCACAAAGCCCTGCCCTCCCTCACACCCATCACCCATTCTCCTCCACTCACCACAGCCCAGCCTTCTCTTAGGTCCTCTTTGAAGGCAACTGATTTTTACTCAGACCCTTTGCTTTAACATGCTGGGCTCTTCTCTCATTTTCATGTGATTAGTTCCCTCTTAGCTTTTACGTTCCCACTTAAATAAAACTCAAGGGAACTATTGTTGATGATTCAATTCACACTGGGCACGTCTGTCATTCCCAGCAAGTCACTGTTTATTTCATTCACAGCCCTTGTTCCAACTTGCAATGTTCACATTTATTTTCTGTTTACTTGCTTTTGCCCTTTCTCCACATACGAGTGAAGACCACATCTCTGCAGCTCGCCGCCACATCCTCAGTGTTTAGCCCGATGTGAGGCACACAGTAACCCCTAATATGTACAGCAACTGCATAAGCGCACACGGCTCTTCCCCACCCACCTCTGCCAGTCAGTGCAGACCAAGAATTTCTGATGCAGGGTGAGGAGGAGACCTGCTGAGTCGCATATGAACTTGTAAAGGTGTCAAAGTCTAGACGAGTGAGTGGAAGCAGTTCTGGCAAAACCCCTTAACACTCCCTGTCCTTCCTTATTCTGAAGAGTCTGAGTCACGGATCAAAGTCGGTGCTTCCAACACAGCCAGATCTACAGATTCTCAAACATACCAGCCACCGTTTAGAGTATTTATACTTTTCTCTAATCTTTTCCAAATATTTAAATTAACTATATTCACATTAAATTCTAGAGCTGAACTAGACATGCTGTGCAAAACAGAGAAGCTGAGGGTCTAGATGTAAGCAGCATGTACATAATGGTTTTTACTTAACCCCACAGGGTTTTCTGTTTGAGATTTCATTTCAGAATTACCCACTACCTTAACCGGGATCAAAGAGTATATTCTCTGCTTAAAAACATGTCTGTATTCATCTTAACATCTATATTTACATACATATGTACACAAAAGAAGGCAGCTGGAGGCAAGGAGGAACAAGGCATTAACCATTACTTAGCAGATGATTTTTAAATGCATAAGAACATGGGCTGCATTTATCAATACAGCCTGAGTATCTACTCTTTCTTTTGAGACATGAGTCAAGGTCAATGATTAGATTTTTCTAGGCTCTTAATAAAGCCACAATGTTTTACATCAATTTCTACATGAAGACCTAGAACTACTGACCTGAGGGCAATCAACTGCTGAGTTGTGGCATCCTGATCAGACAGGTGGACGCAGCTGCTCAGAGGCTCAAGAGCACTGCAGAATCGGAGACCTGGCTTAAGCACCAGTTATGCCACCGGGTGACTTGGAACAACGCATCTAACTTCCCTATACCACAGGCTGCTCATCCAGAAAACTGAGATCATGATGGCATCTATCTCCAAGGATGGTTCTTCTCTAAAGAAGTGAGATGATGCACAGAGAACCCTGGCATGGAGATGGGCACGTTGTGTGCGCACACCCATGCTGTGTGTTCAAGCACCAGCTGAATATCCATCCCCTCTCCCTGCGTTTTGCTTTTGACTGAGTCCCCAAAAGCAAGGAAGCTGCTATGGAGGAGTTGGGACTTGGGTGAATACTGAAAATGTGTAGAGTTTCTGAGAACAGAGTTTAAAAAGAAAAGTAAGTGGCACCAGAATGGAGCACAGAGGAGGAGAGCCAGGCAGAAGCAAGTTTGAGAATGGTGGTCAGGGTTGTTTGGGAAGTGAGCCTGAGTGGTGCGGGGACTCGGGGTGGGGAGGTTGTGCCTCTGTGAGCCGGATGAAGGCGGGCACCAAGAGTTGGGAGAGGAGCTCATGCTTGACACTGACCAGGAACCTGCGTATGCATCCTTGCCTAATAGCTCACGATGCCTTCCACTTCACAATACTTTACCATCGCGTTTATCACGATGACAACACTTCGAATCCACTTCTTACATCGAGTCAGCACTCTTTTTGCCTCTGCTTTCACACAGAGTATTTTTATCATTTAATAGGCCCCATAAAGGTCTACAAAGTGCTCACTAGATCGTCACATGATGTAGAAACATACTTTTAGATGTAAGAAAGCTTAGGGATTTAGAGGGCTTTTAGGATAATTTGTTTATTTTAAAGGTGAAAAACAAACCCCAACCAAGTATAGAGAGAGCAAAAACAACTTATTCTCGTAACAAAATGCACAGGATTAGCACAGCTTTGGAGTTCTGTGTTCTAGTCTTGGCTGTCAATTACTGATAGTGTGACCTTTGCTGAAACACTTAGCAGACTGAGCTTCAGTTTCCTCATCTTTATTATTATTATTGTTTGGCATACCGTGTAGCATGTGGGATTTTAGTTTCTGACCAGGGATCGAACATGCGCCCCCTTAACAGTGGAAGCACAGAGTCTTAACTACTGGACCCCCAGAGAAGCCCCCTTAGTTTCCTCATCTTTAAAATGAGAGGGTTCATACAGATGAACCCTAATGTATGTGCAATTTGTCCAGAGCCCAAAAGCAGTAGTGGAAAAACAGAGCACCTAGGAAAAAGCAAGAGAAGCTGTGAGATTTGGGACCTAATACCTCCCCAAGGCTGATTCGTGCCGTGCTTCCGTTTCAAAGAGCAGGCCTCTGAGGATGGCCTGTGTCCATGTCCTTTGCAAGAGTGGTGCGGGTAGAAAGATGACTCTAGCACAGAACAAAACACCCGGAGAGCCAGCTGTACACTTACTTAGCCTTATCATTTCAGAGACAGTCTCGCAGTTCATCTTCATTTAATGCTCAGATAGTCTCACCCAACCTTTCTATCACTTCTGCTAAAGTTAGGACAAGTTTTCAGGAATGGCAAATACTCACATTCTAGAGGCAATATTAAATGCCTTTCTTTATGGGAGAGAAAAGCCTCTTGAGAAGGTGCTTCTGTGTCTGAAGTGTGTGATTTCTACTGTTCACAATGATAGTATTTGAAAATTCAACTTTTGTGGGGTCTTAGTTTTTTCAATGGGATCCTGAAATTTAGATACCTGGCCACCAGGTGGTGTGTGGACTCCTTGGTCTCAGGGTCCAAACCAAGTTTCTGCTGAAGGCCTGTTTTGCCTTCTGTGGCACATTGCTAGGTGTCCTCGAATATCCATTCCTCCCACTTCCTTGATAATAAGGCCCAAATTTTTACCTGGCACACCTTTTCTGGGAATAAAACTACATCTTTAAACCTCCTTGTGCTAGGAGTATGTTTTCACCAATAAAATGAAAGCGGACATTCTGGCAAACATGCTTATAAGACACTCTCCTCCTGATCATCCTTCTTCTTCCCTATTGCTGCCTTCATGCTGGCTGGAAAGTGGATGCAACATGGCTGGAACCGCTGCAGCCTTCTAGGACCATGAGGAGATGGCGGGGAAGAAGCCATGATATAGCAGCAAGACAAAAAGAGCTTGGACTCCGTACACCTTAGACACCAAGTCATTCCTGGACTCATTTCCCCTGCACTTCCTTTATGTGAGAGGGAAAAATAAACATCTCTCTCCTTTAAGCCATGGTTATTTTTTACTTTTTCTCCTTTTGTTCACAGCTGAATACCGTTTGAGTAACACACCTTGAGATTCATTCAGATTCATTTCTAAAAACAGAACTAATTATTAAACTAGCCTAAGATAAGCACCATTAGCACACATACTATTCAGAGATGAGAACTAAACTACTGATACAGTTCTAATAAGAATGAAGTGACTTTCTACCTTGTTTTTAAAGGATAATGAAAGATAACAACATTCTTTTCCCAAGATAGTTTTCTAGCAAGGGGTTAGAGCTAACTGTTAGCTGCGAGTAACTTGAAATCAGTAGCAGCAAAGCTCAGCAACTTGCAGCTTTTACGGATCTCAAAAGTCATGACTCTTGGAACAATTTAAACAAAATTTTATCTATTTAAATGGCTTTATTAACTACAATAGCAAACTCAGATCTATAGATAATGAACAAATCTCCACTGGGTACAGTTGTCACCTATGGTGATGAGTTTATGGACACCGTAATCTCTGACAATTATGGCTTCAATTGCAGTGATATTATTAAAGAATAATAAACTTAGTCCATCATCTAGAAATGAATCTAAGACACAAAAATTAAAATCACCTTGTGATTTTCCAACACCTGTTTAACTCATTAACATCTCATCAAAATAAGGTGAAAAAATTTCCATGTCAAGTCACCGCAGCATCCCCAGGAGAGCCAAGGCCTCCCTTCCCAGGCTGTCAATCACCAGGCAGGGGTTTAGCTGCTTTCCCAGTTCTTATCTCATCGCAGGCCTATTTCCTCCAAGCAAAGTTCAGAGAAACTGAGGAAGGTGGGCAGAGGTCTGGGTTGCCTCGAGCTGTTTTACACCTTGCCAAAGGAGGCCCTGCAGGAGGCTCAAGGGATCTCTCTAGGCCTGTCTGGTCACTCAATTCTCAAGGCCACCTTGTGATTTTTACTCTAAGTGGACTACATATTCTCAGGCTGCTGCAAAACAATGTTCTTCTTCAAAACATGGAAGAACACTTCTTTACAAGTGGTCTGGAGACTGCAGCAACCACACACTGGGGCCCTATAACCTATTTCTCTGTTTTAAGATAGCAAGAGAACAAAAGCTCTTATCATCTTTTACAGTTAAACTATTTTAACACAGCTGCTATCTAAAGATGAAACAGATACAAACATATGCCCTCTGCATATGAATATTATGATCTTAATCTAGAATGGCTGTGAGACAAAGAGAATTCTAAAGAAACACAGGAATCTGTTTATGCAAGAATATGTCTCTGTGAAGTGTAATATAAAAAAATAACATGAAAGCTTTAGGCACAAAATTGCCAAGAACAACTGACTCAATTTAAAGCGATTTCCTAATCATATGCAAGCACCATATTCTCTCAAAAGGTTCTTTTAGAAAATATTCCCCCATTCCCTCTTAACATGTTCTGAAGATTTCCGACCTATCCTTAACTGTGAGAACACAGCAATATAGAAAAACGTTACCATTAGTTCAGCAGTCAGCAGCCCAAGGATGTGGATGAGTCAAAAACTGCACCTGCTGTGCACTCAGCACAGAAGTCAATGAGCTAAATTAAAACACTAATTAATGTTCTGAGGATTCATGTTTGTTGAATGGCAAGGCCTGTAGGCCAGTTGTTCAGTGGCTCAGTCATGTCCAACTCTTTGCAACCCCATGAACTGCTTCCAGGCCAGGCTTCCCTATCCTTCACTATCTCTTGGAACTTGCTCAAACTCACATCTGTTGAGTCACTGATGCCACCCAACCATCTCGCCCTGTCGTCCCCTTCTCCTCCTGCCTTCAATCTTTCCCAGCAAACTCCAGGAGTTGGTGATGGACAGAGAAGTCTGGTGTGCTGCAGTCCATGGGATCGCAAAGAGTCAGACACGACTGAGTGACTGAACTGTAGACCAGTAACTTACTTTGCCAACAAAGGTCCGTCTAGTCAAGGCTATGGTTTTTCCAGTGGTCATGTATGGATGTGAGAGTTGGACTGTGAAGAAAGCTGAGTGCTGAAGAATTGTTGCTTTTGAACTGTGGTGTTGGAGAAGACTCTTCAGAGTCCCTTGGACTGCAAGGAGATCCAACCACTCCATTCTAAAGGAGATCAGTCCTGAGTATTCTTTGGAAGGAATGATGCTAAAGCTGAAACTCCAATACTTTAGCCACCTCATGCGAAGAGTTGACTCACTGGAAAAGACTCTGATGCTGGGAGGGATTGGGGGCAAGAGAAGGGGACGACAGAGGATGA
>NW_011494945.1:10120128-10168110 GCF_000754665.1 Bison bison bison | reverse complement strand
AGGGGCAGGAGAAGGGGACGACAGAGGATGAGATGGCTGGATGGCATCACCGACTCAATGGACATGAGTTTGAGTGAATTCTGGGAGTTGGTGATGGACAGGGAGGCCTGGGGTGCTGCAGTTCATGGGGTCTCAAAGAGTCAGACACAACTGAGCGACTGAACTGAACTATAAATTACTATCAAGGTTACAAAAATCTAGACTAAAGAAAAATAAGTCCACTCCTTCTACCCCAAGGCATCTTGGTAAACCCAAAGAATCATCTAATTTTAATTTTCTAATCATCTAATTTTTCATCTAATTTTAAAAATCAGCTTCTGGTCAGTTATAAAGCAAATCACCTTTGGGATGTTCTTGATGTTTCACATGCAGTATTGTAGGTAAACCTCAGAAGCATAAAATTCCTCAGTTTAAGAGGACAGGACTCAAGGTAATACAATCTGTGTTAAATACTTGTAATCCTTACTATTTCTGTACTCTGTTGATCTAGGTTTGCTATTGCCCCATAAAATGGAATCTTCCTTCTAATTTATTCTTTTATAACATGTGGAAACTGTTGTCAACGGAGTTGATTCAGAGAATACTGAGTTCACTGTTCTTTTTCAGGTCTACAAATTTTGACTTTCACTTTAGAAGGAGAAAAGACACTCTTTCAGCTGTCAAAAATTTTTGGCTGAACACAAACGAGACACTGAGAAAGCAAAAAGTGCATTTTTGCTACACTGCATCCTTTGTCATGCCATGTTCAGCCACAGTGCAAACACTATTTTATCCACAAAAAAGAGCTGTTAGAGGCAGCCCTACTGCACAGGATGCTGAGGGCAGGACTCCTTTCTTCTTGAACTTACTGTGAAATTATGAAATTAAACTGCTACGAAAAGGTAAAGGCTCTCTGAAAGAAGAACTGTGGTGAAATTGTTCAGGAGGCCCAGCAGGGGCCTGGGGCTTACAAAAGCAGCCATCTCTCAAGGCCCAACCCAGGTTCCACCTCTCCCAGGAAGAATCCCTGGGCATCCCGGCCAGGATATCAGAGTACCGACAGAAACTTTCACCTTTCCCCTGATCGCTCTGATAACATCTTGGGGCATCTGACCTTTCAGAGCTCTGTGTCTCAGCTTTCCAGCCTGACTGCAAACTTTCCAGGGACAGTGCCTGTGTCTGGAACTTCTCTGGATTCAACAGTACCACCTGGCATTGCACATCACATAAGTATTTATTGACAGACTAAATGTTCCTATTTCTTCCCTTCAGTTTAAAATGAAGCATACTACTAATCATAAATATAGACAAGATTCTTTTCATATCCAAACCTTTGTTATTAATGTAATTTCTAATGCTCAGTATTTCCTTTTTAAAGACATGTGAACAGATGTTCTAACCAATATTAGATAGTGGTCATGTCATTCATAATAAAAAGAGGAAAAAAGATCTAGTCAGCAGCTATGATAAACCTATCTAAAACTTAATTTTTATATGTACCACAGACTGGAAGAGAAAGTTTTTCCAGGATCTGATTTTCACAATTGTATTTTCTATACAGATGAAATTTCTCCCACAGCTGTGGTCAGGCCTGGGTAAAGACTATATAGTAGCTATGTTCTGTGTATGTCAGCAAAACAGGACACTCCCATCCTACATCCCCCCACCACCATTCAAGATCTCTGGTCCTGAATGAAAGCACATCACACAAAGAACAGCCCTGTGGCTGGTTTAGCCATGTGTTTCTCTGACGCTCCTTTTTCTCTCTCCTTCACTTAGTACATCTTACAAGCTACACGACCAGTGAACATGCACGTCTGTGACCACCATTAACCGCACTGACTAACCATGCAGGGGAATCTGGGCAGCATTTGCTTCAAAATGATAATGTACATAAAATGTAAGAAGGAGTAACAATGAGCCCAGGGAATTTTCTTTTAAAATCACATACAGAATAAATACAAACACCAGGGTCATGCAAAATCAAAAGCAGCACTACCCGGAAGTAATTGAAAACAAAAAATGAATCTTTTCCCTACACCCCCAAATGCTGTGGTTTCTATTATACACTATGAGGATTTTTCCCACTCATGCACAAACCCTTCTCTAGAGCCTGCTTTTACAGGCTGGTCATTGTTGGCAACTCTGCTGAGAGCCTGATCACAATGTAAGCACAGATGTCACACTCACATTTCCTGTCAAAGCTCTGCTGTGTATACCTGGGCTAAGCCACTGCAAAATGAACTTTCAGTCTATGGTACTGTGAGATATCATAGTACATTCCAAAGCCACCTTTACCCAAAAAAAGAAATCTATTTAAATAACTCAGTGCAATATATATGATGTGTATAATCAACAAATTAAAGTCTCCTGATGGCATTATACTAGAGAGATTATACCTTCATAAAAATTATAAAAGCAATGTGTTCTCTCTAATTACTCAGTTACTATCCCCTTAAATACATCCCACGAATCTTTTCATCTTTTTTCCCTCTACTGCACTTGTACAAATAAAAGCTTCTAAGTATTTCAGTAGCTTAACGTTAGGGGAATTTTGTGATGTGGAAAGCTGCACACAGAGGACTTTGGTGCCTTTTCCAATGGCACCCGACCAGCATCTCCCGAGCATACTTCCTCCCCAGTTTAATCTGGAAATCTCAGGTTGCTGTGCCCAGGGCTGAGGGATTTCTACTCCACACAAGCATGTGCTTGGCTGTAAAGTTTTATCTTTTCCTTTATATCTGAAAACAACACATATTAGGTTGTAACTAGTTTCTTTGTGTACCATCTGTAAAGAATAGAAAAAAACAGCTACTTGAGAGGAAAAACAACTCCAACCATCCTCCCCGAGAAGCAAGAGCCACTTTCCTATAAGAAGCTGCCTTCGAGGCAGCTGTCATGATCACAGGTCCCTCCTGCCTGCCACAAACTCCACAATTACTCACTTTGGCATGAGTTGTGGGGAGCAGAAAAGAGAAATTAAAAAAAAAAAAAAAACAGAGGGGCTTCACAGCAGAGATGAAGAGAAGATGAGGGCTGAGGTGAGGGATGTCTCATGGGCAACAGTGCCCAATCCTAGAGCAGCCACGAGGGGACAGTCACTTCTCGCTGCCCGGGAACCCTTTGCATTACTGATGGGAGAGGCGCTGTCTTGCACCACACACACACACACACACACACACACACACAGACCCTCCCCCCTCCACTGCCCTGAGGATGTCCAGGCAAGGACTAGAAGCAGTTCCTGAGAAGGCCAAATGTTACAGCTGACAGGCACGCAATTTCCACACACAGAGAAAATGAAAAACAGCAAGGCATGACAGCCTAAAAGTGATGTTAAAAGTCTAATGCAAGACTAGGGTGAATTAATGAACCATACAAGCACTAGACTGGGGCTATCGGCCCCTAAAAGATCTCTCTCCAGGCAACGGCTCACCTTGAAAATGAAAGAAGCCAAACAAGCTATGGAAACCTAAAAGTCTGCCATATTACTTCTAACACTTTTTGAAAAAAAAAAAAAAAAACCTGATTACATTCTACATGAAAGCGCTAAGTCTCTCAGTCATGTCTGACTTTTTGTAACCCTATGGACTAGAGCTCACCAGGTTCCTCTGTCCATGGGATTCTCTAGGCAAGAATACTGGAGTGGGTTGCCATGCCCTTCTCCAGGGGATCTTCCCTACCCAGGGATGAAATCCAGGTCTCCTGCATTACAGGCAGATTCTTTACTGACTGAGCCCTATATGCCAGACCCTTAATATGGGCAGACCTTGGAGACACGGTAGATTCAGTTCCAGACTCCCACAGTAAAGCAAGTATCAAAATAAAGCGAGTCAGATGAATTTTCTGTTTTCCCTGTGCATAGAAAAGTTACATGTGCACATACTGTCATCTATTCAGTGTCATGTACGGTTGAGAAAGCTGGACTGTAAAGAAGGCAGAATGCCAAAGAACTGATGCCTTCAAAATGTCGTGCTGGAGAAGACTTCTGAAAGTTCCTTGGACAGCAAGGAAATCAAACCAGTCAATTTTAATGGCGATCGACCCTGAATATTCACTGGAAGGACTGATGCTGAAGCTGAAGCTCCAGTATTTTGGTCATCTGATGCACACAGACGACTTACTGGAAAAGTTCCTGATGCTGGGAAAGATCGAGGGCAGAAGGAGAAGAGGGGGTCAGAGGATGAGATGGCTGGATGGCATCACTGATGCAATGAACATGAACTTAGGCAATCTCTAGGAGATAGTGAGGGACAGGGAGGCCTGGCATGCTGCAGTTCAGGGGGTCACAGAGAGCTGGACATGACTGCACAACTAAACAACAACAATATTCAGTGTGCAACAACATTAAGTCTAAAACAACACTGTACATACCTTAAAGAATATTTAATTGCTAGAAAATGCTAACCATCATTTGAGCCTTCTGTGAGTCACAATCTTTCTTGCAATAACAACATGAAGAGCACAGATCATAACAAATATAGCAATAATGAAATAGTTTGAAATTCTACAAGAATTACCAAAATGTGACACAGACACATGAAATAGTCAAATGCTGTCGGAAAAATGGCACCAATAGATATGCTCAATGTAGAACTGCCACAAACCTTCAATTTGTAAAAAAAAAAAAAGAAACACGGTATCTGCAAAGCACAATGAAGCAAAGAACAATAAAACGAGGTATGCCTTTATATATCATCTCACACATCCTGCAGGAATTTTATCATATCATAATCCTGCAGGAATCCTGCAAAATGGGTACTATCTGTTTTACAGCTGAAAAAACTGGCAAAAAAGTTAAATGACTCATCCTATGTCAACCAAGATGTATCAATCAATACATGCAGACTTCAGGCTTCGAGCTGACAGAGCTTGAAGACAAAGGCCCTAGACCTCTATTGAGAATGCTCTCTGACTTTATAAGTACTATTTATATAGATCAAGGATCAGCAAACTTTGTCCTGGAGGGCCAAGTACTAAGCACGTTAGCCTTTGTGGGCCACAGTCTCTGCTGCACTGTTAAAGCATTAAGGCAGCCACAGACACTATGTGAACAAACATGGCTATTCTCCAAAAACCCAGAGGCCAGTATGTTGACTCCTGATATAGAAGAGGGGCTGGCAATCCGCAGCCCTGGGCCAGATTCAGCTGGCCAAACAGTTTTATCTTTGATCTAGATCTAGTCCGTCATCTAGACTTCTCTTAGACGGGTGAAGGGCAATTCACCCTGTTAAAATGATGCTCTAGTTTCACAGAAACGTTCCCAGGGTATCCAGTGCTTTTTTTTTTTTTTTTTCTAATTTTCCTTTGGAAACAACACTCTGAATCCTAACCCGGGTCTCTGTAGTCCAGGCCCCCTGGTAGGAGAGTCCTGATGAAACACCTGGTACCTGACAGGTGACTGGTCATTGCAAAGGAACAGAGTCATTTTGCATCATTTGTCAATGAGTGATTTGGTTTCTGGGAGACTCAGTACCTGTGGGCCACTGAGAAAACAAAAAAAATGGAGATTCTTAACCTGAAAGGATGGTGACCAGAGACTGAGCTTGCCGCGCATGACAATTAAACAATTAATTCATCCATTCTAATATTTTATTGAGCGCTCACCCTGTGCCAGGCAGACATACGGATGAACTTCAGACTGCAAAGACTGCCTTCTAGCACTTGAGTGAATACTTCATGTAGAGAAAATCTGTTATTACTTATCACACCACGAGACCTGAGCCAGAAAACAATCCACTTTGAAGCAAGCAGACAAACTGTGTTTCTTTGATCCCCCAGACAAGGGACTCTGGCGGAAGAGTGGCAGAATCTGTAAACTCCAAGAGGGCAGGGACCTCGCTGGGCTCAATGCCCAGAAGCAGCAGGTGTTTCCAAGTATTTGTGGCCGGTGTTGCTGTGGGTTACCTCTATAGCTGCTGACAAACTGGGGTGTGCGCAGCCTGGCCTGAAAGTCAGATTTTTAAACTCACGTTGTCAAGATAAAAAACCCCCTACCTGGACTGTCTGGTAATCGGAAGCGTCAATTCCTTTCACAGTCACCTCTCGGAAGACTCTGGGCTCCAGTTCCTCTTTGGTCAGATCACAGTGATAAATGATACCTAGAAGGAAATGGAAGTCTTAGTTCAGTCCATAAACTCACTAGATACAAGAGGGGCAAGGATCACAAAGCACAGTCACTGTAGAAAGAGACTGCAGAACAGCCTGGCATGTGGACTATGTAATGCTGCATAAGTGTTCACACTTCATCATCGCCATCACATGTGGTCTTCTTTTTTACAACAGTCACCTCTGTATCATTTTAGAAGATTCTAATGCATTCCAGGACTAAGAGCACAGGTAAAACCTAACTGCAGAAACATAACAGGTCTTTCCCGACACCAGGTCACTTAGGAGTACAGGTCAAAGAAGATGGGACACTTCATGTAGGGTTATTTCACCTGAGCAGGGATGAAGACGGAAAACTCAAATGATGTGCCCAAAGTCAACAGCCAATCGAGGTCTCTTGATGGGAACTCTGGGACTATTGCTTCCTCACACCCACCCCTCTGTGGACACAGGTGCAATCAGGGACCAAAGACAGCCTTTCAGGGGAGTCTTTCAGAGTTGCCTTTAAAGTTCTGACTATCCAAGTGCACATTACACATTGATGAATACACAATAAACTTTTAGCTATTTTAACCACTAATTAAAATTCCATTTCCTTAATTTAATGCTGCTGCTGCTGCTGCTAAGTCGCTTCAGTCGTGTCCGACTCTGTGCGACCCCATAGAGGGCAGCCCACCAGGCTCCCCTGTCCCTGGGATTTTCCAGGCAAGGATACTGGAGTGGGTTGCCTTTTCTTCCTCCAATGCATGAGAGTGAAAAGTGAAAGTGAAGTCACTCAGTTGTTCCCGACCCCATGGACTGCAGCCTACCAGGCTCCTCCATCCATGGGATTTTCCAGGCAAGAGTACTGGAGTGGGGTGCCATTGCCTTCTCTGAATTTAATGCTACTACATTCTAATATTTAATATCTAAATCAAAGGGACTTCCCTGGTGGTCCAGTAGATAAAAATTTGCCTTGCAATGCCAGGGACATAGGTTTGATCCCTGGTCCAGGAGGATCCCACATGGCGTGGAGCAACTAAGCCTGTGCACCACAACTACTGAGCTCCCACACTACAGCTACTGAAGCCTGCAGGCCCCAGAGCCTGTGCTCTGCAGTAAGAAGCCTGCGTACTGCAACTAGAGAGCAGCCCCCATTCTCCATAATGAGAGGAAGCCCAGGGGCAGCAACGAAGACCCATCACAGTCCCCAAAATAAAATAAGTAAAACTGAACAACAAAAAAGAACTAAACCAAAGAAACAATAAGTAAGATAAATCATTACTGTTTGAAAACAACAACACTGCTATCGTTTATGAAACAGAATTAGTCATCCAGAGTGGCTGGTGTGGAAACAGCCCTCCCACATAATACTTTAAACATACGCTGTC
This sequence comes from Bison bison bison, assembly GCF_000754665.1. NCBI lineage: Eukaryota > Metazoa > Chordata > Mammalia > Artiodactyla > Bovidae > Bison > Bison bison. The sequence goes on along the minus strand of NW_011494945.1, from coordinate 10,160,653 downwards.
AGTATGTGAAAAATCAATTTAGAGATCCTGATACTTGCTGCAAAACCAGAAACTAAGCAGTTACTCCCACAGGGTACATTCAAACGGATTGATCATGTGATAAAATGGCAGCGTGCTTTCTTTGCAACTCCTCTGTGTATGAACTTCACTCACAGTTGCGAAACAGCACTCTGCTCCCCACTGGCAAAGAGCAATATGTTTAGATACTTTAACAAAAAGACTGTTAATCCCCATGAATGTTATCACAATTCCCATGCTTACAAATTATTTTAAGGTTTATAATATAATCATACAATGTATGATTAACACTGACAGTGGGGAGATGCCTCACAGGACTGAAGTACTGGCTTTCTTAGTCGAAGCTGTATTTGGATATTTGTTGGAATATATCCTTATACATAAAATATTTTCAGACTACATATCCGGGCATACATTCTAAATTACCAGACACACTGAGTACTGTACTTGCCCAGATAAATGTAGTCTTGAGGGCAAAGGCTATCTTCACATATATGTTAATTTTTGAAAAGCTTCATTAGTACCTGCCCCACTTCCTCAAAACACCAAAAGCATCTCCATCCTCAAAAAAAAAAAAAAATCCAAACCACCCGACAATGACAACGGGACTGCAGAACAAGCATGAACCATTTAAGCCCTGGACTCACCCCAGCATCACTGTTACCTGAGCTATAGTGAATCACAAAGGATGGGGAGCCAGGATTCCCAGCTCTAACCACCAACCAGTTCCTGGGGCAGTGCCCTGAGATAAGTCACCAAAGTACTAGAATGAAATTTCTCAAGTGAAAGACAGTGAGTAGGAAACACACTCTAAATGCCTGTTTATCTAGAAAAATCAAGACATCAAAGCCTATAGTAGAAGGATGAAATTATACAACATGGGCTGGCTCCTGTTGGGAGAAAGGGTGCCAAGTGCCTGATCTCTGTTCTTCTGTTTGGGGCAGAAGTGGCACTTTGGAGGAGGCTGGGTTACACCTAAAGGTACCAGTGCTTACTATACTTGATGGACATTTTCTATTTTCAGATCCATCTGGGTCAGTCCAGGTGAGCCCACTGCAGAATCACGTTGTAACGTGAATCCCTATAGCCTAATGATGTTTTGTGTCCTGTCTCAATTGGTTTGCTAAGTATAACAATCCAGTATCAGATTGGAGAAAACATCCTAGAGTCATGAACCAGAGAGGATTGGTTAGGTGATCTCTAGGGAATAATTTCAAAGTTTAAGGGCAAAAGAGAACCAAATTCGGAAGTTCTTTAAGACCGGAGGAGATGTCTTGGACTTGAGGAGATGGGTCTCCTGATGAAAACAGCGCTTTAACAAGGCTATTCTAGCAAAAGGAAAGAGGGAGGGGTAATCAGTTCAGATATTCCTGCTATAATTGGAAATAAATGTAAGGAGATGAAAGAGATGGGAGTTAAAAGGAAGGGACAATTCTAGGAGAAACTGCAAAAGGATCAACAGAGGAATCTGGAAATCTGTATATGCAAAGAAAAGGCAAAAGAACTTGGCAAAGATGACCCATGTAGACACTGTTTCATCCAATTACAGGTCGGGTTTTAAGGATATTAAAATTAAAAAAACACAAACAAAAACAAGTCTCTTCAAATGTTTTTGCCCTCTTTGATCATTTATCCAAAGGAGTTGAAAATGTGTCCACACAAGAACCTGTACACAGATATTCAGAGCAGTTTTATCCATGACTGCCAAAAGTTGGAGGCAACCAAGATGCCCTTCAGAAGGTGAATGCGTAAGTAAATGGTGGAACATCCAAACAATGGAGTATTACAAAAAATAAATAACCAAATAGTAATAGCAAAAAATAAATAAGCCATTAAGCCATGCAACAACCTTAAATGCATATTACTAAGCTAAGGAGCCAATCTGAAAAGTCTATATAATCTATTAATATGATTCCAATTATAGGTCATTCTGGAAAAGACAAAGCTATGGAGACAGTAAAAAGATCAGTGGTTGCCAGGGGCTAGGGGGAGAAGGGATGAAAAGGGCAGAGTGCACAGACTTTTTAGGGTACTGAAATTACTCTGCATGACACCATAAAAGCACATACTGATGGATATAGGTCATCATTCATTTCTCCACACTCAGAATGTACAACGCCAAGAGTGAGTCCTAAGGTAAGTTATGGACTTTGAGCAATTGTGATGTGTCAATGCAGGTCCATCAACGGTAGCAACTGTATCACTGGAGTAGGGGATGTTGATAACAGGGGAGGCAGTGCATGTGTAGGGACAGGGAGTACACAGGAAATCTCTGTCCCCTTCCTTCAACATTGCTACGGACCTAAATCTGCTCTTATAACATTTTTATGCTTTTCCCAAAGAGTCTGGGAAAGCTTCTTTTATTTCTTCTCCCTGTTTCTCAGAACCATGCAACTGGGATGGCTGTACTGGATTGCTACAACACACAGAAGTCTGGAGTGAGCCTTAGACAACCCTCTCAGGTCCCATGAATACAGCATCACTTGGCTCAACCACTAAATGGTTTGAGCCGCAGGGAATAAGTGCATTGTGCTCCAAACTGCCTTGGTTGCCTGTTTCCCTCCAAGTGCAGTCACAACTCTCCTAGAATTGCCCCTTCCTTTTAACTCCCATCTCTTTCACCTCCTTACATTTATTTCCAATTATAGCAGGAATATCTGAACTGACTGCCCCTCCCTCTTTCCTTTTGCTAGAATAACCTTGTTAAAGCACTGTTTTCATTAGAAGACCCATCTTCTCAAGTCCAAGACATCTCCTCAGGTCTTAAGGAACTTCCGAATTCGGTTCTCTTTTGCCCTTAAACTCTGAAATTATTCCCTAGAGATCACCTATCCAATCCTCTCTGATTAATGACTCTAGGATGTTTTCTCCAATCTGATACCCGATTCTTATACTTAGCAAACCAATTGAGACAAGGACACAAAACATTATTAGGCTGTAAGAATTCACCTTACAACGTGGGCCTGTTTTCTTCCAAATGGCTTTGCTCAAGACATGTCTTCACCATGTATTCCCATGGGAAGCAGAGTCAGCAGGTGTACACCTGCCAGATGTACAGGTGTCCACAGCAGTCGGCGCAGCAGGTGCTTTCGGCCCTGGAGCTTGATTTATAATTTAGTGTCTGTCGTTTACTGCAGCAGTGGACAGTCAACCTTCGGAGACCAGTGCAAGACAGCCTTTGAAAAGCAGACATGCATGTACACGGATGTGTACATATGTACACACTGACCATTTCCTGCTTTCAGGGAATCTAGTTTAATTATTTATTTTTACATTTGGTTCAGAAGGTCTGAGCCTAGAAGCCCTGTTCTCTGATTTTAGGTATCAGATTACATTAAGGAAAGAAAAGACAAGGCTGGAGGCAAAACAAATTAGGAAAAGACGAAGGAGAAGAAGAAAGCATTGCAGAGACAGACAAAGCTAGCTCAGGAGCTGCCTGCTGGTACAGAATCAGGAACACACTTCTCGTTCCAGACTTCACGGCCAGAGTCACAGACAATATTTCAGTGCTTGGCACAGAGCCCATCGTTCTGTGCTAGGACAATGAGCCCTTTCATCTTCGGGTAATGATGAACTTGTCCCTGAAATAAATGGCCACACGGGTCACTGAAGGTGGTTTACAGGCCTCTGGAGACTCTGGCTTTTATGAAGAGCAGGTGAGTCAGCCTTGCTCCGTTCTCCTTGTTGCTCATTATCCATTAAAACTGTTTAAAGGCTATGAGGTTTTCCAAAGTTCAATTTCTGGAACCAGTGTAAGTTGAGGAAAGCAGTGCAGACCCCGCAGCACTGGGCTGAGAGGAGGAAAGCAATTTTCCTTGGTTCCTGTCCACTGGCTGCCACTGTGCTCCAGGCTCTGGGGAGGAGCGGTGAGGAGCAGCACACCCTGACGCGAGGCTCCTGACCTGTCAGTGCAGGGCTCCTGGCCCTGGTTTCCCATCTTTGTGAGATCCTCTGAAAGGTGCGTGGGTGAGTAAAGATTCCTAGGTGTCCCAGATGGACCATCAGACCTATGTACAGAACATTATTCTTTTGATTTAATAACCCCGACAGCAACCTGCCGTGACGGTTAAGATTCCTTAAAGACTGCCTGTTCTGTGACTCTGAGGTACACACAAAGAAGTGGATCAGCCATCACTGTCATCTGCCAAACCCTGGGAGGAGGACAAAGTCATTTCTACTCTTGCTCGGCTCTCCCCTATATCTGCTTTATTTGCCAAGAATCAAACGACCGCAACAAAACTGGCTAGGACAAAAAGGATGATGAAGGAGCTTGAAAAACAAATAAGGAACGTGCAGACATTTCTTCAGCCAGATTGCTTTCAGGATAAGGTCTGCCCAGTCAACTGCAAATTGCCAACTGGCCAGGCTCCTGGGACAAATCAGGGTGTTAGAGCTTTGGCTATAACAGAAATGCTGAATGCAGCCAAGTGCAGAAACAGGAAAAAACCCAAATAAGCAAAGTGAGTGTGAAAAAGCCTAAAAAAAAAAAAAGTATGAAGAGTTATGTTTACTTTGGGGAAAATTAACTGATGCCACAAAATTGCAAATGTTTTCTTCCTTTTCTACTAGAACCAAGTAACAAGTTTTTTTTTCCCCCTCCATATGATGTAAGATTATACTTTTAGAATTTTAATTTAATCCAGCTTAACAAAAGCGGAATGTAGTCTCAGTTTTAAAACAGCTTTTAAATGTCAGATGTGACTACAGATTTTTTTTTTAACACTTTTAGTTATCTGTGCTGTGTGTGTTTTGATATATATAGACTAAAGGCTGAATCTACCGTTTTACTTGTTCATACCGATTTTTCAAATCAACCTAAAACAACAGTTGGTCCTGTCCCCAGAAGACAGACTCAGGATATAAGATTAATGAGAGTGCAGTTTTAGGTGTTCATGTTTCCCTTTGTTCTGAGTGTCCGTTTTACCTGTTTATATTAAGTAATGCTGGCTGTAACACAGCCCATGTGATTTTCAATATAACATGGAGTCATATTTCAGTTTATCAAAAGAAACCCAAACGGGAGTGTGATTTTTAAACTGGACCATGTTGGTGAAAAGACTCTCACCTGGAGATAAAAAGGAAGTAAACTGATAGAAGATCTCGGTGTCCTTCTTCTGACCGCTGTAGCCCACGACGCTGCCGACCTCCAGCGGGAAGGTCTTGAGGAGAGCACCAGTGGCCAGGTCGTGAAGCTGCAGGGTGTTCTTTACGTCGTGCAGGTAGCACAGCACCAAGAAGTTGGACCTGACGCAAGCCACCCACTCTGAAAAGATAAGGACACATAAAACCTAATGTGGCTTTGAAAATTAGCCAAAAACACACTCATTTAGCCGAACGACAGTTCTGGGGCTCTACACCGTGCTCTGCAGCACTGAGACTGGCTGAGTGATTTTATCATTGGCTTTAATCATTCGCTGCGTTTTCGGCACATCCCTCTAATAAATCACTGCCAACGTCAGGTCCAGAGGTGCTGACACATTCTCCACCTGGGACCAGGAGCCTTTGATGATCTCAATAACGTGTGTAATACAAATGACCCTGCTGCCCTATTTTGTGTCCAGTATCATGTTACAGGAGGTGCAGATGGAAAACAACAAAACCTGAGTCATGCTCCTCATCTGCCAAGATTGTTTATTCAATAAGAATGTACCAAACCCTTGCTTGACATGTGCTTGGCACCCTGCAAGGGCTGGACAGACCAGCAAGGAGATGAGGTCACTTCTGCCCTTGAGACACAATCACATAAAAATATAAGTAGTAATGGGTAAACAAAGGTGAGTGAGTGACTGAGATTCAAAACAAGTGGGAGCCCTTGAGCAAGTGCTGAGTTACATCTGGGGGACAGTGAAGGTGGGGGTGCCTGGGTGGTGTTGGGGACAAGGCAGCTCTCTGTCGGGCGTGAAGGTGGGAAAACACAACTCAAGGAACGAAGGTGAGACTGGGGATAAGAAGAGAGAAAAGGAATATGAATGAACCAGGAAGGGCGAATGAACCAGGAGTGAAGCAGGAAGGGAGGAAGACTGGGAAGGAAAATGAGTGAGAAGCCCATTTTCAAGAAGAAAACCATTGTCCCTTTTGGGGGTTAGTGGGGTTGGTGGTGGGAGGTCTGATGGGGGTCTGGTGAGCTGGGCGGGGGAACTTTAGTTCTGACTCGGTCATTACTGCGGAGCTACTGTTGGACAAAAGGGTGACAGCAGTGACGGATGCATGCATCCCATGGCTGACCAGAGAACCACGGAGTACGTGGAGGGTGGAGAAGAGCCCGGAACCCCAAGAAGCCAAGCAGAGCCCCACATGGAGCTGGGGCTAAAGTCTGGAGAAGGGTAGCCAAGAAACGAAGGGCATCTCCAGGAAGAGTCACCAGGCCTCGGTGAGGAGGGGGAATCTGAGAGTGAGGCAGAGACAGGAGTTCCGCCCCTCCCTTCCGGTGCCCAGGCTGCAGCTTCAGTGTTGTGTTGTCAGTGATGGAGCTGGGAGAGCGGAGGTAAGCGAGCAGAGGAGGAAGTGGAGGGGGCAGGCCTGAGCACAAGCCACCGTGCTCTGGACAAGATCGGCCAGCGACAAGAACAGGCCATCCAGAGAGACAGGCTGTGGGAAATGCAAGCCAGCACAGGGCTGTTGGGAGCAGCTCAGGAATGTGGAAAAGATGAGCCTTTCCTGGTTTTCATGGTATGGAGCAGGGCAAGGGGCTTTTAATGCTGCTTATGTTTATAACCCAGGAAACTAGCAGCTCACACATATGACATTATCAATGCTCAACAAGACACGGGCCAGAGGGAGCTCTGAGGGCCACCAGGGACCCCCAGTCTCATCAGGTTCTGTAGGTTCCTACTGCAAACTTATCAAGTCAGGATATAAAAAACAACTATTACACCTAAAAGTCATTTGCTCATCTGCCAGTATGATTTTTTTACAGTACTTCAATCAAGCAATGCATTTCATGTGGCTTTAATGTTTCAAAGAAAGGGGGGGGGAGGAAGTAAATTATTTCTGTCAAAAAAATAATCAATCTGTGTTAACTACGAGTACATCAGGATTCTAAAACAGACAAAGGGAATAAAAAAAGGACAAGGTGATTTGTAGACTGTCGTTAATAAAAGCTCTGACTTAACAGCTGTACTTTATGATTCATCTCTAGTTTTTATTCTCAGTAGGGCATTCTGTGCTAATGATATATTGCAAATTTACCTGTGCTTCTCTTTGAATTGACGAGTTCTAGTGAATATTGAAGGTTTCCCCTTTCCAGTGTAAAGAACTTATAACCTTTCAGAGGGAAGGTTATAAAAATACATCACCACTCCCACAAATCTCCGAGCATTGATTTGCATTTCATTAGATCTGCAGGTGAGACAGGATTGTCACCTTAAGGTATAGTTAAAACTGCTTTGGCGGGTGGGTGGGTGGGCTTTAAAAAGCAGAAAATTCACATGTCTTGGGAAATATTTGCATTTCTGATGGTTCCATACAAGAGAATCACTGCTCCAACCTGACTTTCACCTGAAAAGCGCCCAGGGCACTCTTCACAAAGACTTGTGCCACCGTCTCCTTTGGACCCACCAAGGCCCGAGGGGCCCTCTGGTGGCAATTAAGAAGTGCGCACCAAGAGCTGGATCTTACCACCTCTGGAGGGGATATTCTGTCTCAGTTTGCACAGAAGCCAAAGTCGCTGCAAACCGGTTTCCTCACATGAAGATGTTAACGGAGAGGGCAGGAAACCTGTTCTAAGATTCTCGGGTCCTTCATCCAACATATGAGGTTCAGAGACTGAACAGAAGGTTTTGAGGAGACAGATGAACAGGCTTCCTTGGAAAGAACCCCTGTCCTGTTGTTAAGTCCCCTCCCCACCAGGAGAACTCAGCTGAGAGAGATAGAGCACTGATGCCTAATCCAAGCTGAAAAGCAGCTATGGACAGAGAAGAGCCTGGGATGAGCTGCGGTCCTGGGCTGCAGATAGGGGCTGAGTAGGTAAGGGCACGGACAGGGCTGTCTTGGGTCCCATCTGATAGGACTGCCCAAGGTGTAGGCCTCCATACAGAAGCGGGTGGATGGGTGAGGCAGGTGTCCAGGGGCACAGGGGAGCGCATGAGTGAAGCACTTCCTGAGACTCAGCTGTAATTGTGTGCCCACCTCCTGCTCTACAAGCCAGGCCAGGTGGAACTATATACAGGCACAGAGCATGCTGCCTTGAGCCAGGGAGGAAGGGTCCTTACTTTTCCAGGATGAGCACCTGGATCTGACTCCAGTAGATGTGCTTCGAGTCACTGAAAAACCCATGTCAGGACGGCTTCGTCTGACACAGGGCCACTCTGCCGTTTTCACAAAGAATTATTTTCCTGATTATACACCTTATACCTTCACTTGGAATGGCCCTAGATTTTATTCCTATTCAACCCATCAAAAGTTCACCTCCACAAGCAAACTCTTCCTTAGCTTGAGGTATTCGACTCCCCTTTTGTGTCAAAAACTGTAGCAAAATTAGTGAGTTTCATTTTAAGTCAAATCCAGCTTTCAGGCAATAAGTAACTTATAAAGCAGTATATCGTCTTTGGAAAATCACTGAGAAAATGAATAAACGGGAATTTAAAGGGGTTGTGAAACATGATGGACTCAGAAGTGATGCTCTTAAGACGTTATTGTAGCACAGTGCACACAGCAGCAAGAGCAATGGATCTCAATTAAATCTGACAATAATCTCTCTTCTCTTCTATAAATCCAGCCTAAGACCTAAAATAGATATAAAATGAACAGCCAACGTTATTCCAAAGCTAAAAACTACGGATTCTGAATCCAAGTAGTTTAAAAAAATTTAAACATTAGCACTTATTATCAGATAATAGCTACACAAAGACAGCCGATACTTAATAATAAAGCTCCGCCTTTGAAGGTCTGGATTCATACTTTCACAATTTTTATGAAGATCCCATACAATACTGTGCTAATTATAAAACACTTGGCTGCTCCATTAAGACTTTTCAGGATCATAAGTTGAAGGTTTTTTACCTTGTAACCGGTTACCAGAGAATGAGAGATACACCGATGTCATGACATTCTTACCAGAAACAAAAGCGCAACCTTCAAGCAGCACGTACTCTTACCTAAGACATCTTTCTCGTGCTCAGGAACCAGCACCTTCCACCTGGACTCCTCGGGGTCCGTGAAGTCAATGTTGATCAGGCGGTAGTTAGGAGAATGGCGATTTGTCTTGAACGTGAAAACCGTGCCCTCGTTGGTCACGTAGTCATACTCTCCTTCGAAGTTGTCGATCAGCTTCACCCACTTCAGGATTCCTGGTGAGAGACCAAGCACCTCCGTCACCTCTCTGGGGTTTGAAGTGGTGTGGTTTGTGTGTAGGGAGGGGACAGATCTTTTCTGTCTACAAAACACAAGGCAGAAACAATGTTTGGAAGATCTAAGGCACGAGACAGAGCGAGGATGACTGTGGGTGAATTTTAAGGTTTCCAAAAACCTCAAAGGAAGTTTTTCCGGAAAAGCCTGGCAATGAAGATGAGTGGCAGATTCTCTGTCCAAGGAATCTGTCTGAATCCCTGTAATCCAGAACATCCTCTTCTAAGTGGGTCTCAAATCTAAGCACGTCTTTCTACCCCCACTGCCATCACTCCACCCCAAGTTTTCCTTCCCTCTGGTTACGAGCTCACAACTGAGGAATACTGCATCTCCCCAAGGGACTCCTGGAAGTGTCTGCAGACCCTGCGGTGGTTACAACTTGGAAAGTGACAGGACGGCCGCTACTCTCTGCCTCTATCTAGTGGGTAGAGGCCAGAGATGTTGTTTCAAGATACAGAATAGCGGCCTGGACAAAGAGTCAGCCATCCCTGAATGTCAAGCGTGCATAGCTGGGAAATCCTGGTCTGCAGCATCAGCTTTCTGCCTGGTATTCCCACCACAATGTCTTAATATCTTACACTGGTCCCAGTTGGTACCCTTCTTAGAAATCTCCCCATGGCTCTCTGAATAAAATCCAAATTCCTTCTTATGGTCTCCATGGTCCTGCATGTTAGACGCCTTGCCACTGAGCCAACCTCAGATGCTCCAACTTGTGCCTCACCTGGTCCTCCGGCAACACTGGCCTTTGGCAGGCTCCTTACGACATGCTTCACCTCAGAGCCTATTGAACACTGCCTTGCCTGCCAGACCCGCTCACAAATCATTTCTTCACAGCACTTCTCTCAAGATATACACAGCTGACCCTTGAGCAACACTGGCTCGAACTGCATGGGTTCATTTAAAGGAGGGTTTTTTCCAAAGGTAAATACTGCAGTACTTAATACAGGATCTGTGGTTGGCTGAATTCATGGATGCAGAGGGATCATGTATCCAGGGGGCTGACTATAAGTTCCACGTGGCTCAAGGGTCAACTGTACCTAATATGCTTGTTTATAATTTGTCTTTTTTTTTTTATTCACTGTTAGATATTCAGCACCCAAATAGAATGGCACCTTCAAAGGTACAAAATAAAACTGGTGTTGAATGCAAGGGGGACACTTTCCAATCCTTCTGTTGTAAGAACTAGTCTGCTGAAAGGTCATCACTGCAAAGAAATCTTAAATGCATCCACCATCATCATCATTTAAATGGCTTACTAAATGCCACTTTAATATAAAAAAAATCCACTGGGAAGACATCTGGTTCATAACATATCAGACATAAATATTCAGAGGACATCTCAAAGATTTTATAAATGAGAAAGCTCTATGACTTCTAAACTGCTCAAAGGCAAGCCAGACCTTAACTATTCTCCAGTGAATCTCCTACCTTTAATTTCACAGTGAAACTGCTACATTAATTTGGATAGTTCATTTACATTCCTGGCGATTTTACATTCATTATCTAATTCATCTCCATAACACAACATCTTTATATAATTTGTTGTTGAATTAAATTAATCAGGGAAAATATAATCCCATGGTAGTGTTTCAGTTACACATAACAGGATTAAAACCCCAGCTCCAACCAGTATTTAGCCGCATGACCTTGAACAAACTCTTTATCCTTTGCTGAGCCTCACATTCTCAACTATTGAGAAACAGTAAGCAAATGAGAAAGTTATTATAAAGTAACTAGTAATACTCACCCCACAACAAATATTATTTTAAAATAAACTATGGGAATTAAAAATAATAAGATAGGCAGTTAAAAAAAAAGTTAGCTTTCCCACATATCAGTAATACCTGCTGGAAAACAGTGGGGGCAGCGGGGGACCTCATTTACATTAGAAGCAAAATTAATGAAATACTTAGGAATGCACTTAACAAGAAACGTGGACTCTATGAGAAAAACTCTAAAATTTTTCTGAAGAATCTTAAAAAACAATAAAACAAAACCTAGTGACTGGAAACATATACCATATTCCTTGATGGGAAGACTTACTATTTCAAAGATGCAAATAATTCCAGAAGAAATCTATAAACTTAACACAATTCCAAATGCTTCTTAGGGGATTTGACAATACTGTTTAAAGTTCATCTGGAAGAATAAGCACTTAAGTACAATGGATATATTTTTAATGACAAAACAAGAAAGAACTTCTTGTACTATGATGGCCTGAGCAAGCCCTCTACTGCTTGAAGGTAATTATTATCCTTTTATGGTAATCAGTTTCTTATTTGTCTTTGTTCACTTTTTGCCTTAACACGCAGCCATGAACACTATAGTCTAATTTTGCCTCATTTTTACATTTCTAATATAATGAAACCATACAACATGGATTTTTTGAGTCTGATTTCTTTCTATTTTTGGTGTCTGATCTGACAGTGTCTTTGTAAGATTATTTATCCTCTGGTTATCATTATTGACTTCTGGTTAAATCCTACTGTATACAAAGAACACACTCTATGATTTCAATCTTTTTAAAATTGTTGACAAAAATTTGTGGCCTAATTTTTCTTAAGTGACTTTAGAATGTTTATATGACTGAAAAGAATGTATATTTTTCAGATTTTTGCTGTGATATGCTAAGTTGCTGTTGCTGTTTACAAAATGAAGCAGGGCAAAAGCTAACAGAGTCTTGTCAAGAGAATGCACTTGGTCAGACCAAACCCACTTTTCCAACAACCCAAGAGATGGCTCTACATAGGGGCATCACCAGGTGGTCAATACCAAAATCAGACTGATTATGCTCTTTGCAGCCAAAGATGGAGAAGTTCTATACAGTCAGTAAAAACAAGACCAGGAGCTGACTATGGCTCAGATCATGAGCTCCTTATTGCAAAATTTACACTTAAATTGAAGAAAGCAGAGGAAACCACTGGGTCATTCAAGAACAACCTAAATCAAATCCCTTATGACTATACAGTGGAAGTGACTGATATTCAATGGATTAGATCTGGTAGAGAGAGTACCTGAAGAACTATGGATGGAAGTTTGTAACACTGAACAGGAGGTGGTGACCAAAACCATCCCAAAGAAAAAGAAATGCAAGACTGAAAAGTGGTTGCCTGAGGAAGCTTCACAAATAGCTCAGGGAAGAAGAGAAGTGAAAGGCAAGGGGAAAAGGGAAAGATATGCCCAAAGGAATGCAGAGTTCTAGAAAACAGCAAGAAGGAAAAAGAAGGCCTTCTTTAATAAACAATGCAAATAAATAGAGGAAAACAACACAACGGGAAAGATCAGAGATCTCTTCAGGAACCTGGAGATATCAAGGAAACATTTCATGCAAGGATGGGCATGATAAAGGACAGAAATGGTAAGGATCTAACAGAAGCAGAAGATATTAAGAAGAGGTGGCAAGAACACACAGAACTGTACAAAAAAGGTCTTAATGACCTGGATAACCACGATAGTGTGTCACTCATATAGAGCCGGACATCCTGCAATGTGAAGTCAAGTGGGCCTTAGGAAGCACTACTAGGAACAAAGCTAGCAGAGGTAGTGGAATTCCAGCTGAGCTATTTAAAATCCTAGAAGATGATGCTGTTTAAGTGCTCCACTGAATACGTTAGTAAATTTGGAAAACTCAGCAGTAGCCACAGGACTGGAAAAGATCAGTTTTGTTTCCAATCCCAAAGAAAGGCAATGCCAAAGATTGTTCAAACTACTGTATGATTATGCTCATTTCACATGTTAGCAAGGTTACACTCAAAATCTTTCAAGCTAGGCTTCAGCAGTACATGAACTGAGAACTTCCAGATGTACAAAAGCTGGATTTAGAAAAGGCAGAGAAGAGATCAAATTGCCATCATTCACTGGATTACGGGAAAAGCAAGGGAATTCTATTTCTGCTTCATTGACTATGCTAAAGCCTTCATGGATCTAAAGACTGTGCTCAAGACTGTGTGGATCACAATAAACTGTGGGAAATACTTAAAGAGATGGGAGTACCAGACCACCTTACCTATCTATTAAGTAATTTATAAATCTTTTGTTTGAATCTAAATATTTATTGGCTTAAGGGGCCATTTTTTCTATCAGTTAAAAGGTCTGTTAAAATGCTTCTGATTGCAGATTTGTCTGTCATTAGTTGTATTTCTGTTAATTTTTATTTTCTGTATTTTGAAAGTACACTGTTAGATACATACACAATTAGAATTATTATATCTAAATAAAACTGTATTGAACTTTCTATGATTATGAAGTTTTATCTCAAGTAATGTATGTTACTTTAAAGTCTACTCCAATATTAAAACAGCTACATCATTTTCATTTTAAAAATTTGGCCAGTTGTCTTCTGAAAAATGGATGGTCCCAATATGTTCTTCTCCATGTCTCCTAACCACTCAAATGCTTTCCATCTCTTTGTGGGTTGTATTCTATGTAATTTCTTTTTATATTCACTTTCACAAATTCTCTCTTCAGCTATGTCTCATCTCTTCTTTAACCTAATAACCTAACTTTTAACATTAATTATACTTCTAATTTTAGAAGTTCTATTTAGTCCTCTTCCAAATGTTTGGTCATTATTTATAATATTTTGTTTCTTGCTTATGTTTCCAAGCTTCTCATTTATTTTTTTAAAAGCAGCATCACTGTTTTTAAAAGTGCATTTACACAATTATTTTATATTCAGTTCAGTTCAGTTCAGTTGCTCAGTCATGTCCAACTCTTTGCGACCCCATGGACTGCAGCATGCCAGGCCTCCCTGTCAATCACCAATTCCTGGAGTTTACCCAGACTCATGTCCATTGAGTCGGTGATGCCATCCAACCATTTTATCCTCTGTTGTCGCCTTCTCCTCCTGCCTTCAATCTTTCCTAGCATCAGGGTCTTTTCCAATGAGTCAGTTCTTCATATCAGGTGGCCAAAATATTGCAGTTTCAGTTTCAACACCATTCAGTTCAACACCATTAGGAATCTGATAATTCCACTCTGGTGTGAATCTGCTGGCTCTACTTCTCATGGTGGTGAACTTCTTTCATCTAATCTGTGATTTCTGATTATGAACTGATTTCCCTTGATATGCTCTCTTTGAGAATTCTTGGAGGCCTGGGTTGAAATGACATTATTTCAGATAAGATTTGTATCTGGCTTCTGTTTGCTTCTTGGGAGGCAACCAACCTGGGAGCACTTTAAATTCTAGGCATGGAGATTTTTGGACCCCATAGAGAGAATCAAGTCAATGTGAACACATGTGAATGTCAGTCCTTCTGTTTTAGGAGAATCCAAATCCTGCCTCCAAGATAGAGACAGGCAGGTTTCCTTACTACATACCCTGCCTCTCCCCAACTTCCCTCTCTACCATTGGCAGGTCTATTTCTCAGTAATCCATACACCACCACCAAAGGGAAGCTCAGACTCAAACTCCAGCAGAAACATTCTGAGACAAACCAGCTCACATCCCAGGATTCCTGCTTTCATTTTGTCTTTGGTCTCTATGATTTCTCTTCTTTTGTGCCAATTAGCAATATATTTAGTAGATGATTTATTAACTTTTTACAACATTTTTGTTGTTTCAATTAGACTATTCAAGTAGATTATTATATCACCTGCTACATTCCCACAAACTAAAGTCCTTATAATTAATTGTCATAAATAATTAAGTTCCAAATCTGAGTCAAACATTTTTCTTTTTCCAGTGACAAACTGCTGACCCCCGAAGCAGGTGATCCGTTCAAAGACAAATGCATCTCAGTTTACGTAAAACAACACTAAAACGAAAAGAAACCCAAAGACTATTATTCCTTATAAGACAAAGTTAAAAAATTAGTTGGCAATGCAAAATTTACAGCATCAGAAGGTTACATTTGTTTATTATAAGAATGATGAAACAATTTTCTGGACTGTGACATTTGTAAACACAAAGTCTTAGTTCAGGGAAATGTCAGATTCCTTAAATGTTCCCCTGACAATAAAACATTTCCTGATGTGAAACCTTTACTTCTCAAAGTAACCATCTTCCGGTTTCTGACTGAAAAGGTCTTACAGCCATTGCAGTGGTACTTCCTATGACCCTACTTTCCCCTGCCTGTAAAAAAGTCACTGAAATGTCCACTAAAGACAACACATAGCATAAATTTCCTTTAGTACGTCTGCATAGTCACGTGAACCTGAAGGTGCCATGCACTTGTTTTAAATAATCAAGCTCCAAACACGCTTAAACAATTTAAAAAAGTTTGTGGTCATTATCTGCCACCAATTTCTGAAACACTGACATTAGTCATAAATGCACACAAGTCAGACTTAGGAATGTGGCTGGATTTATACAAATCCAACTATAATATGAAAAGCTGTTCAAAGTACAGGCTAACAGGGTAGCATGTTTAAAACAAGGGCTCATAAAATCTTTGGCTCTCTGGGAACCGATGCTCCTCAGGCTTTGGCCACAAGATAATTCAAGAGAAATGGTATTCCAGTTGAACAATGGGACTCATTCCATTTTGTTATTCACAAGTTAAAACACTACTGATTTAATTTTTTTAAAAAATGGAGTTACTTAAAAAAAAAAAAAAGAGATGTGGCTAAACTCTCAAACCATCTCACTTTTGCCCACCTCTTCTGAGGTATTTTTGTGTGTAAGTGGTTCTTCCTTTTGAAGTCAACAGAATTCAATTCCCAAACTTCTCTACACTGAAGTTGAAATTACTTTTTATAAATCTGTTTCTTGGTGGGGGAAAGATGAGTTTACTGAGTGAAGGTGAGCTTAAAATATCTAAAACTTTCTCTAGAGCAATTCATTACTTGTATTGCTTTCTTTGAAAATCAATGTTATTAAGTATATTCCATAGAAAATGTTTTATAAGCTCTCTCATAACAGGAGCTAAAAAAGTGCACTTACACTGACAGAACACGGCGGCCTTGGCCTCTGACAACGGTTAACAAATGCACAGCAGACACGGGTCACGCTCCAGGACTGAGGGGAGCAGAAGGCCGCTGTTCTCTCTGGCCTGATGCCTTCATTCTGTCGCACGTGCCACACGGTGATGGCTAACAACATGGGCATGGAATCCAACTGACCTGGGTGTGAATCTTTCAACGGCATCAGAAAAGCTAACTGGCCTCACCCTTCTCAGTTTCCTCCAGGTAACAACACAGGCTCCTTAGAGGTTGGTGAAAAGACAATGGGATATCTAGAACTTGGCACAGAGGAAATGCTAAGAAAATATTCACTACCACCCCAATGCTGGTTATCACCCCAGCATTTCTCAAGTGACAAAAATAAGCAGAATGTGGCTTCAGAACAGCACTATTTATTTGCTAAAAGTGAACTTATAAAAATCTAATTTCCATCTCTCAGGGCACAAGACCATTTTCCTAGGAAAACACCTTTATAATCACTAATTTAAAAATTGGTAAAATTATTAATTTTGTCACTGTTGCTGTTAACTCACTTCAGTCATGTCCGACTCTGTGCGACTCCATAGACGGCAGCCCACCAGGCTCCGCCGTCCCTGGGATTCTTCAGGCAAGAACACTGGAGTAGGTTGCCATTTCCTTCTCCAATGCATGAAAGTGAAAAGTAAAAGTGAAGTCACTCAGTCGTGTCCGACCCTCAGCGACCCCATGGACTGCAGCCTTCCAGGCTCTTCCATCCATGGGATTTTGTTGCTAGTACTTCATATTTTACTTCAAAATTAATGGTTTTTTTTCTTACTTTTATATTGTCTTTTGATGTTCCAATTCTTTTGGGTTGCTGGCATTCCCACTCAGAAATACAAACTTATTTTCTGATAACTCCCTGTCTCTCACAGAAGCCCTCCTCCTTAGTCTGACTTTTTAATGCTTTGATGACTTTGCTCAACTTGAGACGACTCATCTGTTTCAAGTTCCTTGAATGTTTATTCCCCCCCACCGCACCTTTCCTCTCCACTTTCAAAAGACGGCCAGCCCCACCAGGCATGAACATGGGAGTCAAAATTGTCCCAGATACTCAGACACAACAGGTCACCTGCCCTGCATTGCAGAGACGGCTGAGTGAATAATTTAAGTGTCTGACAAACACTAAGCTTCCTTTTGTAGTACTATGTTAGCATGTAGTGTAGATTGATTTCTAATGCAGGTGAAAGCTAGTTTTCTTTCCTGACATGAAAGCATTAAAAGGAAGGCATGGTATGTGCTAAAAATTTTATCTAAAATGATCAAACTTTCTGCAAAAAAAGGTAAAAAGCTGAGAGACAGGTTAGTAAAAGTCTGGATGAAGCTTAAGATAAGCTTCTATTTCCTTACAAAAATCAGCATGTCAGCATCACTCATCTTTTCCTCCAATGCTGTTGCTCAGTCGCTCAGTCATGTCCGACTCTGCAAGCCTATGGACTGCAGCACCCTAAGCTTCCCCGTTCTTTGTTATCTCCCTGAGTTTGCTGAAAGTTGGTGATGCCATCTCATCCTCTGTTGCCCCCTTTTCCTCCTGCCCTCAATCTTCCCAGCATCAGGGTCTTTTCCAATGACTCAGTTTTCACATCAGGTGGCCAAAGTATTGGAGCTTCAGCATCAGTCCTTCCAATGAGTATTCAGGGTTGATTTCCTTTAAGATTGACTGGTTTGATCTCCCTGTTGTCCAAGGAACTCTCAAGAGTCTTCTCCAGCACCACAATTTGAAAGCATCAATTTTTCAGTGCTCAGCCTTCTTTATGGTCCAATTCTCGCACATTAGGGTCTCATACATGACTACTGGAAAAACCATAGCTATGACTGTACAAACTTTTGTTGGCAAATGATGTCTCTGCTTTTTAATATGCTGTCTAGGTTTGTCATAGCTTTTCTTCAAAGGAGCGAGCATCTTTTAATTTCGTCCCCAAATGCTGTGTCATGAGCAAAGACCACTTCAGGTCCATTTTAAAGATGATGAAGCACAATGATGTTAAGTTACCAACAACAAAGATTTTAGACATTCAGAGTTCTTTGCATCTAACAATTACTTCTTATGGATCCTATTTAAAAACTTCTTATTGTATGTTTATTCAGAATAGGGCCAAATGGTGTTTTGCTGCTGATTATCCTATGAAATAGGGGAAAAAAGTAACTGACCTGCTACAGAAAAATGAAAGAACCCAAAAGAAAGGGGAACAAACAAAAGACAGACAGCAGACAGGAGAGGGGATTTAGAGTTTCCAAACCTCAGACAGGTCCTAACTTGGGCCTGGACATGTGTGCGTGGTGACAGCACCGGTGATAACCCTGACGCTGTGCACTGGCCGTCTCGTGGCCTCCGTCCAACTGGCGGGGAGCGCACATCCGGCAGGGACAGGCTGTCATCACTGCCGTCACCCAGCACAGCGCCCGGCACAAAGTGCAGCGCAGATACATGTCTGCTTCGTGACTAAATATAACATTCACATAATCCTGTTTCAGACTGAGCCTTATATACATTTCTCGATAAGGTAAAGACAAGAGAAATAACCAAATTTAAAAGAAGTTAGCAGTTTCTTTCACTTTCCCAATGAGAACATTTAGAAATACAATACACAAAGTTACACACGTATAAAAGCATGTTGAAAATCATCTTTTGTATCTTTAGGGTATAAATTTTCATGAAAATATCCTAAAAGTTCACATACTGGCAAGAAAAAGGAAAACTCTGAGGTCTGACATTTAATTGTAATGCAGAAAATATGTGAACATTTACTCTAAATTTAGTCAATATGAAACAACTTTATGTATCCACAATATTTATAGCAAATTTAGGAAACAAAGTATATACATACATAAGTATATATATATATTTCAAAAGAAACAGTAGTCTTGATTTAGAAAGGTACAGAAATAGAAGAAAATCCAGACACAAATCATACTCTTGCAAGGTTCCAGATGATTAATTTCAGCTACTCCACAGGCATGAATCACACTAAGAACTGCAGGGGTCAAGACTCGGCTGCCTTTCCCACTGCAGAACTAATAAAATGTCATGCTGCCTGGTGTCCTAAGTGATACCTTCACACCTCTATACTTTCAATTATAAACAAGAGAAGCAGAAACCTTCCGCTCACATAATATACAGGACAGGAGAGAAACGGTCGATACTTTCTTTCATCGTTCTCAGGATTTAATAGAAAACAAAACAATTAATTCAAAAAAGTTAAACAGCCCAGAAGGGTAAAGATTACTCACAAGTAAATGAACAAGGTGGCTTCTCAAGCAGGGCCACCTGAGCACAGGATCTCTAAAGGGGCAAGTGAAGTTATCAGAGACAAGCTGGTACCCATCTACTATGAGTCTGTGTTAAAGAAAAGTTATCCGACACTTGTTAAGATGGTAATGAAGACTACTCAAGACTACTGCAATAAGGGAGAGAGATCACACAGAACTCAAATACAGAAAAGATAGCTGGAGGTTTATAGCCAATGTGCAGAATGAGAGGGTTGGTGGATCAAAAATTACTAAGAGAAGACATCAGGGTAGGGGGATTTTTGGTGAAAGCAGGTTAAGCACATGAGGGATAGCTGGGGGAAGGGGAATTGGATCCATACCAAGGGTACAGGACTGTCTTTAAACTGACCTAGCAGGATTCTCACTACAACTGGGGCTCTGTGGGCCCAGAAAGTTGAGCGGGGGGACAAGGAACTAAGACTGAAGCCTAACCGAGAAGAGGCTCAGAGGAGCCTGACTCAAGTCTGGTCAAGGAGAGAATCTCTATTGTTGTCAGGCACTGTTCTAGGTGATAGGGACCCTATGGCAATGAGACAGACAAGGTCCTTAACCTTGTGCAGCTCAAAAGGAATCACACACACAAGGTTTTTGTATGAAGAGAAAAAAGAAACCAGAACAGGGGAAGGGGCAGAAGGGCCAGAAGCATGAAAGGTATCACAAAAGCAAGAGGAAGCATGTTAACTCCTAGGGCAGAAGTGCCTCTTTCCCCAGAGAAAGCAGACAGTGACTCGGGACACGTCTCCAGCAGCCAGAGCAGAAGATGGTGCAATATTCCTTGGAGGGGGCCTGCTTAGCTATTTTGAACACTTGGAAAATTATAGAGGCTTCTAAGGCCCAGACAAGAGGCCAAGTGCAGTTTCCATCCAGTGATGAGTGAAGTGTTCAGAAAAGTAAGGACAGGAGCAGCTACAGCATGAACTGCAGTTCCTGTGAGCAGCCACGGCCCACAGTTTGCAAGAAATGTGGTCATGTTACTACTAAGTAAAAATACTGCAAACGTAAGTGGCAGAAGTGAGGTTCTCCAAAGAGAGGCAAGGGTAAAAGAAAGATTCTGCTCACAGAGTAGCTCAGAGCAAGGTCAGCTAGTCTTTGAACAGAAAATCAAACTGGCATAAATGTAAATCACTCAGAGAGCGTACTTTTAACTCTCAAGAGTTTAAGATTTTTTCCATTCTATATTTATGTAGTATGTGTTATCCTCTTCTGTGGTATTAAGCAGCCACTGGCCATTTTTTGGTGCTTCTCATTTCAAAATGCACACAGGCAGAAGGTTTTCTTGGAAAACAAAAATGAGAGAAATGTTACAAAAGAGCTTCCTCAGTGAAATCATTTAGTTCTCCAGACAAGGTATTTAGTGATGCCCTAATAAATAAAGAATTAATGTATAGGGCAATGCTGGTAAATCTCCCTGCTGTTAAGGTAAACATGATTAAAATGGTAACAGAATGGCCTGAGGTTATCACAAGGGGTATCAATTTATGCAGTATAATGTTGATGATTTCATAACACTGGATTTAGTTTTCAGTCACCAGCTATTCAGTTTAACTCACCTACTATTTCAGTTAACTAGCACATTTAGCATTTAACTTAAATATTATTATTTCCTTTAGTTTAAACAGGGCAACAAAAATGCGGGAGCAGTAAGGGAACGGCATGAAAAAGATTCTGGGTGGCAGTCATGGTCCCCAGCTGGGTATATGCTCTCTGGAATTTTCAGTTATCAACCTGAAAAATTAAACGTGCCCCCATGAGAGGCACACCTCTTCAAGTTTTCTTCCATATAAGGACTCTGCTGATTATGAATCGAGTTTTACATAAAATAATACCAAGATCTGTGTTTAAAGCAGCTTTGATACTAAAGATACATTATTTTTAGGGCATCTTTAATCTATTTAATCTACTTCCTAAAACCATGGTGTGATGACTCCAAATATTCCCCTTTCAGTCAAAAAACAAACGGATAAAGAAAGAAGGCATACGTGAGAATCCACTCTATGCCAGGAACCCTGCTAAGCCCTTTTCTGTGCATTTTCATTACTCTTCACCATTGCTAAGTAGGTATCACTTACCTATTGCTAAGCATGTATTACGAAGTAGGTACCACTGCCTCATTTGTATTTGTGCAAATATGAAGACAGAAGGGATGACTTTTCCAGGGTCACCAATTATTTAGTGGTACAGTTGAGATTTTAAAGTCTTACTGTCTCAATACACCCAACTGTAATGAAGAGGAACTATTTAAAAAATTTTAATAATCACAATATCAATCTTCTATGTCTCTCCTATTATAAAGCAAATACACTCAGTGTCTTCAACATTTAAACTCACCCACGGTACTTGTTTTTTCTAACCAGTCATAATCATGTAATAGTGCATGTGTGCTCAGTCACCCAGATGTGTCTGACTGCTTGCAATCCCATGGACTGTAGCCTGCCAGGCTCCTCTATTCGTGGGCTTTTCCCAGGCAAGAATACTGCATTGGGTAGCCTCCTACTCCGGGGGATCTTCCCGATCCAGGAATCGAACCTGTGCCTCATGCATTGGCAGGTGGATTCTTTACCACTGAGCCACGTAGGAAGCCCCAATCATATAATTAACTCATAATAAATCACCAGTCAATTGAAAAAAAAACACATACACACACTACCACCACCCCCCCCAGCCACACACACACACACACACACACACACACACACACAAAGATCTTTTAATCCTGACCTACACAATTAATTGACTTTTGAACGCAAGAGTGGGAACTGATTTCATTTTCTTAGTACTGGTCAATCACTGCAACTGTTGAGAGCTTTCAGAATCCTAGGACTGCCATTCAAAAGAACTCCTCTGAGGCTTATGATATTCATAGGTTTAATGCTAGTAAAGAGAAAAAAAAAAAAAGATAGGCCCAGAACTATACCCAGAATTTAGCAGCTATCACTGGAGAACACTCTACAAATTGCTCCCAATTTGTCTGTGTGCAACTCAACAGCTTAAAATCCATCTATCTTATTCATGTACATTGTGTTTTCTTGTTTACAGGATATTCTATACTTTTTAATCAATGAATTCCACATACCGGTCAGTTTAGTATTCTCATTTTTAAAAACAGTATGAGGTTATTGTAAGACTTGTTTGCTCTGTTCTTTCCATGTGGTTTTCCATGAGCTCACTGGGAAGGTCTTTTTGATACATCCACTTGTCTAAACTGATGTACTGAATTAACTGATTAAACACTAATCTAGGTGTTATTGTGAAGGTATTTTATAGATATGATTAAAGACCATAATCAGTTGACTTTAAGTAAAGATTATCCTAGACAGTCTGGGTAGGCCTGAGCCTTCCAGCAGAGTTGAGGCTTCCCTAAACAAGAAGAAATTCCACTTGTGGACGGCAGCTTCAACCTATGCCTGAGCATTTCAGCCTGTCCCTCCTGATAGCCTGCCCTACTGGTTTCAGACTTTCCTAGCCGGCCAGGCCTCTAATCTTGTAAGCCAATCCCTTGCAATAAATCTCTTAATATATATCTCCTACTGGTTCTGCTTCTCTTGTTAAACCTTGACAGACACATTCACTAACCATTGATATTTCACAAATATAAAACACCTAGCAATAACTTTAGTGAGATATATGTAGTTTCCTATATAACTCAGAGGTACAGTCCCAAATAAATGTGAAGATTTACACGTAGTCCTAGTCAAACATATAGCTGGGTTTTGTTCAGATCAAGGCAAAATAATCTTAAAGTTCCTCTAGAAGAATTTTTTTTTAAAAAAGAGAGAGAACAATTTGGAAAACAATAATCGCTAAATTTACTGAGTGATTACTCTGTGCTGGGTTTTCCACCTAAGCTACATAAAAATCACCTAGAAAACAAAGACAATGGTCTCATAGGTCAAGGAAAGATCACGTCAGGAAGGGAAGCCAGGACCTGGCATATTCTCTAAGTATCTTCCAACCTGAACATAGCCTTCAGGATTTTTTTAAATGCTTCCCTCTTTCATTCCTCATGTTCATTCATGGCTGCAAGGACTAGAATCTTATTTATGAGGGCCCAGTGCACCTCTCGGACACGACTGAAGTGACAGCAGCAACAGCAGCAGCAGCAGTGCACCTCTACGCTGCCTTCCTCCTGGAATCCCAATCTCTGCATATCATATCCTCCTTGTTAATTTCTCATAAATGCTGAAAACATGGGGCAGAGAGAGGTAGTGGGGAGAAAAAGGTAAGGACCCTAAGCGATCAGGAAGAAAACAGAGGCACTGGCATTTGCTAAGTCTCACTCAAAGTAGTACTGTTTATTATGAAAGTGGACACAGAAATAGTTCAGAGTGTTAAAGTGTCGATGAAATTTTTTCTCTGCATTTGGAGTCAATTAAGCAATTTGTGTATCTTTTAATAACAGGCCTACTAATAATTTAAAGATATAATGGAGTAATAAATAGAAAATGAAAGCAGTGCTCTCTGGAGGAAGACACTGTAACTGAAATTTTTGATAAACTGGAGAAAGGCAAAGTCCCTTCCACCATCCTAGGCCCAAGCAGGAAAGTGGGCAGGACTACAGCACAGTAATATCTGTCATCTTGTATAAGATTCGACTTTCCATGCTCAGCTCTGTGCAGAGCTAGACTTGCAACTCAGGTGAGTGATTCTTGAGTGGTGTTGTGCATCTTTCAGAGAATGTGAAAACCAAGGTGGATGTAGTATTCATGAGATCAAAATGGATATATCTTTTTGTTTTGCAGATCTTGCTCAAAGAAGTTTAAAAATGATGCAGTACCCAATTAATAATATAAAATGGTATATATTTTCTGATCATAACATAATATAGATAAAATACTAATAATGAAGGAATCTAATCAACAATTAGACATGAATACAATATTGTATATTTTAAAAATTTGTGTCAACTATCTTTGAAATATGGTGCTTCCTATATGGCACTAGTGATAAAGAGTCCATCTGCCAATACATGAGACGCAAGAGAAGTGGATTCAATCTCTAGGTTAGGAAGATCCCCTCGAGTAGGAAATGGCAACCCATTCCAGTATTTTTGCCTGGAGATTCCCACTGACAGAAGGCCTTGGTGGGCTATAGACCATAAGGTCACAAAGAGTCGTAAACAACTGAGAGATTGAACATACACATCTCTAAAATGTATTTATTTCATATTAACCAGAATATGGGGTAATTGTGCCGTTATCTGGGTGCTAAGGGCTTCCCCACTGCCTCAGTGGTAAAAAATCTGCCTGTAACGCAGGAAGACACAGGTTCGATTCTGGGGTGGGGAAGATCCCCTGGAGGAGGGTATAGCAACCCACTCCAGTATTCTTCCCTGGAGAATATCATGGACAGAGGAGCCTGGCAGGCTATAGTCCATGGGGTCCCAAAGAGTCGGACAGGATTGACACATCTAAGCATGAGCTCGAGCACCGGGTGCTAATATCCCTGATAGTTTTGGGGTCTGGGAATTCCCAGCACAGTAAATAATGCTGTTGAAAAGCTTTAATGCTTGATGATGGTGCTGATATGATATAAATGTTGGAGGAAAACAACATTTAAAATAAGCCATCTTGGCTAACAAACACATAAAAAGATGCTCAACATCACTCATTATCAGAGAAATGCAAATCAAAACCACAATGAGCTACCATTTCACACCAGTCAGAATGGCTGCTATCCAAAAGTCTACAAGCAATAAATGCTGGAGAGGGTGTGGAGAAAAGGGAACCCTCTTACACTGTTGGTGGGAATGCAAACTAGTACAGCCACTATGGAAAACAGTGTAGAGATTCCTTAAAAAACTGGAAATACAACTGCCTTATGACCCAGCAATCCCACTGCAGGCCATACACATCAAGGAAACCAGAATTGAAAGAGACACATGTACCCCAATGTTCACTGCAGCACTGTTTATAATAGCCAGGACATGGAAGCAACCTAGATGTCCATCAGCAGATGAATGGATAAGAAAGCTGTGGTACATATACACAATGGAGTATTACTCAACCATTAAGAATACATCTGAATCAGTTCTAATGAGGTGGATGAAACTGGAGCCTATTATACAGAGTGAAGTAAGCCAGAAAGAAAAACACCAATACAGTATACTAACACATATATATGGAATTTAGAAAGATGGTAACAATAACCCTGTATGCAAGAGAGCAAAAGAGACACTGATGTATAGAACAGTCTTTTGGACTCTGTGGGAGAGGGAGAGGGTGGGATGATTTGGGAGAATGGCATTGAAACATGTATAATATCATATATGAAACGAATCGCCAGTCCAGGTTCGATGCATGATACAGGATGCTCGGGGCTGGTGCACTGGGATGACCCAGAGGGATGGTATGGGGAAGGAGGTGGGAGGTGGGTTCAGGATGGGGAACATGTGTACACCCGTGGTGGATTCATATTGATGTATGGCAAAACCAATACAATATTGTAAAGTAATTAGCCTCCAATTAAAATAAATAAATTTATATTAAAAAATAAATAAAATATAATGGGGAGCAATTTTATAAAATAAAAAAATAAATAAAATAAGCCATCTCCAGAATTCGTGACTGGCTGGTCCTATCTTGATACCTACAGTTTTAGGCAGCAAGTTAAGCTAATACTGCACGTGTGTCCAGCACTGAGAAGCTGTCTTATGATCACATATTAGCCTGATAAATTGTCACTGGTGTTCGATCTCTTTCCCGTGACAGTCTGCACCATCACATCTAGGCAGTAATAATACTTTACAGATCAAAGAGGCAGCTTCTCCTGAACAATCTTCATCTGCAATACAGACAGGATACTTTCACACAGAGAAACATACAAAAAATATGGTTAGCCTTGATCTACAGAAAAAATGCTAAAGCCAACAAGAGCTTCATTCAAATTTTTTTTCATTTTAAGAAATAACATCAAAAGAAAAGATCATAAGACCTGAGATGACGTGATTAAATGGAAGAAGGTTTCCTGGGAAATCAATTAGAAGACCAACATAATTGCTTTTTAATGGGGCTCTCTGGAATAATCATCTGTGTTTGAAAGACAGCTTACCAGTGATGCCATTGGGCTCCTGATGGAGGTCACAGTACCAGAGTCGGTTTACAGGGTCACATCCCTCCCTTATCGACAATAAGACGTAGCGACCATCGTCAGATAACTACAAAGGAAACAACAACAGCACAGGGAACTTAGTAGAATATATTTTTTGTGAGGACACTGTTACACATTAAGTTAAAAAAAAAATTCACTGGTGTATCTTTACAGCAAACCTATGACTGGATAAGAAAGAAAAACAGATAACATCAATTTTAACTTATCTTGCAGTTAATCACTTTATTTTAACAAAACATAGTGAAATATTTAAGTTGAAAATATCAGTATATATAACTGAATGTCATGATTCAAAATGACTTTTACTTAGCACCTATTCTTTATAGTCAATAATACTGTAATAATTTTGTATGGTGACAGATGGTTATGGGACTTGCCGTGGTGATCATTTATTGTAATATATTTGATTGTTGGATCACTATGTCGTACACCTAAAACTAATGTAA
Source organism: Bison bison bison (assembly GCF_000754665.1). NCBI lineage: Eukaryota > Metazoa > Chordata > Mammalia > Artiodactyla > Bovidae > Bison > Bison bison. Next base: position 10,133,546 of record NW_011494945.1, on the reverse strand, counting down.
TATTCTATGCCAACTGTGCTTTTTTAAAAGTTTAAAAAAATAAAGTCTATCCTTTAACTGAAAAATACATGCAATCTGTCATTCTCAATATTAATATCCTAAATTTGAATTTTTGTCATGGGTTATACGTTTTAAAACTGTACTAAATACGTAAGAATTAGCAAAATGGGTGTGAATACACAAAAGTTCATTTGTGGTTCATAATGTTCACAAGTTTCTATTGACCAAATGAACAACTTTTTACACGGATCTTTAGTCCCCTCTACACAAGGCAGAAGAAATAAAAGGCTGTGCTTCAGCAGCTATCTTTTAGAATACTAAACAGAAGAATCTTAGTAGCAAAAAGAATCTTGATAAATACTAATGCAACAAATAACACTGTTTTGAGTTGTCAAAATTGATATAAGTAGTATCAGACTATATATATCCTTTTGCAACTAATTTTTTCATTCAATATTTAAAAAATTAATGTATGTTGATACATGTATATTTGCTTCACCGGTTATAACTGAGGTAAAATATTCCACTCTAGGAAAACACTATAATTGATTGATCTTCCTACCACATGAGCATTTGGATTATTTGCATTTTCTTCATTTGTGGTTTTCGTCCTTCTTACAAGCAACACTTGTGCCTTCATTACATGTTTCCTGGGGTACATAACTGCAAGTAAAACTGCTCAGCGATACAATATGCACATACTCTACTTCACCAGATGTTGCCAAATTATCTTCCTAAGTGATTTTACTGACTTACACTCACATTTCAGCTATTTTCCACATCCTATTCTGAAGGTGAATTATATGTGCCATCTTCGCTAGGCCATGGTACCTAGATATTTGATCAAACATTATTCTAGATGTTTCTGAGAAAGTGCTTTTCTGAATGAGATTGACATTTAAACTGGTGAACTCTGAGTACAGCTGATTACCCTTCATAATATGATGCGCCTCAACCAATCAGTCAAAGGCCTTCGCAGAAAAGCCCGACCTCCCCCAGCCAGCAGGAATTCTGCCAGCAGGTGGCCTCTGGATTCTGAACTGAAACTTTCCTGGGTTTCCAACCTGCCAGCCTACCCTGTAGATTTTGGAAGTGTCAAGCCTCCATTATCATGTTAGCCAATTCCTTAAAAAAATTTCTCTGTCTCTGCATATATATTGTGTGCTCACTTGTGTCCAACTCTTTGCAAGCCTATGGGCTTCAGCCCGCCAGGCTCCTCTGTCCATGGGCTTTTCCCAGCAAGAATACTGCAGAGAGTTGCCATGCCCTCCTCCAGGGGATCTTTCGGACCCAGGGACTGAACCCGTATCTCCTGAGTTGCAGGCAGATTCTTTACCACTAAGCCACTGGTGAAGCCCCTATATATAACAGGATATTTGTATATCATATATATATATTATAATATATATAATTATATTGTATGTTAATATATGTTATATGTTAGATATATATATGTAATTATATATATTATATATATAAGATAAATCAAATATCTTGGTTCTGTTTCTCTGGAGAACTCTAACTAATGCACTTACCAACAACAGCTATCCTTTCATTTATTCATAAAATAAATATTTGCCAAGCAACTATTATGCACAAGACATTTTCCTAAGTGCTAAAGATAAATTGCGGCTTCCCAGGTGGTGCAACTAGTAAAGAAGCTGCTTGCCAATGCAGAAGACATAGGAGATGCGGGTTCGATCTCTGGGTTGGGAAGAGCCCCTGGAGAAGAGCATGACTACCCACTCCAGAACTCTTTCTTGGGAAATCCCAAGGACAGAAGGAGCCTAGAGGGCTATAGTTCACGGGGTCGCAAAAGAGTTGGACATGCTTAGCCACTACACAACAACAACAATGCAGTGTATTATAAAATGGTAAATGTCATACAGAACATGTAACAGGCCTGGGTAAGGGAGGCAGGTGTGTGGGGAGGGACTGTGGTTTTAAATATGGCAGTCAAGGTAGACTTCATAAGAAGATGTCTTTCCACTGTCTTCTGACTGTCACTGTTTCAGATGAAGTCACTCCTTATGTTTTTCTCCCTATGTATAATATGTTTTCATATCTGGCTGCTTTTAAGGTTTCCTTACTGTCTTTGGTTTTCTGCAAATTGGTAATAATTTACTTTCACTGGAGTCATCTACTTCATATTTGTGGAGGTTCTTGAATATTTGGATTTGTCTATTTTATCAAATTCATAACATTTTTGGCTGCTTTTTCCTCATATAATTTTTGTATCCCCTCACCCCTACCCTAAGACTTCAAATACATCATGTTAGGTCACTTAGTGTAGTTCTACAGTTGAATGAGACTGTGTTTGTTTTTGTTTCAATTTTTTTTTCCCCTCTCCATGGCTTAGCTTCAACATGCTGTCTTCAAATTCACTGATATTTTCTTTTATAGTATCTAATCTATTATTAAGCCCATGTAGAGAATTTTTTGATTCAGATTATTTTCACTTTTAGAAAAATACTTGGTTATTTTCATATTTTCTGTTTCTTTGTTATTTACATTAACATTTGCTAAAATCCTTTTAAATTCATTTTCATAATTGCTTTTGAAAAGTCCATATCTGTTAATTCTACTACTGTCATTTCTAGATCTGTTTTATTAACTAACTTCTCTCCTGGTTATAAGTCACATTTTCTTGCTTCTTTACACATCTAGTAATTTTTCAAAGTTGGATTTTGAACATTCTGAATGCCACCTGGATTTTTTTTTTGGGGGGGGTCCTTCTTTAAAAAGTTTTGAGGCTGTTCATTTTTATAGATCAGCTTAATCCATTCAAGGCTTATTTTCAAGCTTTGTTGGGGCAGGTCTCCAGTCATACTGCAAAAGCATGAATGGCCATTCTGGGGTTTTTGCTGAATACCCTGGTTGTTCATGAGTCCTTTCCACTTTAACTGGTTAGAATGTGAAAATCTCCCACTTGTTAAACCTCTAGTAGTTAGTTGTCAGCTTACAAGTTTCTGGTGGTTGTTCACAGCTTGAATCATGGAGCCTCAGTCTATGCATGTATGGCTTAATAGTCAGTCTAAGATTCAAGGGGACACCAAGAAGATTCCCAGGACTCTTAATGGGTGGTTCCCCTCCTTTGGTTTTGTGCCTGCAAGTTCCAGTAGCCTCACTCTTCCTGAATTCGGATCTTTGGACCCCTAGTCCAGTGAGGCTGCAGTATCCTGGGGGTTCTTCTTCCTTGTGCCAGAATCAGAAAATTCCTCCAGGCAGAAACCTGGGGCTATTGTAGGAGAACATCTCTCTCACAGATTACAGTCCTATGATACCTGTAGATCAATAGCTCCAAAAGATGTTTTTTCCATTTTGTATAATTTTCTACCTGTTTATGGTAGCAGGGCTAGCCCAATACCAGTTACACTTATGGCCAGAAGCAAACTTGTCATTATGTTTTTATTTAACTCATTTTTAATTCTTTATTGGATACATTTTTAGGGTATATTATCATATGTTTAAAATACACAGATATAAAAATTAAGAATGCGTAATTGAGGACTAATTAAAAAGAAAATATTTATGATTCATAAAAAAACCTAGTAATGACATAGTTTTTATCTTATTACACAGTAGGATAATTTAGGGTTTTACTTATTAGGAGCATCAAGCTTTTAGACTTGGAGGAATTAGATTCCTGCTCTCTGGAAATGTCCATCCACTTTCTATCAGCAGGTTTGTAAACCAAGTGTATGTCAATTAGGTCTCTTCTGCATTTATAAATTAATCAAAATAGCTATGTGTGTCTAAAATATCCAGCATTTTTAAGCACACTGTATGTTAAATATCTTTTTCTCAGGAAAAAAAAAACAAAACTGTTTTAAAGCACAGAGGTAATCAGTACTTGTAAAACAGAAGTGGGATTCCAAGTAAGTATAGTTTGATCAAAGATTCTAGAAAACTGTTTAATGTGGCTGTTCTTTCTTTGTGACATTCTAAGTTCTGAAGTAGTCTCCTTTCCAAGAAACTGAATCACATTTTCTTGTATGAGTTTTGGTCACAAGCTACACAAGAGGCCAAATGATTCAGGTACACTCTCTCCATCTCTGTCTAGGCTTCTTATAGTATTTTCAACAATCGTCAAATGGTTTTGGAAAAACTACGTATACATTTATGATTTCCATGAATTCTTTTCTCCATCCTCCATCCAAATTACTTGTCATTATGTTTTAAGTGGGTTTCTTGAAAATGAATATCTGAGTTGACTGAGTTGAAAACTCAATCTAAGAACCTGTATTTTGTCTTTCTAATTGTTATTGCTTCTACATCTTACTTTTAACATTCTAGTTAACTTGCTTTTCCCTTCTTATTTCCTTTTTATACTGTACTAATATAAACTTTTAATTAAGATAAACTTCTTCATAAACTTCCTCTTCATTGACTGCTCTGTGAGTTAAATACTCTTGTTTCTAGTCTTTTATACATTTTCCTTAAGTTTTTCATATACATAGCCAATAAACCAGTGTCCAGAAATTCAGTTTCACCTTATTTTTAAACTGTCCTATATTATTAAGAATATCATTAGCAACATCACAATTGTCACTTTATTAAACGTAACAGAAAGCAGTCTCATTAATAATACTTCATACTTTTGTTCTCTTGTCCTTTAAACAAAGACAGACTCTTATAGCTTAGTGCTTAGAGTCATGCTACATCAATCATAAATGATGGCTAATTCAGTGGCAGTGATTCAGCCAACAGAATGACAGGGCAGTAAAACTCACTGCAAGATCCACACCAAACCTTCGATGACAGCTGTCTCAAGCACATCTAATGAGTTTTTCTCGGTATTTCTGGCTGCACTAAATGGCTGCAGCAGTTTATATTTAATCTAAGGCAGGAAGTTCCAAGGGAATTGCTGTTGGGATGCCAATTAAGTCAGTCTCTCTTCCTTACAACTCAGATATTTCATAGCCACTAAACAAATATGCTCAACTGCAAACAACTCTGAATTTTCAAATGCTCATGCATTTGTAAGTCACTGTTGCCCCCAAAATATATACATTAGGAAATACCTTCTTACACCAAAATGTAATCAGTAACAATGCATATTCAACCACCGCCTCACATTCAGACTATTTCAAGACAGTTTAAAAAACTGAATTTTGGGAATCACTGGAAGGGGAAGACAAAAATACTGTTGATTGCGGAGGAGACCTTGAATCTTGAGAGCAGAAAGCGAATTTGCTGAAATCCAGATAAAAGGAAAACAGAAAAGCAGGAGAGCCAAGGGTCCCATCAGGCCTTCATGAACAGTACAAACTCCAGTTCACAGAACACTGTTTTCCTTTAAACAATATGACATCAGAAGAAAAACCGTGTTCTCTGGAATCACTTAATCTCATTCAAAACCACTGACTTTTTGCAACAGGGGTGCAACAATGCTAGCCTGACCGATTATGAAATACGTAATTCTTAAGTCACAGCTTCCTTTCACTTTATGTCCATATAATGTTAAGCAAATTTTCCTTAAGTCAAAATGATTTTATTTCATGAAAATCTGCCTCTTACATAAATAAATTTTAACAAAAACAAAAATCTAAGAAATGTAAATAAAATATTTACATTTGTTGATACTAAGTCCACTGATTATATTTCAAACAACACTAACAGGATGAAAGCTAAAACTCTTTACCATTCTTACTACTGACAATTCTTTTTAAAAAAAGTGTATTTCCCTTTAGACACAAGTTACCTTGACAACCTAACTGTATGAGGTCATATGCTGAATTTGGTTAAATATCTTTCAGATCCGATCAGATCAGTCGCTTAGTCGCGTCCGACTCTTTGCGACCCCATGAATCCCAGCACACCGGGCCTCTTTAGAAAATGCTAATTAAGAAAGACAGGAATAATATCTTTCATATTATTAATATCTAATAATATTTGTTGATAAAAGTATCTGGAAAAAGAAAATTCAAATGTATAAAGAATGTGGTATTCACAGAAAGTGTATTGGTCATTCAATTATGTCCAACTCTTTGTGATCCCCTGAACTGCAGCCCACCAGGCTCCTCCGTCCATGGAATTCTCCAGGCAAGAATAACTGGAGTGTGTTGCCATTTCCTTCTCCAGGGGATCTTCCTGACCTAGGGTTGAGCCTAGGTCTCCCACACTGCAGGCACATTCTTTACCATCTAAGCCACTAGGGAAGGTACAAAATATTTGGCAATCTGCTGGTACTTAGCTATTCATTATCCATAACCAGATGACCTTGAAAGATAAAAAAAGAAAGCCAAAAGCCATCCTCCCTTGCTCTGGGGTAGATGAGGTTGAAGATAAAACTGTTATAAATTGTAGCTGGTTTTAACAGGAGAATCCGCTGCCAGGTAACTTTCCATCTCCTTTACCGAAGACACAATTTAACATGTGCCACCAACCACAGGCATCTACTATTTAGGGGAGTCAGAGCTGAGGCTGTTTATTCAAGCAACATTTACTGACAGTCTCCTGCAGCTGAGCCAGGCTCTAGAACACACAGATCAGAGCAGGACAGGGCTTTGAAATCGAGGGCTCAGGTGGGAAAGTCAGACACACACATTCACGCACAGATATAAAGTAATACTCTAAACATTAATACTGAGAAATCTCACAGGGAGGGGCGCTGGAAAGAAGAGTGAGATCGGAAAAGGTCTGGGGGAAGGAATGGTCTCTAACTAGTTCTTTAAAGAAAAGCAGAATTCCTCTAAAAATGGTTGCTTGACTTTTCCCATTCTCACAACTGCTATGATGACACAGTACTGGTTCAGAGAGCTATACCTAACATACTCATTCTTAAGTACACACCTCACAGACAGCAGCATTTGTAGTGGACGCGGCAGTCTGCTGAAGCACTCGTTCCCCTAGCTGCGGGGCGCTGGGAGCAGACAGCACTCAGCTGAGAACCTCAGGGCCTTGTCCTCCCAAGGACATATTCTTTTGGGCTCATCCCACATGCAGAGGTACAAAAGCCCCAATCCCTCACTCCTAGTTAGGCAAATGCTGAAGTGCTAATAACCTAGCTCATAGGAGCTCCCTGTAGGGTTGGCCGAAACCCCTGTCATGACTTACTCAACTTCTCCCCTTCTACCTTCACTCCCCACCATCAGTCAGTTCAGTCACTCAGTCGTGTCCAACTCTTGGCAACCTCACGGACTGCGGCAGGCCAGGCTTCTCTGTCCCCAGCATAGGCAGATGTTTTAAAAGCACTCCCACTAAACCTGACCTGTGACACCATGCAAGGCATTATCTCACCTGGTTTCTCATCCTGACATATTTTACACTATTCAAAGGAAACCTTCTAAAGTGAGGCTTCTGGTTTTGAAGAGGGACACCCAGTCAATAATAGCTGCCATGTGCATTTCCAGTTATCAAAAGGAAGGGCATAAAATATGGGGTTATCAGACTTTATACTTTCATTAAAGAAGCCACATTAATTCACTGAGAAAATTTAACTGTGTGTACTGTGGTATGGAGCCTCACTGAGACAGTATATTTACCAAGGAAACCTTTGACAGACATCACACAAACATCACACAAACTATTCAATGGCGTATGTATTTTATACTTTATTCTGTTAGATTCACATGTGCTGTTCCAACACACACATGACTCAGCACATTTGGGAATACAATCCCTACAGTCAGCTGCCAGCAAACATGAAATTTAGAGATAAGCAGGAACCAGGACAAACCTCAGGGAATCTAGCCCCAAATAATAGGTTTTTACGGAATTTCTTGAGTGAACACCTCACGGAGGTGTCACCGCGATCCATTCAGACCAGAGTCTGGGTCAGGCTGCTCTGTGTTCACAAGCAGTCAGCATTTCTACCACTCGCTCATTTGAGGCTGTTTTAAAAAAAATAGGAAATCAACCAAAATAAGTGTTAAATTAAACTAATACACTGACAATAGCAATTTCTCTAGAGAACAGGATCTTTGTATTTTAAACAATAAACTTATTACTAGCATAAAAATCCTGAAGTAGATGAATCTGGTTATTTTTAGTCTCAATATAGTAAAAAAAAAAAACAGCTGGGCTTTCCAGATGACCTGAATAAGCCAGCTTTTCTTCATGCACCTCTTATTAAGAGAAAATTGACAGACGATCACTTCTTAATGTTTTAAACTCTCAACCTTAATGTTTTAAATTATCTCCAAAACTGTCTTCCAAAACATCAAGACACATAACTAATATTTACATATATACAGAATATGTGGACTTTCATCAAACTTATTATCCTTTTCAAAAAAAAAAAGCTCTTAACTGTTTTATGCTAGAGCTTCTGGACTCCATGGTTACATAGTCTTGTGTTAATAACCAAATCTTCACGGACATGACATTTCTTTAATATACATCATTTTTTCTACTTAGAAACCAACAAGAAGAGGGTGGAGGAAGTTTTTTCATAACTTGAAAGTACATGCACTTTTTCAAAGTGAGAAAAGTCTTTTATATATTACCACAAAGAATTAATTGCATGTATAAGAAAAGTCCACTGAAAAGCAGCGAGACTTAAAATTGCCTGGGAAATTAACAAAAGGAGTGACAATGGATTTTAATAGCATTTGAGAGCTAACCATGTTCCTCTCAGAGCAAAAAACTATCAATTTTATTTCATAGACTCTTTTGGATTCTTTTCATAGTAGTTGTGAATCATAGCAACTTCTCTTTAATATTATGTATGTTTCCAAAACATAATCTAGGAAAACTTTCAAATGTCAAACTAATCACCTAAAGGGACAGCTTTTCATTTATGGGACTCATTATGGATTTGTTATAAAAACAGGAGACAGTATCAGCAGCAGACACACCGGGTGGTCATTTATAAGCAGTGTGATAAGCACTGACATAAACATTTCTAATGGGTAGTCCTGAAATCAGCTTTCCCAATACTGGGTGCTACCACAGCAAGGAGGGAGAAAAGAAAGAAACCCCAGCACTCTAGAATATGTTGTTGCATATGCCAGAAACAGATATATCAGAACATTCTAAGAAAAGAAAACACATTCAAAGTAAAATGAGCAACAGAGGTCTCAACGTGTTATAGTCACTCTTTCTCATCTACCTGATTGTTTCTCTGGCACATGAGCTTGGTTATATAAGAATTGACTGTTCTCTTTTCTCCCCTACTGAGCTGTAGGGTGGTGGTTGGGGGCAGCTGAGAAGCTGAGAAAAGTGATGATCAACAAATCCAATTTTCTAAGGCAAAAACAATTCTCCCCCATCAGAAGCTGTTTCATGAATTCAGAGCAGTGCCCCCTGCAGCCTTTCTCACATCCAGGTCTTTAGTTTGGCTTCCTGGCTTTCTGCCTTCCCCACCACGCTCTGCCCTGCGTGTCTAGCAGCATGACGGAGCTTATTGCTTCGTGCAGTGCCAGTGAAAGAGAGGACGAGAGTGGTGAGCCTTAGACACACACGGTCCGATCAGGAGTACCCCTAGGACTGAAACAAAGACCGCTTCTCCTGAGATGAACAGACGGAATCCGTCTTCAGGAGCCAGGGAAAGTAGACCCCCTGGGACAGCACAAGGGGGTGAAGGGCCACCCACCAGCACATATGCCGGCAGCCTCAGGTTCAAGCACCAAAGTTAAGGTCAAGAGGACAAGGGTATCCTTAAAATGGCACACAAACTGAACATGATGGGAAGTCCGTCATGGATCACCCCCCGCCCGAAGCCTCTCTGTCAACTTAAAAATTAGTTTACTACAGACAAACATCCTCCATCAGGGCCAGAGCCTGCCCATCTCTGCTCCTATGTACCACCTGACCCTGGCACAGTGGTGGACCTAGGGTAAGGGCTTCCAGGTATTTGGGGAGTAAATACGTGAACTGTGTTGACCACGAAGAGAGCTGCCGAACAGTTAATGCTCAGGCCCAAAACTATCCAACAAGAAAGGGGCAGGTGAGGCAGAGTTTCCTGAGGAACACTGGACTCGACTGCGCTTGCCCTATAGGGCTACGCCGGGCACACCAGCGTCTGCAGGATCTTTATGTGCATGAACCTCAGCAGCAGAAGGGGCAGTACAGAAATGTACATCCTGAGTGCCCACAAAGAGTTAAGCATTAGGTAACGATTTTACATGTTGACATATGTGTAACATATACAAACATGTACACAAACACAGTTGACCCTTGAGTAAGATGACTCTACTTACACACGGATTTTTTTCAACAATAAATACTACAGTGCGACAAAGACCAGGATTTGTTGAATCTGTGGATGTAAATAGTGGACATGGAGGAACAACATATACAAAGTTCTTAAGTTATTAGGATACAAAGTTCTTAAGTTATTAGGATACTAACTTAACAATCTGATTAAGTTATTAGGACCCTTAACCCCCACACTGTTCAAGAGTCAGCTGTATATGCATATCTTAATTACTAGGGATCACAGTGAACATATGAAGATGGTTTATGCAGACATGTGATAAACATTAAGATCAGTATTTGTTGTTTAGTGGCTCAGTCATGTTCGACTCTTTGTGACCCCATGAACTGTAGCCCACCAGGCCCCTCTGTCCATAGAATTCTCCAGGCAAGAATATTGGAGTGGGTAGACATTTCCTTCTCCAGAAGATCTTCCCAACCCAGGGATCAAACTCGTATCTCCTGCTTGGTAGGATTTTTTACCACTGAGCCACCAGAGAAGCCCAAGGGATTACCTTTGTTAAAAAACAAACCTCCCCCGTTCCTAACTTCCCCCAAGAATTAGGTACAACAGAATTAGGTCCTCAGTGTAGGATTCAGCTGTATATCACAAAGAGGCTGGGCATTTTCTCTTTAGTCCCTGCTAAAGGGATGTGATGTGTTTTCAGAATCTATACTCCAGAGCACCCTCTGCTGGGAGAAGTGTCTCAAAATGCTTGCTTTGTGTGCATGTGTGTCTTTAATGCTCTACAAATCACTTTAAAATAGATTTGGGGTGGCGTGGGGCGGTGGAGTGGAGGGTGTCCAAAAGAATCTTCTAAAACATGGTTTTTCTTACCCTCCCACAACCCTGCCCTCCAACAGAAACCTCACAGTCTACCTTACATAATAACTGACATCACTGTCCCTCCAAGCCAGATGCCAGGTATGTTTCATGTTACACCCAGGAGGCATAAGGCAGCTGCAGTTCTGTGATCCCAGCAGCTGGAGGTGTGCAGGGACCAAGGCCTGGGCTGGCAGGTGAGGAGGGCAGTGCTGAACACTGCCTGCACATCCAGGATGGAAGGACCGGTGGACATGGGTTCCCCTGGAACAAGAGGCACCAGGAGGGCAGCTGGTAGGTAGCTCCAGGCACCTGGAAAGGTCCCTGCTGAAAAAGGATGGAAAGCAGGGGCGGCAGAGAGGCAGGAACCTCAAGGGAATTTTGCTGAGAGGAGAAGGTTTGGGGGAAGGGAGGATGATGGCCAAGGTCAGCCAGAATTTAAGGTTCACACGAGGGAATGCATGGTTCCAAAGTCCAGAGGTTCCCAGAATTGAGGGGGTCTCACTGCAAAAGAAGGCCACAAAGAGCTGGTGCCAGGCACCAGTCATGACTGAGAGCCACGAGGAGACAGGGACAAACAGCTCCAGAGGAGTAAAAGTTCCCTTCCCCTTCTCCAACTCCTCCCCCGTTGGCCACTGGAGAATCTAAAGCACCATGAAAACATACTTGGAGAGCTGATGTGACCTGCCCAAGGCCACACAGACAGGACTAAAATTAAAATCTCCTGATTTGTGCTCCAGTCCACCCCTGTCACTAGAGTGACGGATCCTCCAATGAGAGATGCTGTTAGGTGTATTCACAAAATACTAGATTCAAAATGACAATCCCCAGTGGCTCAGATGGTAAAGAATCTGCCTGTAATGCAGGAGACTGAGGTTCGATCCCTGGTTCCAGAAGATCCCCTGGAGAAGGGACTGGCAACTCACTCCAGTATTCTTGGCTGAAGAATTCCATGGACAGAGGAGTCTGGCGGGCTACAGTCCATGGTGTCATAAAGAGTTGGACATGACTGAGTAACTAACACAAAAGGCAACTATTGAAAAATAAAAGTAACAACCACAGCACATGCACTTGGAGTGTGGTTATGATTGGGACTACTGCTTTCCTCTAAGGTGCAGGTCACTAAACAAACACTGTTAGAAGACTTCCTGGTGGCCCTGTGGTTAAGACTCCATGCCTCCACTGCAAGGGTACAGGTTCAATCCTTGGTCAGGATACTAAAAGATCCCATATGTCACAAAGTGCAGCAAAAAAATAAAAATTAAAAAAAAAAAAAGGAGTTGGGGGTGGGGTTGTTAGGAAACCATCTGCTTCACGTGCAGTGAACACCCTGAGCAAGCTCTGCACCAGGCATGGTACTTCTGGTCCAGCCAGCCTATAGCACACCTGTTTCTTGGACTGTCTTGGGATTTATCACACTTCATTGACAGGTACAAGAAACTCCCACATTGAGACTTTTTGCACAACCTAAATTTTTCTGACCTGGAACTGAATCATCAATTCAGGGTAGACCCAGGCTTCTGTAGGCTCAGAACTATAGCATCCGTGTTTAAGGGACGAAGGTATTCTTTCATGTAGCCAGAAGTTCCTCTCAGCAGGACCTGCCCAACTCACTCCGGCCACTGAAAGGGTGACATCTAACAAAATCCCTCAAGCAGCTGGAATACAGCTTAATGGAATCTACACGCAGTTTGTGTCTACTAAGCCTACCGGTTTGCTTACGACTTCCTCTGCACAATCCGCTCATCAGGGCGCTCATCCAGTATAAAGTTCCTCAGGACTCACTGGACACATCTCATGAATTTCTGTTTTTCTATTTAACAACTTCATTTATTGCTTCTGTGCAATACAGATGCAGCTCTCCAATTACTGCTGCTGCTGCTGCTAAGTCGCTTCAGTCGTGTCCGACTCTGTGCGATCCCAGAGATGGCAGCCCACCAGGCTCCCCTGTCCCTGGGATTCTCCAGGCAAGAACACTGGAGTGGCTTGCCATTCCTTCTCCAATGCATGAAAGTGAAAAGTGAAAGTGAAGTCGCTCAGTCATGTCCAACTCTTAGCGACCCCGTGGACTGCAGCCCACGAGGCTCCTCCATCCATGGGATTTTCCTGGCAAGAGTGCTGGAGTGGGGTGTCATTGCCTTCTCCGTTTACTACCATTCTTTAAATGGTCATTCCTGCTGTTTTCACATGACCTCTTACCTTTTGTCAAGGGAGGCAGAGGGCATGCTGATTAAGAAGATACAGGCTGTGGGTCTAACATACCCAGCAGGCAATTCCAACCGTAGATTTGCAAGCTAATCATACTCGCAGGTATTTTATTTTGTCTATGCAATGAAATGATCACTGTCCTCTAAAGGTTATGGTAAAGATTATACTAGATGAACTACACAGAGTGAATACCTACTGAGTGAATGATAGAAGGATCACTCAAACTATTTAAATTTGCTTTTCCTTT
>NW_011494945.1:10106316-10120028 GCF_000754665.1 Bison bison bison | reverse complement strand
ATATATATATGTTAAATGCAAATACGATATGTTTCGACTGTTATTTTTAAAAACTGGCTACTAATAGCAGCATTATTCACAATCGTGCTATGGAAACACCCCAAGCATACTTACAGATGACTGGATAAGCAAAGTGTAGTACATGTACACAATCGAATATTATTCACTTTTTAAAATGATGGAAACTCTGACACATGCTATAACATCTAAATAAACCTTGAAGCTCTTATGCCAAGTCTGTGCTCGGTTGCTTCAGTCGTTTCCGACTCTTTGCGACCCCATGGACGACAGCCTGCCAGGCTCCTCTGTCCATGGGGATTCTACAGGCAAGAATACTGGAGTGGGTTGCCATGCCCTCCTCCAGGAGATCTTCCCAACCCAGGGATCAAACCCATCACAAATGGATAAATTCTATATAATGACATTTACACAAGGTACCTCGAGCAGTCAAATATATAAAGAGACAGAAAGTAGAATGGTGGTTACCAGGGCCTGGGCAGAAGAGGGGATGAAGAGTTATCATTTAATGCATACAGAGCTTCAGTTTCACAAGATGAAGAAGTTCTAGAGACAGACAGGGGTAACGGTTGTGCAATAATGTGAACACACTTAGTGTAATTGTACTCTATAAATGATTAAGCTGATAAATTTAGTTGATGATTAAACTGATAAATTTTATGTTAACTATACTTTACCATGATTTTTAAAAACAAAAACAAATGAAAAAAACTAGCTGCTTCAATTAAATGCTAGTAAAGAGATGTGAGCAAGGAGTTACATGTGTATTCTGCAGTGAAGATTGTTTTCTTTCAGACTAATTTGTTAAGATCAATATTCTGGAACTTACTTTTAGTTGTATTTCATTGTATCAATAAAAAAATTTTACCTTTATTAAAATACATCTGCTATAATGTTTCTCCATCAACATCTCTCCCCACAAAAGGTGAAAAGAAACACATGAACTAACATGACATTTTCTGGGGTAGTATATTTACCCTCCTAATTGTTTTACTCAAATGAAGATACAAATTTATATCATTTTATAAATAAACACCTACTATCTGCAGAATGCAGAAGCCTTAGGTATGAGGAGAGGCTGGACCAAGATGAAAACTTAGTATAATAATCTACAGAGTCAGAAAAACCACAGAAACAAATATGTGAGAAAAATGACAACAGTAACTATACAAGAAAAGCTTGTAGGATGGGAAGTTAGGTGGGGAAGACAAAGCATGAAAGAAGGGCATAACTTCAGGTGATAATATATAAGTCCTATAAATTCACTGTAAACACACTGTGTTAAAGTCTGGCAAACTTTTTCTAGTAAGGGCAAGAAAGTATTTTCAGCTTTTTGGGCCATGTGGCCTTCTGTGGCAACAAGTCAACTCTGCTATTATAGCCTGAAAGCAGCCACAGAGAGTAAGTAAACAAAGGGGTGTGGCTGTGTTCCAAGAAAACTTTATTTACAAAAGCTGGCAGCAGGCCAGATTTCAGTTGTGGGCAAAAGTTTGCCAACTATGGTTCTAGAGAAACAAAATAAATAAAAGGACAATGTGGAATAAAGTGGATTAATGAATGAGGACTGAAATACCGTGGATTCCTATTCTATCCCCCAGTGAATCAGACCTATGTTCAGAAGTTCACTTCTAAAATGCCCTTTCATACCAAAGTTCTAACTATATCCCAGAGAAGACATAAGAGGCTCAATGGACTAAAAAGTTTCTAGTGAATCGCTCACTCCCAGTAAGAATGGGGTGATAGCCCTCCTATATGAAAACATTGAGAATGCTTTTATATCTTAAAAAAAAATATATTTCATATATATATATATATATATAAATAAATGAGCTGACAAAAGCCTAATTCTTATTGTAAGCATTTTTAAGTTTTTTTAACAGCTGATTCTCAAGATGCAGAATAAAATCTGGGAGAGTAACTACAAAGATGTATCACTTCACCAGAGGTTCTTTCTTATCAAGACCGGGAAGGTATGAACCATCTGTGAGATGCGTAAACATCCAAAAGACACACTTTTGAATGTAAAAACAAGTAAACAAGAAGCATGAAGAGCACCGCTGTATAAAAAAGAAAAGCAAACACTCTTCGCCCTCACTCTCACTTGTGTAAAAAGAGACTTCTGGACGAAAACTCTTTTCATCTCTGAGATTAGGATCAAGTTTTGAAATATTCATGTTCTACTTTGCATTACTTTGTACTTTTACATTTTTACCATAAGCATGTATTACTTTTAGTACTGAGATTTTTATGTTGAGATTACCTTTAAAAGATTTATCACCTTCGCTGTTAAGAGTACACTTGAGGTCTAATATTTTTAACAAAAGAATATTCAACTTCTTTTCCACTATCCATAAGGATCACCATGTAAAGAGAATATTTATATACACAATCCATGACAGATGCTATTTGTGGATAAAATTTCATGGTAGTACAATACCTCAGCTCCACCCATCCACTTAGGCTCATCAGGAAACTCAGCACACAAAATATCTTCTGACTGATCAGTCCCCAACACATGGTAGCAGAGCTTTTGGTGGAGATTGGTGGATGTTTCTGTGCCTGAAGGGGTTAAAAATGTACACTGAAACGCAGCTGACAATTTTAAGAAAATCTATTCTTCCCACAGTAGACAATGCTAGAAGCATCTAAAAAGCTAAGTATCTGGTTATAGGATTATCCAATACAAAGTCAATATACCATAGTTAATCACTTTTCTATATACTAGCAATGAAAAAGTGGAATTTGAAATTAAAAACACAATACCATTTACATTAGCAGTTCCCCAAATGGAATGCTTAGGTATAAATCTAAGAAAATATGTATAAGATATATAGGACAAAAATTACACAACTGATGAAAGAAATCAAAGAATAAATCAACAGAAAGATATACTCAATATCTTATGGAAGACACTCAATATTGTCAAGATGTCAATTCTTTTCAACTTGATCTACAGATTCAGTGCAATCCCAGTCAGAATCTCAGCAAGTTATTTCGTGGACATGGACAAACTGATCCTAAAGTTTACGTGGAGAGGCAAAAGACCTGGAAGAGCCAACACAATATTCAAAGAAGAGAACAAAGTTGGAGCACCTTCACTACCCAACTTCAAGATTTATTACATGGAATCAAGACAGGGTGGTATTAGCAAAAGAACAAACAGATCAAGAGAACAGAGTAGAGAGCCCCACATAAAAAAAGTCAATGGATCTTTGATAAAGAAAAAAGGCAATACAGTGAAGAAAAGACAGTCCCTTCAACAAATGGTGCTGTAACAACTGGGCATCCCCATGCAAAAAATGAATCAAGACAGAGGCCTTACACACTTTGCAAAAATTAACCCAAAATGGATTGCAGGCTTTATGATGCAAATGCAATCAAGAAACTCCTATAAGAGAGACCTCCCTGGTGGCCTAGTGGTTAAGACTTCATGCTTCCACTGCAGTGGGCATGGGGTTTGATCCCTGGTTGGTGGACTGAGATCCCACATGCTGTGTGGTCCAAAAAAATAAAAAAAACTCCCCCAAAACTTCTAAAAGATAACGCAGAAGAAAACCTAGATGACCTTGGGTCTGGTGATGACTTTTTAGATACAACACCAAAGGCATGAAAGAAATACTGTTAAGTCAGACTTCATTAAAATTAAAACCTTCTGCTCCATGAAAGACACTGTTAAGAGAATGAAAAGACAAGCCACAGATTGGGAGAAAATATTTGCAAAAGACACATCTGATAAAGGACCGTTATCCAAAATATACGAAGAATTTTAAAAACTCAACAATAGGAAAACAAAGACCAAAATAAGAAAACAAATTTTAAAAAGGGCCAAAGACCTTAACAGACCTTAGCCTCCCAAAGAAGATACAGGAAAATAAGCATATGAAAAGATGCTCTGCAGCATGTGTCAAGGAATTGCAAATTAAAACAAGGAGATGCTACTACATACCTATTAGAATGGCCAAAACCCAGAAAACATCACACCACCAAATGCTGGCCAAGATGTGGAATAACAGGAATTCTCATTCATTGCTGGTGGAAATGTAATTGTACAGCCACTTCAGGACATAGTCTGGCGGTTTCTTACAAAACTAAACATAAAAGATGCAGAAACTATGTTCACTGGTATTTATCCAAATGAGCTGCAAACTTAAATCAACACAAAAATCTGTACACAGGGGTTAACAGCAACTTTATTCATAAATGCCAAAACTTGGAAGCAACCAAGATGTACTTCAGAGGTGAATGGATAAACAAACTACAGTACATCTAGACAATGGAATGTTATTCAGTGCTAAAAAGAACTGAGCTACCAAGCCACAAAAACATATGGCGAAAACTTAAATACACATTAGTAAGTGAAAGAAGTCAACCTGAAAGGCTACATACTATATGATTCCAAGTATATGACACTCTGGAAAAGGCAAAGTTATAGGGACAGTAAAAATATCAGTGGTTGCCAGGGACTGGCAGAGGAAGGAAGGATGCACAGGTGGAACACAGAGGATTATGAAGGCAGTGAAAATGCTACAATGCTGGATGCATATCATTATACATTTGCCCAAACCGAGAGTGAACTCTGATGTCAACTATGGATTTGGGGTGATTATGATGTGTCCATGTAGGCTCATCTAGTGTAGCCTCTGGTGGGGATGTTGATAATGGGGGAGGCTATGCATGGATAAGGAACAGAGGGTATATGGGAAATCTTGGTACCTTCTACTCAATTCTGGTGTAATCTAAATCTGCTCTAAAAGATGAAGCCTACTCATAGCTACAGAGAACAAACTGGTGGTTGCCAGAGGGGAGAGGGATGGGAGGATGGGCAATATAGGTAAACAGGATTAGAGGTGCAAACTTCCCATTCCCAAATAAATGTCACAAGAATACAATGTACAGCACAGGGAATTTAGTCAACAATTTGTAATAACTTTGTATGGTGACAGATGGTAATGACTTATGATGATGATTATTTTTATAATGCATAAAAATACTGAATAACAACAACAACAAAGGATTAAGTCTATTTAAAAAAAAAAACAGAGGGTTAAGTATCAGTTGATTATCACCCTAGAAATAATCACACATATTTGCTGATTTTGGATGTTTGATAAAATGTTGAAGGTTGATAAAATGTTGAAGGAAAAAAGAAAAAGGATACCATCACATGAAAAAAAAAAAAAGTTTTACAGTACTTGGTGATTCTCCATGGGCTTTCTAGGAACACTGGTAAGAAACACAGGACCAGAATTGCTTAGCCTCACTCAATAAGTCCTCTACCACACAAGCTGAGAGGCTGTTGAGGTCTTCCAGACAAGAGGACAGCAAAATTACAGCTGGGAGATGTTGGTTTTCTTAAATCAACCACGGTTACTAATTATAACTATTTCTGCCAATGGAAGTTGAGGTTAAATAATAATTTTCATGCTTTTCCAGAAGTTAACTTAGTAACACTGTCCTCTAACAAGAAACAGCTAGTGATAAACCTTTTTGGTCTCCTGGGACTTGGAAACAACCCTTTTCTAACTCAGTAGCACTCTTAACACAGGCAGCTAATTCAGTACACAGAGCACAGAGAGCTTTCTTTAGCCAGCATCCTTGAATAAAAAGCCTACTCTTAATTCCTCCTGTAGTTCATTGGTTGAACTAAGAAAAAGGTACTACAGTAATCTAATCAAAGGCAGCAAAAGCTAACTATAGCTGAAAAAAATGAAAAGCATAATAGACTTACTCCCAACTCATCTTGGGGGAAAAGAGAAAAGAACATGTATCCCCAACGATATAGCAATTCATGGCAAGGGGACAGCACGTGCAGGAGAAAGCACTGGACTAGCCTTGCTTCCTGCTAGCCCACACACTGCAAAAAGTAACTGAGACCCTGCACCCCAGCTCCAAATCTTCAGCAAAGAGATGGTAAAACCCACCTGTAAAGACCAACCAAGACAACATGAAAATGCTTTACACCACATGGAAATAAGGAGTAGCATAAAGAAGATGATGCTGACAGCTTGTACCAGTAAGGTACAAGCTATAGTGTCCTTCCTACCTAGGAAGGTGAGAGGTGAAGGGAAAAAAGGGGACCAGTTGCACATAACAGGATCTCTGTGCAACTCAAAAGGAGAACACATGCCCCGGAAGTTTACAAGGACAAAAGTGTCAAGACAAATGTGACCAACAGATGACCTGCAACTTCTGAGAGGAAGAGATGTGATTACTGTAAAACTTTATCATCACTCATTAAACCTCATTAAATAAGTCGGTTTTATTTTTTTTAAAAATCCATTTTCTCCATGACCCTCTTGGGAGAGAGACTACATCTGTGAAGAATAGACACTGCAATAAAAATGGCTCCAATTTTTCACAATTCCCTGTATTTGTCTCCCTACCCTTGAATGGCCCTGTGGCTTGCTTTGGCCAAAAGAAAGCAGTGAAGTGATGTTCCAGGAGCAAGCCCAGGCATTAAGGAGGTCGTGCCTTTCGGCTCTCTCTTGAAGAGCTGTTGTGCACACAAGCCCAGGCTGGCCTGCTAGAGGATGAGACCACATGGAGCATCATGGAGGCCCCAGACATGTTCAACTGACTGGCAGCTAATCACAGGTACATGACAGAATTCAGCTACACCCAGAACTGCCTGGCCAATTTGCAGACTCACGAGCAAAAATAAATGGTCATTATTGTGAACCACAAAGTTTTGGCAGATCTGTTACACAACAATGGTAACAGATACAACATCCTTCAAGGAAACATGGTTCTAGACCAAGCAACCTCTATGCAGGGTCTAGCTTCTTCTCTAAGTTATGTGGAGACACACTTCATTTCATGAAAAAGGTGCTTCATCTCAAGTCGCAACCTACCATCACTTTTCCCATCCTGCTGCGGGTATGCGTTGTAGAACATCCCCTTCCCGTCATGGGTCCAGGCCATACAACTGAACTTGACTCTTTCAAGCACATCTGGAAGCTCTTTGGCACCATCGACTTTCATGAACTTGATGGTCACCCAGTCGGAGCCGCTGGCACTCAGACCATAGGCAAAATATTCACCATCCTCACTGAATGCATAGCCTAAGGGACACATGAGAAATTGTCAGTGAACATGGGAACTCAACTCCCAGCCTTGCCCACTGTCCGCCATGCTGACAAGGGTTTTCCCATCACATATGGAGGCAGAAAGCGGCAACAGGAGGAGCAGGAAACTGGTAATGAGAATCCTGGGGCTCACCCAGGACTTGCAGGAATTTGTCTTACGACCTTGGACAAATTCTCTAACCTTTCCAAATATGACCACTAGGATGCTTCCATTTAAAATTTTCTATAATTCAATAAGTAGCTCATTTAAAAGCAGAGCTCATCTGGGATTTCAGCATATTTTATTTATATTCAGAAGAAGGGGAAAGGGAGGAAGGAAACTGCTTCTAGAGTAATGACTGAATGTAACAGAACTAAACTAGAACCATTATCTAATTTTTGGAATGGATTCCAAACTACTTAAAATCACTCCTTCCGACCTCATTTTCTGAGAATTGCTAGCACACAAGGATTAACATTCACACCATCTGACAACCAAAAGCCCAGGTAAATGAAGCCCGAGGGTTTGCAGTGAAGACTCACGCAGTGCATATTTCAAAAGTGACAGTGAAAAATAAGGCAAGCAACACCGCAGATGGACGAGCGCACCACGCCCCACTCTCTGGGGCTGTCACAGACTGAATGTCCTAACCACTGTGGGATGCTTCCTGACCAATATTTATGTTTCCATTGGCTTTTATGATCATAAAGAATGTGTAATATTTGGCACCAGGCACCAGAGATATCCTCTTATGATGTCTGCTAACCTTCACTGGAGACTGAAAATCATCCTAAGAAACCAAACTACTTTCAGAGGTTTCCTACTATTTTGAAAGGAACTTCTATGAGTGAAAAATAAAGTTAAAATTTCATAAAACCTATTTATTAATCATTTATAATTCCTATAAAGCATCCAGGCTCATATGTATATAAATACAGAAAAGGGTCAAGAAAGTAATGGAGTAAATATTCATTTCTTTTTGTCTGCATAAGTTATATATAATTTTAAAAATTTCAGGGAAAATGCAAATAAAATATTTTGACTTTAAAATGTATATTTTTAAAAAATCATACACTATGAAAAGAATCTGAATGTCTGTTGTTGTGTTAGTTGCTCAGTTCAGTTCAGTTGCTCAGTCGTGTCCAACTCTTTGCGACCCCATGAATTGCAGCATGCCAGGCCTCCCTGTCCATCACCAACTCCCAGAGTTCACTCAGACTCACGTCCGTTGAGTCAGTGATGCCATCCAGCCATCTCATCCTCTGTCATCCCCTTTTCCTCCTGCCACTCATCCCTCCCAGCATCAGAGTCTTTTCCAAAGAGTCAACTGTTCACATGAGGTGGCCAAAGTACTGGAGTTTCAGCTCAGTCGTGTCCAACTCTTTGCAACCCCATGGACTGTACTTGCCAGGCCCCTCTGTCCATGGAATTCTCCAGGCAAGAATACTGGAGTGGGTTGCCATTTCCTTCTCCAATAATATGGTCTTCAGAAAACTCAAAGACTGAGACCAAGTTCCATGTCTAATTTACCATGTTATCCATCGGGGCCTGTATGTGACAAACATTACAGAAAAAAGTTTTTGGAATGTATTATTGAAGTGAGAAACAAGAGCCTGTTATAATGAAGTCCTTCTGGGTGAGTTGCAAGATAGACTTTGGTTAAAATGAAGTGAGTTTCTATTTAGAGTATATTACTGCACAGTATCAGTGTATTAAATTCTTTCACAACTCTAAGATCAAATTTAACAAAGAATACTCACAATAAACTTGCTGGCGTCTTATTTCCAATACTGATTATGATTACTCTCAGTACTAATTAGACTAAGGATCATCATTTACATATAAGCCTAGTCGGGGAGAGGAAGAGGAAGCACTAAATGACTAACTGACTTTATAAAGGGGTCTTTGCACACATCTGCTGAAACAGGGCTCTTTAATTTCCATCTAATCGATTACAGGACTTCAGAGTTCCAACTGCTCAATTTTGTAGGGCTGAATCTACACTTGTGCTTTTTCAAAAATAGAATATGCTGAGCCAACTCAACTAAACATCTAGAATACTAGTCAGTGATGATTCTCAGAGTGTGCAATTTGTAAATCATAGATAGATACAGTGTATAGACAATATTCTTACCCTAAAGTTGGGTGTTTATGGCACAAAACTGGAGTAATCTTATTGACTCTGGAGTTTATTTTGGGGGAAGTTACTTAGGAGACATACAGCAGCTGAATACATATTTTTGCATATAGCAAAACTTATTCATCCTCAGGGGACAAAGGATCAAGTTGTCTAATTTCTACAAGATTGTGTTTTATACTTTTAATCCTAACATCATAACAATCAACTAAATTTTAAAACTCATCAGTTTTTCTTATCAAGGAAGTAGACTTCATATTCTTTCCTGTTTTACATGTACAGTTAAAACATTCTTTGTACAACTTAAATTTCTTTAGGAAGAGAATTAATTTTTTTTCCAAATACAGGTAGGTCGCAGAGATGCTACAGAAAGTGGCGGTGATACTTCAAGATCCCAGAAGCCCTAGAAGCTAATTTAGGTCCAGTGTGAATTATTCTCTAGTTCTGCTTCATGCTGTCAGAAGGTGTGACCACTCGTGTGTTCTAAATATACTGTGCCGAAATCAGCTTTCCCGACATTGCATGTGCTTCTGTTTCACAATATGGTTCACACTCTGTCTGGTCTCTCAAGGGTGGGACGACTGCACCCACATCAGAGCTGTCAGCGCGGGCCCAAGGACTCCCGCAGGCCTGGCTACGGAGCCCTCACCTCGGAGTGCCACTGTGCCATCATCGGAGAGTGTGTTGGGGTCGAGGAACACTCTGGCTTCACCCTCTAAAGAATCCTGTACATATAATACTCGTTGGTTCTGCAAACCTGTATTGTAAAAATAGAAATACCTGGGGGACAGAGACGGTCTTTATTTAGTTGTGGAGTAAAACCAAACACATAAAAACAAAAGGAAAAACAACATACAAAGCTACAATTGCACATAGGCTGTGCCAGGGGACTACAGTGGAAGGTCCCACCAGCTCCCTGTACCTAGAATTTGTTACTTGAATTGCTTTAGGTATTAAAACAATTCACTGTGATTCTGCACATCAGCTAAATAAAGGCTGCTTTATATGCTAAAATGAAAACTGATATTCAGTAAAGCAGTAACTTTTTCTTTTCAATGGAGAAGACAGCAGATTTGCTAAAATGTACCAGTTCCCTTCCTTAGTCATGCTCCTAGGGCAAGGGGCGGGCAAACTTTTTCTGTAATGAGCAAGACAGCAAATTATTTAGGCTTTGGGCACCATACAGACTCAATCCTGCAGTTGTGGTATAAAGCAGCCATGAGTAACACACAAGCAAATGACCATGGCTGTGTGCCATTTAAACTTCATTTGCAAAATAGGAGGTGGGCGAGGCTTGGCATGCAGAGCATACTTTGCTGATTTCTGTGTCGGGGGAGTCTAATAATTTCTAAAGTGAATCTGTGGTAGTGGTTCCAAAAAGACTTAAAAGGCGAACAAGAGGCTATGTTTTAAGTGAGTGTCAGAAGGAGAGGAACAAGAGAGGTGAATTAATGGGTGCTCCCTCTTGGCCTACTGCCATTCTTGGATGGAAGAAAGGCATCTAATAAAGTCTTTTCATGTAGCATAAGCCAAAGAGGATTAATTTTAGAGGCAAATAAATCCCCACTGCTGTCTATGAATCATGCTATCTCACCAATTACTAGCCACAAGATAACAACTACTTCCTACAGTCTAGTTTCATCCTAGGACACATCTCTGCCAAATTTCTTAGTCCTTCTTTTAAGAATGTGGACAACAGACCAAAAAAAAAATACTATTTTCATAGTCAAGCATAGAAATGAATTGATTTTATAATGTTTATAAACTGGTAAGTTGTTTGGAATTTGTACTGTAAAATTTAAGGAAAGCAAAAAGAAAATGAAATGAAAGCAAGTTCACATACCTTTTCCCTTTCTTGAAGTGGCAGCTATACTTGGGATAGTCATACAATTCAGTCATTCTCTCTTTGTATAAACCTCTAATAGGACACTGCTCAAGAAACGGCACGGTAATCTTGTTCTGGGCCTCCACGAAAGCCTGGAGAGAAAATTTAAATGAACAAAGCATGTCAGATATAAGATTTTGCACATGCAGTGTTATCCATTAATATTACCAGCAAGGTTCAGCAATTTCACTCCTGGGACTATATCCTGAGGAGACAAAAACATTATGTTGAGGAGACATCTGCACCCTCAAGTTGACAGCAGCATTATTTACAACAGTCACAACATGGAAATGGCCAAAGTGTCCCCTGACAGACGAATGAATAAAGAAAATGTGGACGACATACAGACAAGTATAATCCAGTCATAAGAAAAGTGGGAAATCCTGCCATTTGTGATAACACGGATGGAACTTGAGGACATTAAGTCTAACGGAGAAAGACAAATACTGCATGATCTCACTCATATGTGGACTAATGTAAAACAAAACCAAAATCCACAAACTCATAGAAAAATCAGATTTGTGGTTACTAGAGGCAGGAAGGAGATAAGGCAAGTGGGAACTGAATGAAGGTGGTCAAAATGCACAAACTTCCAGTTATAAGATAACTAAGTACTAGGTATGTAATGTACAATATGATGACTATAACTGACATTGCTTTAAAAGATATAAATGTTGTTAGAATAAAATCCTGAATTCTCATCCCAAGGAAAAAAAACTTTTTTCTTCTTTCTTTTCCTATCTGAATGAGTTGATGGATGTCAACTAAGATACAAGCAGATCAAATCATTATGCTGTACACCTTAAACTTACACAGTGCTGTACATCAACTGTATCTCAATAAAAGCAGGAAAAAAGATTTTGGAAAAAATGTATCAGCAAAAGCATACTTTCTCTCAATAAATAACAGTAATACTCACATGTCACTCTGTACCAACCAAGTATTAACTCATTTAGAACTCATATTCCAATGGAGAAGGTTCTTTTTCAGCCCAACTTTCTGGATGGGGAGACTGAGTCTTCAGTTCAGTTCAGCCGCTCAGTCGTGTCCGACTCTTTGCGATCCCATGAACCGCAGCAGGCCAGGCCTCCCTGTCCATCACCAACTCCCGGAGTCCACCCAAAGCCAAGTCCATTGAGTCGGTGATGCCACCCAACCACCTCATCCTCTGTCGTCCCCTTCTCCTCCTGCCCTCAATCTTTCCCAGTGTCAGGTCTCTTCAAATGAGTCAGCTCTTCACATCAGGTGGCCAAGTCTTAGAGTAGTTCAAAAGGTGATGAACATTGCGCAGCTGGAAAGTGGCAGAGCCAGTTCTTGAATCTGTTCTCAATGAACACACTATTCCACTGCTCAGATCACATGCTGTCAAGAAAGGGCACTCACCCCAGGCCAAGGCTCCTGGCTTCTCAGCAGCCAGTGATCCCCAAATATCAGATATAAAGAAACCAAGCTAGAAATACAAGCTAGAGATACCCAGGTACTATCTAACCAAGCCAGAGATACCCAGGCACCAGCTTATCAATTTTGTTTTTGACAATTTTTCCAAGACCTACTACTCTTGTCAACTTGAGAACTTTGCTAAATGTTGAAACTATAGAGTATTAAAAAAAAAAAATTGGAAAGTGGGTGGCACTGAGTAAGTTTATTGACAATAATGGTTTGGAAGAAAAGCAAGAGGAGGTCAGGAGATGCTGGCAGAGGAAGTGACAGTTTCTACAACAGATCAGTTGTATCCAAGCTTAGCCTGTTTATAACTAAGCAGTCAGAAAGTTTATAATACTATAAAATCCGGGCTTCATAATAATTCACATCTGGCTATTAGAAATGAAGCATGAATAAATGTATCAGCCCAACTGAAGGTTGAATCAAATGTCTATGCAAAGGCAAACCGTTTTGATAGGAGAAAACTTTAGGAAATGAACACCTTACTATATTCGGAATGGCACACAAAAAATGCATTATTGCCAGAGTCCATGCAGACTTAAGGGCCCACCCAGCTCAAAATGGTCTTTAAATGGGCTCTCCTACACAAAGCAATGACCCCATGCTGGAGAACCATGATTCTGTGCTGCGAGAAAGCTGCTCTAAAACTCAAGGTTTATAATGTGCTTGAAAACAAGCGGGAAAGAGTATGAGGTATGACTACAGTGATTAACAGGAGTTTTGCAAGAGGATCAATTCAGGAGAAATAAAACGGTTACACGTCACATTTCTCATTTCATTCAAACAGAAAATAAAACTGAGTCCCACAGAAATACAACTCCAACCACCTATCATGAGGGATTGGCAAACCTCACCATGGCCTGCTTTCCTATGGTACTCGAGCCTAGAATAGGTTTTATATTTTTAACAGCTGGGTGCAGGCAAGGGTGGAAAACCTAACAGTGACCTGGGTGACTCACATCATCTAAAATATTTCCTATGTGGCCCTTTACAGGAAGTTTGCTGACCCCACTCTATCTCATTAGGAAGTGTCCACAAAGATACTTTTTGCTTTTTAGTTACAAAATCGATGGACAGCTGCAAAGCCAGGAGGGGCAGCACTCCGGGGTGGGGTGGGAGTGGGGGTGTGGTGTGGTGCAGTAGTGTGTGTGTGTGTGTTGGTAC
>NW_011494945.1:10082925-10106216 GCF_000754665.1 Bison bison bison | reverse complement strand
GGGTGGGTGGGTGTGTTAGTCACTCAAGTCATGTCTGACTCTTTTGCAACCCCATGGACTGTAGCCCACCAGGCTCCCCTGTCCATGGGATTTTCCAAGCAAGAATACTGGAGTGGGTTGCCATTTCCTTCTCCAGGGATCTTACAGACCCAGGGATCAAACCCAGGTCTCCTGCATCGCAGACGGATTCTTTATCGTCTGAGCCACCAGGGAGGCAAAAGCATTACCTGATTTCATGGGTGAAGTAAACTGGACCTTTTGACATGACCTTCCCTCCTGTCCCTGGCCTCAGTCCACTGAGCTCCTTTCCCAGTCTTTGTCTCTGCTGGGTCACCTGTCGGCAATGTCTGTCCCCACCATCTCTGTGGGAGGTGGGAGCCTGAGCATCTCAAGCCCCATTTACTGCTGGCTCCATGTCACCCTGGGTGTGCAGTCTTACAGACACGGAAGTGGAGGCAGGTGGTAATAAGGTCACCTGGCCAAGGTCACTCAGTGAGTTAGCAACAGCACTGAAGCCAGAGTTATGTTCTTTCAGTCACTGTAACAGTGCCCGAGGCTGACTCCTGGCCTGCTACTCGTTTACCTTTTAAAAGGGCTCCTCTTGCTCTGGGTGGAGAACAGACAATGGGGGAGCTAAAGTGGAAACAGGGAAGCTGGTTAGGAGGCTCAGGCAGTAGTCTGGTGAGAGACAAGTCCATGTAGAATGGTCTGTCTCAAAAAGGAGCAGGGCTGGGACAGAGGGGAGGAATGGGAGTGGGGAGAGAGAAGATGGGTAAGCCCACGCTCACATCTTGGTCAGATGGTTGGTTACTAGAAGGGTCTCAGCAGAACGTTCAAGCTACTGAGGGCTCCCACCCTGAGACCCAGCAGACTGAGAGTCCTAGAAGGGCCCTTTCTACTGGGGGTCCTCTGAGGAAGAAGCCCTGCAGCCTTCATTCCCCTAGTCCTTCTGATTTGTGTTTGGATGAGGCTGCACCTAGGCCTGACCCTGGCTCTAGGAGGACCACAGTGGATCCAGGAGTCATAGATCCTTAGTCAATTCTCCCTGCAAAGGTGAACTGTGCTCACCCGTGGATTCTATGCTGCTTGGCATCTCTCGGTACAATCACAACTGCTGCCACAGAATCCATCTCACACCAAAGCAGGCACACTGGCTTTTCTCATATGAAATGTTCGGAAACCATCAGAATAGTCATAACAACGCTACCAAATAACCAGGCTCATTATATCCAATATGTCACCCACAAATGTTAGTCAATTACTTTAACTAGAGCAATATTTAAAGACGACACCCTTGCAATATCCAGATGCAAACAATGTTCAAGTTCTTAACAGTCTAAGTTCTATCATAATGTGCATCTTTATAATATGAGCAGGTCCTCTTCATGAAGGTGCAGGTAAAACTTCTGTTAAGGGGTTTGTGAAATTTAGGGTCCCAAAGAATACCAATAATGACTTCTTGGTCATTTATGGACTTAACAGTCTGACTTCTTGGTCTGAAAATTAGAACACATTTGGGGGAAAGGAAGAAGAGGTATAAGGATAATGAAAAGAAAAACTTGAGCAATTGTATGATGATAAAGAAGCAGGGTGAGGAGAATTAAATTACTCTTGTCCGGCAGGAGTCTCAGTATCCAAACTCATACTCCAGGGTATTATTAAAATCACTGAAACTCAAAAGCCCATGAAATGACACCAGCAGCTGAGCTTTTTAAAGAGGATCACGAGTTTAGATTTTATAGCTATGGATGAGTCTGAACACATTTTTCTAAGAATAGTTGCTCAAAGCTAAGAAATCCAATTCACATTTCATTTTGCCTTAACTATTAGAAACCTTGAAAGGGAAGTTTCAGTTATGCAAGACAACTAAATCCTGCTGTACAACACTGTGTTAACAATACTATATTATACACATTAAATGCCATTAAGAGATCAGAATTCGTGTTAAATGTTCTTACCATAATTTAATAAAAAGAAAACACAGCTACCTGGCAAAGTGTTGCTCAGTTTGGGAGCTGGAGATGCCTTTACCTTGACTGTTTCCAGAATTTTTTTCAAGTTGTCCTCACATCAATCCACTAACTATCTCAAGTCCTTTCACAAGCACAAGTCTTACGTATATGAATAAAGAGGATGCATAAGTTACTTATTAAATAGATAAAGTATATAATGAACATAGGGCTTCTGTGGTGGCTCAGTGGTAAAGAATACACCTGCCAAAGCAGGAGACGTGGAAGATCCCCTGGAGAAGGAAATGGCAATTACTCCAGTATTCTTGCCTGGAAAATCCCATGGACAGTGGAACCTGGTAGGCTACAGTCCATGGGAGGGTCACAAAAGAGTCAGACACGACTGAGCGACTGAAAAACAACACAGAACATCACGATGGGCAATACAGGATTAAAAAGATGAATCACATGCATAAAGATAAAAGCTCTAGGAGAACAAATAGAGGGAAAGCCACTCCCAGGATAGGGTGGAGTGGGCCTCAGAGAATGGGGCAGGCAGGCAGTCCAATGACAGAGGGACTTCCAGCTGGGAGACTGTGGCACGGGTACCATTCGAGTGAAACCAGGGATAGTGCTACCTACATCCCACAAACCTGGAGGAATTTTAGCTGC
Source organism: Bison bison bison (assembly GCF_000754665.1). Taxonomy (NCBI): domain Eukaryota; kingdom Metazoa; phylum Chordata; class Mammalia; order Artiodactyla; family Bovidae; genus Bison; species Bison bison. The sequence continues at coordinate 10,103,595 of NW_011494945.1, read as the reverse complement.
AAATTATACATACACGAGGATGTATATATGTAGGTGTGTGTGTGTACATGTATGTGTATACATACATATGTGTACAGATACATATGCACACAAACATGTGCGGATAACACTAACACTCATATATATATATGAGTGTGCTGGTTAAAGCAACTATGATCAAGGCAAGTGGTTGGTGTCACAGCACGGACTGGCAGTGTTTTCTGTACAGTCCTGTGTAAGGAGCTGAGAGCATCCTGGAGGTCAGAAGGGGAAGCAACCGGACCCCTCTCTTTGCTGGAAGTGTAGCAGAATTCAGAAATGACTCCCCAGGTGCAAGGACACACCCCTAAAAAAGACGACAAGAGGTGGCAAAGTTCATCTGGGAGGCTGCAGGACCCAGGACTAAGAGGGCTGGGTGATCACATGAAAAACTAGAGGCAGGTCGTGCCAAATACAGTGAGAGGCAGCTGCTCCAGGAAACAGGTCTAGAAATTGAGACTATAGAAGAATGGAGGCACGTACTTTACAGGACACACTTAGGAACTGACACCCCACAAATGAAAGAAAAAAGTGCCCCATATTTTGCAGTGTTCTCTGAACATTTACAAACATTACCAGTACATCAGATCAGACCAAAAAGGAAACGTTAAATTCCAAGAAAAGCTTGTTTGGGTCATGTTGGTAACTACAATGCCGTTATACTGACCCAGGGAGGTGCCTTTCTCTTCCTGGTCCCACAAACCCCTACAAACCCCAAGGACGAGAAATGTCAAATCCAACTGGTGAGATCCCAAAATCCATAAGGCTTATCTTTTAACATTAAAAGCCCAGTGTGACTACAGAGGAAGTAAAGGGCATCAAGAGATGGATTCACTTTTCCTTCTTGTTTGGTGAGTTCATCAGATACTTTTTAGCTAGTAGATTCTTTCACTCTCTGAGCTATTGAAATTTTTTGCTTTCATAATTTGAAAATGTTACACAGGACCAAAATGTTTCAAGGTAGTTTTAAACACACCAAAAATGTCTGAAATATGAAAATACTGGAATCTAAAACATAACAAATTAACTGAATAAGCAACTGAATAGGTTTTTTAAATTTTTTTTGAAAATAAACTGCCCCAAATTTAATTCTGCCAATAAATAAAGAATAAAAATTAAAAGTGGGTCCCTCTCTGCTCTCAGGGTAGGAAGGGCCCCATTGAGCTTCCTGCTGCATGTGGGTGACAGACCAGGTGGAGCCTTCGAAAAGCCCTTCCAGGTCTCTTTCCACCTTCTCTGCCTGTCCCCAGGAGGGCAAATCAACTTGTTCCCCCACTGGGCGAGTTACTGCCAATCAAAGGGGAAGGAAGCAGAAAGTCTCGCTATGACCTTAGACTCAAGCCTTGGTCTCAAATCTCGCCATTACCAGGGAGCTCATTTGAAGCTGGAACACTAACCTGACCTGGCTCTGTTCTTCAGTGTACATACTACTACGGACCAGGAGCCTGGCAAGGACAGAGGCGATCTGCACATCAAGTCCAAATCTAACTAAAAACCCACCCAGGAGGAAGTTAAACACATGCATATCCTTTCTTGAATAACTCTTGTATCACTGAGGAAATCCAAACGATAACAAGACTATTTCAAAAATAAGAAAACCAAAACTATCAGGAATTAAAGTTCTTGTTGTTGTTTAGTTGCTCAGTCGTGTCTGACTCTGCTACACCATGGACTGCAGCATGCCAGGCCTCCCTGTCCTTCACTATCTCCCTGAGTTTGCTCAAGTTCAAGTCCACTGAGTCCGTGATGCCATCCAACCATCTCATCCTCTGTCGTCCTCCTCTCCTTTTGCCATTAAAGTTCTTAGAATGTGACAAAAACACCTGAAGCTGACATCTGTTTCTTTTCAGTATCTTAGGATGCCCCACTGATAGACTGGAGTTGGGGTTGGGGGTGAGGTGTGACCTCTGCTAGCCATCAGAACTCCCCTCCCTGAGATCCAGGGATTCATCCAGGGCTGGGCAGGACACCCATTCAGAAGGAGGCTCAGGGCTGGTCCAGGGGTTTGTTTAATGACTCACACACATCAAGGCAGCTGACCTGATTGAGTCCACAGCACAGATTCAGGAGTGTACCTGGAACAGGCTCGGGGGACAGTTGGGGACTGGGTGTGCCATGTGCTGAAGGGCAGTGCCCACACTGTGATGGATGAAGTACATGTGGCCCAGGGAAGATGCTCTACACCCAGATACAAGGCTGCTGCTGCTGCTAAGTCGCTTCAGTCGAGTCCGACTCTGTGTGACCCCAGAGATGGCAATCCATCAGGCTCTGCCGTCCCTGGGATTCTCCAGGCAAGAACACTGGAGTGGGTTGCCATTTCCTTCTCCAATGCAGGAAAGTGAAAAGTGAAAGTGAAGTTGCTCAGTCGTGTCCGACTTTTAGTGACCCCACGGACTGCAGCCTAGCAGGCTCCTCCATCCATGGGATTTTCCAGGCAAGAGTACTGGAGTGGGGTGCCATTGCCTTCTCCGAGATACAAGACTAGGTCTGGAAAATGAGTCACACCCTCAGGAAGTCTGGGGTTCACCCTCTCTTGATCAGATTTTACCATTTCTGGGTGCCAGCAGCTTACACTAAATGTCATAAAATGTCAGTGATATCCCTGTCTATATTCTAATTATGTTAACTCCTTTCTACATTCTTCACATAAGTAAATCCTATTCATTTTCATAGGCAGAATCTTCCATCAATTCTCCTTGACATGTAACAGTCAATAAAGTAGTTATGAACCCAGGACAAGCAACCAGAATCCTTTTTTAGGAACCGAGGTGAACAATACAAGGAGAGGCTATCTCATGAGATCTGGGATTGTCAGGGCTGTGTAAAACCTGAAGGGGCAAGGACCATCTTTGTCTATCACGTGGGAGAGGCTACTGGAAAACAAAACAACCAGAGAAAAGTAGATCACCTAAGAGACAGAGGCAGACAGGTTTACAGAAATATCACAAGCAGTCCTAGATCAAACTGTGCCTTACGGCATGTACTGATCTTCAATTACGTGAACTTCTCAGCTCTTCTTAAAAAATATATATATAAAGGTGCTGTTCATCACGAGTCCTGACTGATACAGCTCTTTCAAGAGCCCCTCAGCTCAAGCACCCCAGGCTGGAAGAGGATGAATCCACCAGAAGCTTGATGCAGAAGCCTGGAAAAAGTGATCATCAGTAAAGGAGAAAGAGTGAAATATTAATTAAACATTCTAATCAAAAATCTTTAAGGTAACAAAAAAATAAAATAAAAATAAATCAATGAGTTAGAAAATTAAAGGATACAACTTAAAAGTTCTAGAACCATTCCTTTCTAAAAACAAACAATCCCCCCACCATCACATTCAACCAAAGTTCTGGCTAAACTAATTATAAAGAGGAAAGAAGTTACAGATACTGGAAATTTGAAACGATAAAGAAAGACACACAAACATGGAGAATAAAATCATTGTAAGAAATATTTCACATAACCCCATGCTAGTAAGTTTTAAAATCTCAATGACGTGGACAATTTTCTAGGAAATACAAACCACTAAAATGGACCCAAATGAAAGGAGATATGAACAGAGCACAAGAATTGACTGCAATAAAAGAATTTGTCCTAGACAGCTCTAAAGCTTTAAATGATCAAGCAGATAATCCCTGTGCTATTTAAGCCACTTAATAATAAATGCAATAGCAACCATTTATTAAGCACTTGTGCCTACCGCTCTGCTACATGCTTCTCAAACATTATGACTCAGTTTTTACCACTACCATATATAGTAGTTTAGTCAAGGCTATGGTTTTTCCTGTGGTGTGAAGAAGGCTGAGCGCCGAAGAATTGATGCTTTTGAACTGTGGTATTCAGAGTCCCTTGGACTGCAAGGAGATCCAACCAGTCCATTCTAAAGGAGATCAACCCTGGGATTTCTTGGAAGGAATGATGCTAAAGCTGAAACTCCAGTACTTGGGCCACCTCATGCGAAGAGTTGACTCATTGGAAAAGACTCTGATGCTGGGAGGGATTGGGGGCAAGAGGAGAAGGGGACGACAGACGATGAGATGGCTGGATGGCATCACTGACTCGTTGGACGTGAGTCTCAGTGAACTCCGGGAGTTGGTGATGGACAGGGAGGCTTGGTGTGCTGTGATTCATGGGGTCGCAAAGAGTCGGACACGACTGAGCGACTGATCTGATCTGATCTGATCTAGTAGTTTTCTCCAAATTATAAATTAGAGAATTGAAGTTTAGAGAGGTTGATAAGCATGACCAATGTCATACCTCTGATAAAATTGTGGAGTTAAAATTCAAACCTGCCTACCTCTAAAGCTATTCATTAAACAACTATACATTGTTGCTTTCCCATGAATAAACAGGTTCCAAGATCTTGAAAGAGTTCTCATCTGCTGCTGGGAAGAACAGGGTAGAAAAGAAGTTCTGGAAGAAGGGAGTCATTAGGATGCTACTGAATGTCTAGCTCAGTGGCAATGCATGCCTGAACTAGGCAGTGCCAGCAGGGATAAAAACAAGAAGGGTATGAGATTTTACAGAGGCAACTGGAGGTTCAGAGAATCGTGTGCATGATTATATACAGAGCTGGTCCAAATGGTCAGAGTGCCATCCAGTGCTATACAGGAGAGTTCTTGAAGTCTTTATTATGACATACGCCTTGATTTCCCCCAGTGAGAAAAATCAGAATCACAAATAAAGTCCCTCCAGTTTACAAAGATACTCTGAGCAAGTGAGGCATCTATGAGAATTTTAGCTCCTTGAAAGTGCCCTCTATAAAGCAAAACTATTATTATTCTCTAATCATCTCTAAAAGCACAAGTATTACTGTTCTCTAAACATGTCTAAGCATTCTCTAAGGCAGTTTTTCCAAGCTTTCTGGATCTTAAGAATTACCAGATGAGGTGCTTGGGAAACAGATTTCTACTCCTATCAGATACTCTAAAAGTAGATCGTGGGCATGTCTATTTTTAACAAGTACCCAGGTGATTTCTGGGCTTTTCAGGTGGCTCAGTGGGTAAAGAATCCACCTGCAAAGCAGGAGGGTTCAACCCTTGGGTTGGGAAGATCCCCTGAAGGAGGGCATGGCAACCCACTCCACTGTTCTTGCCTGGAGAATCCCATGGATTGAGGGGCCTGGTGAGCTGCAGTCCACATGGTCGCAAAGAGTTGGACACGACTGAAGCGACCAAGCACACATGCACAGGTGATTTTTATGACTGAGTGCTTTCCCCCTGGACATGGCAGACATCTAAGAGAAAAGAAAACGGCTCAGAAAAGTCAGTTATCTTCGTTCTTTAGTTGTTGGTTCTTTAATAACTGTTTTCCCAAAGATACCATGTCTGATGTCAACATTTGTCACAGAGGAAATGTAGATTGTTGGAACCAAAGCTGAGTAGTGCTTATGGGGAAAATATTAATGTTAAATGTACTCAAGCAGCTTAAGAATTTCATCAATGGTTTGGGGGCTGCTTTCCCTGGTGGTGAACAAATGGGGCAAGACTCCCAGCCTCTACTCAAGGTGTGGCTCAGCCTCCTTTTGGCACTCACCTCCAGCAGCTCAAAGGTTAAGGGGCTCACCATCTCCAATCTCTGGTCTGCCTAGGATGGCATGTGATTCCAAGCTGGCATGGCCCACGTTTCTCTTGCTCATGACAGCTCATCCTCCTCACCCCCATGTAATCTAATGTTCCGATTAGTGGACACACAAGTAAACACAGGACAGGGGAGGAAAGGGAGGGTATGAGCACCCTCCCTTGGAGGAGGAATGGGAACGAAACCAGTGGACCTGTGGCATTTGGGCTGCCAGGATCCATTTTCCTCCCCAGGGTTCTCCCTGCTTAGTGAGAGAACTCCACATAGCTGTCTTGTCACTCCGGAAGCAAAAGAAGGTCCCCAAGGTTTCTATCAAATCTTTTTTCATTGCCACAGTACAGCCAAGGGATGAGCACAAACATGTCTGGAGGCTGGCCAAATAAAACTCCCTCTCCTGGGATGCAGTCACTGAACAAGGGACAGAGGGCTCAAGGACTGTAATCACGGATGCCATTAGCAGTGCTGCCTGAAACGTGGAAATTCCCACCATGGAGCTCTAGAACTACCTGGTTCCTGCCTGCTCCAAGCCTAGCTCTCCAGTCCACCCAGAAGCTGGCCTCATTGTCCTTGCTATGAATTCCTTACTTGCCAAACGTGGCCAGAATTCATTTCGGCTGCTTGCCTCAAAAACCCCATTGCAGAAAGCAAGAAAAAGACAAAAGGACTGCTTAGAAAAGAGGATGGCCCAGTACCAGCAAACTCTATCATACTTTTGACAATTACCCCAAGCACAGATCAAAAGGACATGGTTCCCTAAATACACATCTCAACTATGGATTTACAAGAAGTATTTTTATGAACCATACTAAGGCTAAACATTTCTGTAGGAGGTGATGAAACATTTTAAGACCTTAGAAGTCTTGGAGATTGAGATAATAACTGGTAATATATTTACCTAAAGCACTTCCTGTTTCTAGTAGAGAAGGAACGACATAGTAGAAATTCTCAATCCAGGTCCTTACATGAAACATTAATAATGGAGGGCAGGGCATTTCACAGTAGGTTCATAAACACCAATTAAAAGAGGTGTTTACCTAACAGCTTCAAGGTAATCTTGGCCTAGTTTAATCATTGAGCTTTAGAACAATAAAACCACACTTACAAGTCATAATTCCAACCACTGGCAGAGGTGGAGATTCAATGCTCAAAATATAGGTATCTTTTTCTAAGACACTAAAATTCCAAAAGGAAAATGCTGCCTACTTTTGTAGATGAAAATAAAAAGACACAGATGTCTCTAATGTTCAACATTCTGAGTAAGCAAATAAGAAGACTGGAGTCTGAAGGTCTACATTTCAATACATTGAAGCAGCAGCACCTAAGCCGTACCACCTTTGTACAGAGCTCTGCTGAGCATGGAAAATGAACTGTTACATGCATTTTCTCAGCTGGGTGTTGCTAAAAGCTTGGACCTAGATGAACTGAGTGTGACTATATTCATTTTATAGATGAAGAAAAGAAATCCCAGGTAAGACACCTGGCTGTACTCACAGGTCAAAAAATGGAAGACTAAAGGCTATGACTTCCAGTCCCATCTGGCAAACACTCTGTTCCTCCGCCCTGTGTCCCAACAGAAGTGACACCAGCAATGTCTGGAAACTCACAGTACAAAAAGGATATTCACAGTTTGTCCTAAAGCCTACAAAAGAACACTGCAAACCAAAAGAAGTCTTCTATGCTATGAATTATATCCAGTATTCCTCCGCTCGCAGTCAGCTTCATCTGCTGTCTGCTGGCTTAGAGACACTGAACTAGCCCTTCACGTGAGTGTACATCCTGGGAGCAAGCTTCTGCTATCTAGGCTCTGCTGCCTGACAGCCTGAGAGGGAGATGCAAGTGGACAATAGGATCTCAGCTCGCCCAGCCCCTCATCAGTTCTTGCCCATGCTGGCTACGTCCCACGCTAGGGAGACCACACCACACAGGGAAATCTAGGCCAGGCTGATATCAGTACAGAGCGGGCAGCTCTTCATGCTACATCCTTTTAGGGTCAATCTTAAAAAACAACAACAAAAGTGAGCAGAAAACCACGTATCAGAATAGTCAGAATAGTTAGGATTCCAGGGAAAGGAGCTGACTGCCCTAAATGTTGTTCTCCACTGAACCTCTGTGACATTAAAATACCTACAGAGAAATCCTAGGCTATTTAACACCCTAGAGCTGATCAGAAGTCTTTTGAGATTTAAATCTTTCCTGCAGAGGAAGGGAGGAGTATACGCAGGGGAGGAGAAAGGGGATGTTTCCAGCTTCCTTACCTGTAAGAGTGAGGGACTGTTCTCACTACCTTCATAGCCGCTTCTCAAAAGATATAACGGGCAATACCTAACTATTCCTCCAAATAGGGAGTGGGGAGCAAATAATGTCTTAGAAAAGAAGATCTCTATTTCTTTGAACTTCTATGAAACAGATGATAATTTTTTAGAAGGAATATACATACATTTTTGGGGCGGGGAGCAGTTCCTATTAAGAGATCTTCTCTCACAATCCACAAGGCAAATAGAGCTAATGGTACGGTCATTTAGCCCAAGGCAGTTCTCAGGGAGGGGAAAAAACAAATTGGTCTTTTGATATCTGCAGCTGGTATTCTACATTTGCTTACCTCCTGGACCAAAGCCCCAGGACAGGGCTTCTGTGGAAGCTAGACTTGACAATAAGTTACAATAACAGATGTAAATTCTTCCTCTTTGTAAGTATCTCCCCTTCACTAAGTAACAAGTTCTGGAATTCAATCAAGAGGTCAAAGCTGCAACAAGATGGAGTGAAATGGGGAGACTCTTCAAAAGGTGAGAAGAATGCTGCCTCTATCTGGACTTCAGGGCTGCAAAACCAAGCCCAGAGATGCAGAGGATTTCTTACTATCAGAAAAGGGAGCAGATGGTACCCTGTGGACTGACTGTACCATGATGGGCGGGGAGGCCAGGAGAAAGAAATACGTATTTGGTATCCTCCCAGGGACCCGCGAGCAGGATGGCTGCTGCAGTGACAAGAGCAGTGTAAGCAAACTTCAAGGGCTTGAGGGGCAGCGCAAGGCGGAGGGGGCAGAGCAGCCCCCCTGCCAGTGTACAGCAAAGCTTCTACAATTCCCCAGGAAGAGTGGTCCATCTGCACAAAGAACACAGGATGACGGTGAAGTCACTGGGTTTGGCAACGGAGCCACTGCTGATCACAAAGATGGATGACAGATGGGACGAGGAAGAAGGGGTGTGAGCCACCTGAAAGGGCGCACAGACTGGCTTACGGACAGGAAGAGAGGAGATGGTTGTGATTAGAGCTGAAATGAGACGTGAATAGGGCTCACCTGAAGGGGCCGAGGCACCAACTAAGACGAAGAAACATGCTACAGAGAGCTAAGGCGGAGCGTGGGGTTTGGGGTTCACTTGTCTGTCTGTCCCGGGAAATTTAGGAAGTTAGATTAGGAAGTGAATCACATGAACGTTACAGTCAGTGGGTGGGGGGGCGGGCGTCTTACTCTTAGTAGTCTGGAGCCGCAAGTCCCCTCAGAGTCAAAGCATCAGGCTGCACACACACATCAAGGCTGCTGCACACACTTCCTTCCATGACCTGCGGAGGACAAGCTGGGAGAGCCTGCTGACTGGGAAGTATGGGCTCACCACTGCCGGGACCTGCCTCACTGTCTTCAAATCCTTTTCAATGAGTAAAACCTCTTCCTCTACCGTCTCCCTTCCAAGGTTTCCCTGGTGTCCCACTTACTCCGGTGAGACTTCACTACGGTTTAGACGTCTACCTCCAGAGTACGCCGCAGTTAGCAGATGTCTAAAGAGCTTTTAACCCAGAGTCTTCCCTTTATCTTCTGTTAAGTTTGTATTTCCATACAGATTCTTCTGGAACAGAGAGCCAAGAGCAACAAACCACTGTCTCTGAGACCTACAAAGGCACTTTATAAAGTTGTCACCCCCAAGAGCGCTGCACGAGTGCACCCTTCTCCCACTTCCTGCTCTACCAGGAGCACTTTTCACTTAGGAAAGCAAACTCTACAGCCCAACACTGTAACAGATGCACGGACTACAGCGTCAAGCACATCTACCAGGTTCAGCTTAAATGCTAAACTATTGTCGGAAGTGGAGATTTTCAATTTTCCACTATTAAAAATAACACTCGAAACTGGCCCTTTTCTATCTGAAGTGACACTATTACTCTCCCAGTAGGCCTGAAAACTCTTCTTTTTCCTTAAATATTTACTTTTTGTTGCTGCTATCAGGTGGGTTGATTTCTCATTATTGATGTTACGTATGAGTGGTATTGATTTTATATTTATTCCATACATACATGCTTTATTGAATTCATTCTGTTTTCAGTTGTTTCCCTTAGGTTTTCTAGATGCATAATCAATGAATCGATAATTAATGATAATTTTATTTTATCCTCTACAAATTTTAGTTCATGTTTTATTGCACTGGTCAAAGTTTTGCAAACATATGAAAACACCAGTGACAGTTATTCCAGTCTAGTGTTCAGGATGCTTTGAATACTCACTATTAAAGTTATTGCTATGTTTAGTTTTGCATTTTTAAAAAATTCTTAAAACATTACCTAGATTAGTTATATAGGTTTACTTAATCTACGGATATAATAATATTAAACTAAATTTCTGTGACAAATTCTGCTTTTTTATTTTTAACCTGCTATCATTGTTTATAGTCTTCACATCGATGTTCACAAGAAAGGTTGGTCTGTATCTTCACTGTCCAATACTGGCAGCCATTAGCCACATGTGGTAACTGAGCACCCAATATGTGGCTGCTCTGAATTGATATGTGCTGTAAGTGTAAAATCGGAGAACATGATGGCACCCCACTCCAGTACTCTTGCCTGGAAATGCCCATGGACGGAGGAGTCAGCTAGGCTGCAGTCCATGGGGTCGTGAAGAGTCGGACACGACTGAGCGTCTTCACTTTCACTTTTCACTTTCATGCACTGGAGAAGGAAATGGCAACCCACCCCAGTGTTCTTGCCTGGAGAATCCCAGGGATGGGGAACCTGGTGGGCTGCTTCCTATGGGGTCGCACAGAATCGGACACGACTGAAGCGACTTAGCAGCAGCAATAATAAGTGTAAAATACACATTGGATTTTGAAAATTTAGTCTAAAGGAATGCAGACACCTTAATAATATTTTACACTGATTACATGTTGAGATGTTAGTACTTTGAATATAATAAAGTACTTTAATTAATTTCCTGTTTCTTTTTACTTTTTTAATGTGGCTACTAGAAAAATCTGAATTATATATGTGGCTTACATTACATATCTACTAGGAAGTGCTGGTCTACTGTTTCCTCTTTGCAAAGTAGTTCTCCTGAGTTTTTAAATTAAGGCTGAACAGATCTCAAAGAAACAACTAAGCTGCACAGGATATTCTACAAACTGGTACATTTGCTATAAAATAGGGTTATGTGGGCTTTGACAGCTTGAAAGGATTCATCCAGATTCAAGTGCCCCCCACCACCATCTTTGAGAATTTTCAAGTTACAAGTCTGCTGATATTTCTTTAATAAAGGATAAAGCCTCAAATGCTAGGAACTGTCAGAATTGGATAAGCTCTATTAAACACGAGATTAAATCAAAGACTTACTGATAGCATTTCAGATCTTGAGCTATCAGTGTTCCTCACTTCCGGGCTGGTTTTTATTGAAAATATAACAAGTGGCTTTTCTTTGTTTTAAAGGCTACATGAAGATTTTCCTCTTTACACTGAGGTATGGCTAATACACCCACCTCTGTGTACATGCCTCTAACACGGAGTAGAAAATGTTCCTGCTGCTCTTCTGCTTATTAGAAAAACACACCTTATCTTTTCAGTCTGAGACAAAAATTTCACTCATCAGATCTCAGATGACAACCAGCTCCTGTCAATAACGAGGTTGCTTCGAGAGGAGGATGCAGGGGAGGCATAGGCTGCACAGCCCTGACACCTGAGGAGCACTGCCTGGACAGGTTAGCGTGAGAGCAGGCACAGAGGGGTCACCCAGCGTGCTTGTAGGAGGACCCATAAAGTCCCACAGCGAGCAAAGACATGACTCTACTCCTACAGCGTGCATTCCCAAAGCTACTACACCCAGAGTCTTTGATTTTTTTTATCATTTCTTTAATGTGAAGTTGATAACCACCTGGACCACCTGATACCACTAATAAGCTGAGTGACCTTGGACACGTTATTTAATCATTCAAACTCAATTTCTTCATCTGTGAAATGGGGAAAAGAAAAAGATCTATTTCAGGATTTACGAACTGAATGAGACAGGGTATGCAAAGCTACCACTGAAGTGCCCAGCACACAGTAAACATCTGTTGTGAAATACATACCATGAAAATAACAATGCATATACCAATGTCATTAGCGTCTATCCAATGCTGACTAGATGATCACTAATTAGCAAAGTTTCACCTACTAGTTAAGTGGCTTGTCAACCACAGGGCCAGACATCATCACATAAGGAAGGCATGGCAAAATGTGCACGCATTACCACGTAAACAGAAACTGGGTCTCTAACATAGCTGCGTCACTCAATCCCCGTCGAAGGCTGCAGAAGTCCAGGTTGTACCCAATTCCTTAGACAAAGGAGTCAGCATAGAGACAGTCCTTGGGGGCAGTTTTCCAGAGACGCACAGGAAGTTCATCTCCTTCCCTCCTGCTCTCCATCCACTTCAGGCTATGTGGCTGCCTGTGACCCTCTGTTTCCAGGCTCAATCCGTCTCAGGCCAGTCCAAAGTTGGAGGACCAAGGCTGTCTGTGGCAGGGTTGAGGAGAGGTCGCAGCCCTGCCTCTGCTCCCTGCTCCTCCTAGCCTCACTTGCAGAGCTGGAGCCTCTGCCCGCTTCTCCAGTTACCCATTTGTTTCTCATTTGCTACCCACCAACCTCTAAAACTCACTGCTTCACCAAGGAAAAATAAAAATCCAAACATCAGTCATTCTCACCCATGAGATCTCTGTCTTTCTTGAAGGGAATGGGGAAAGGGTGAGAATAAGAGAGTACAGATACAAGTAAAAACCATGAGAAAACCTCAAAATGCTGGTGTGCTTACTTCAAGGACAAAGGACAGGGAAGAAGTTTTAAGAGTTTCTGCAGTGGGCAGAGAAGAGAAACGCTTGCCATGAAGAACAGCAGAAAGAGAAGCAGGCAAGCTGGTGCCTTGGGAATGAAGGAAGAAAAACAAGTTGACATGGGATTTACTCCAGCAGGAGCAATCTCTTTCTGCTTCTGTTGTCTCCTCTTCCATGTAACATCGTGCCTGGCTAAGCCCTTCACTCCACTCCATCCCTGGTGAAGCTTTTCCCTAAGGACATGAAGGCAGTGGAGTCTGCAACCCACTGACCAGGGAGCATGAAAGAGCTGCAGGAGGAGTACGGGACTGGGAGTGGGGGGTGGGCGTGGGCAAGGAAAGCACCCCAATCCCACGAGCCAGGTCCACATCAGGAGGGAGTGCCTTCTTGGAAAATCTGAATTGTCTTGGAAATCTGAGTTCACTTCTCCAGAGAACACTGATATATACAGTGGCAAGGGACCACAAGATACAAGAACAGCTAAGACATAGGCTTTTAGAAGCTGGCCTAGAAAACCACTCAGCAGGCATTAACTTTTTTCTTTTTTTTTTTTTTTTAATGGGAAATGTACTCTGGGATTCTAAAGAAGCTCAAATAAACTTCTGGAGTGCTGAGGATATTATAAATTGTATAGATATTTTTATATACTAAGTTAATATGGCTATAAATAAAAAAGTCAAAGAACCTAGAGTGGATTGGAGAAACACTATTCCCTCATCCAAGCAAATTCAACCACATTCAGCATATGTAAATAATGAATCTCAAATGACAAGTCCTGGGCACTCCAAGAAGGAAAATAGTATCCATCGGACATCACACTTAGGGGTAAGCTTCATTAACAAAATGAGACTTCACCTCAAAATACTACACGTTTCTCCAAAAGAATAGGAAAATTTCATATTTTTAGACAGAGTAGAAAATTCTCCCCTTCATCCCCTTATAAAATATAAAAAGATACTGAAAATTCAGTTTACTTATAATTTAGTTGTTGTATGGTTGTTGCATTAAAATCAATAAGTAATCTAAGACCAGCATTCAGTTTTCAACACTTGGTACTACTTCTTCAATATCATTTTCTTTCCTTTTTGGAAAAAATGTATTAGGCAATTTTTTTCTTCACATAATTATTCTCTAGGTTTTTATTTTTCTTTGGTAAAAATTTGTTTTTCTTTTTTCAAATACTTCCATTTCAAATAGTTGGTTCATCAGTGACCCTATAGTCCATAAACACTATTCAAAACAGCTATGTGATCTTCTATGGGACTAGAAACACTTTCACCTTTTCTCATGAATCATTTCACAGAGAGTGGTAGTATAAAACGTCTATTCATCATCCCACTGCAGACAACACAGGATAATACCAGGAGGGAAAAGCCATGGTTACTGATGTTTACGGTTTGGTCTGAGCTATGAAGACCACCTTCTCTTCCATCATAAGCCCTCATTTACCTTCGTCTGCTCGCTGTCTGGGTCTTCAAGCCAAGCATAAGGGTCACAGATTTTATGCCCATGATAATCCTGTACCTGCAAAAGACAAAGTGTGGTATTAGATAACTAGTGTCTAACCCCAACGACATCACTACTTTTTGAATGTGACGGAGCTAGGAAAGGGGCAGTCTGAAATAGCCCAGTTGGCTCACTGGCAACGTGTCTGCCCAAATTACCACATGAACCGAAGTTGGCAGGTTCTCAAAGGTGTCAAACCACCCTTAATGAAAAGAACATTTTAGCTGGAGCGGGAAGAGAGATGAAAGGTCAGAATAGGAACAGCTCTGTCTGTACAACACAAAACAAAGGCCTGCCACTGCGTTAAAGAAACTTGAAAACATGTTGTTGGTGGCCAAGCGCTGAATGACACAATGCAGTGGGGACACCGGAAGGGCCCGCTTGGGAGGGAGCCATCACACACGGGTGCACTGCCCTGTTCTTGCTAAGCTTACAGATGCTTAGGAGATCTCCCGACGGAGTACAATATGATCAGTTTTGCCTTTAAGTCTAAACTACCAAAAAGCAAGTTAACTAATGTGCAATGATGCTCACTGACGTCAGAGAAATCTGACTTTCATGCAATGAAAGAACATTTCTACAACTGAAGCTTCTATTCTGTTCAATGTATTGTTACGAAATGCTTTCTTTCACTGTGTAAGAAAGGAGGCACAAAGGTATCATGCATTCAGACTACCCTGATACTTGATGAGATAAAACTGCTGAGTGCCAGGAGAGCCTGGCTGAGGGGATGCCTTTGGAAGCCCCCTCGTGGGAACTTTTGGAAAACCAAATTTCTGGGTGGGCCTGGTCTCAGAGACTGAGTTTGGAAGACCAGCTAGAAGTCACCACTCCCCATGTGATTATGCCTAAAGAAACTACTGACAGATAAATACCCCAATAACACAGTAATGTGATTAATCTAATCAAATGAAACCATATGGACAACATCTTTCGAATCAAGTCTCTCTCAACAACTGAACAACATTCCATTTGAGGCTTCCTGTGTGCAGTTGTCTGGAAGACAACCAGTGTCTCAGATATTTCATACCTGTCTCCTTGGTTTTGTTCTGTAATACCAGAAGGTAAGGGCTATTCCCTAAGGAAGGCAAACACTCTCCTGGAAAAGGAAACCCTGCTGTTTCTACTGTTTATCAAAATTCTACTGTGGCTGTTGGTCAACTGAGACTCTCTCCCAAGCCTCAGACCCCTGGCTTTCTGCAAGGGGTCACCATCTGTCCTCATCTGGTGCTGGGGAGAGAGTACCTGGAGACATGCACACCTGGAAGAACAGGCAACTGAGATGGAACATAAGAACTGCTCAGCATATAATGACCAACAAGTGCAAGGCACATAAAACCAGATGAAAGCCTTCCCGAAGAGTCTTCCTAAAATTATCAATTTTCAATCCTTACCAAAAACCTCTCTAAATTTTAGCTGATTATCACCACTGAAGAAAAGGTTTTCTGCCCTTTTTTCTCATCTGCAAGTCTCTTATATTTTACACACCTTGAAATGGTTGCAAAACATGCTTACAGTAACAACCATCTTTTCTCTGACAATAGGAATCAAAAAAATGTAAAGTTGTGCAAGATCTTCCAACCCAGTATTTTTAGGAGCAATGTCACGCACAAGATGGCAACATGCCCAGGGCCACACAGAGTTCAGAATCAGAGCTGAGACTCAAAACAATCTGCAAACAGCTTTCCCCCAAACACTCCTCGGAAGGGACAGACCGGACACTTTAAAAATGTTCCTCAATTCAGTTCAGTTCAGTCACTCAGTCACGTCAGACTCTTTGTGACCCTGTGGACTGCAGCATGCGAGGCTTCCGGAGTTTACTCAAACTCATGTCCATTGAGTTGCTGATGCCATCCAACCATCTCATCCTCTGTTGTCCCCTTCTCCTCCTGCCTTCAATCTTTCCCAGCAGCATCAGGGTCTTTTCAGATGAGCCAGTTCTTCCCATCAGGTGGCCAAAGTATTGGAGTTTCAGCATCAGACCTTCCAATGAATATTCAGGACTGATTTCCTTCAGGTTGGAATGGCTGAATCTCTTTGCAGTCCAAGGGACTCTCAAGAAGACTCATCAATTCTTCGGCGCTCAGCTTTCTTTATAGTCCAACTCTCACATCCATACATGACTACTGGAAAAACCATAGCTTTGACTAGACGAACTGTTGTTGGCAGTGTAATATCTCTGCTTTTTAATGTGCTGTCTAGGTTGGTCATAACTTTCCTTCCAAGGAACAACATCTTTTAATTTCATGGCTGCAGTCACCATCTGCAGTGATTTTGGAGCCCAAAAAAATAGTCTGTCACTGTCTTTACTGTTTTCCCAGCTATTTGCCATGAAGTGATGGAACCAGATGCCATGATCTTAGTTTTCTGAATGCTGAGTTTTAAGCCAACTTTTTCACTCTCCTCTTTCACTTTCATCAAGAGGCTCTTTAGTTCTTCTTCACGTTCTGCCATAAGGGTGGTGTTATCTACATATCTGAGGTTATTGATATTTCTCCTGGCAATCTTGATTCCAGTTTGTGCTTCATCCAGCCTAGCGTTTCTCACGATGTATTCTGCATCATGAAGGAAAGAAATGGCAACCCACTCCAGTGTTCTTGCCTGGAGAATTCCAGGGACGGCGGAGCCTGGTGGGCTGCCATCTATGGGGTCACACAGAGTCGGACACGACTGAAGCAACTTAGCAGCAGGAGCAGCAGCACCTTTCCCTTCCCTATTGGGAACTAGTCTGTTGTTCCAAGTCCAGTTCTAACTGTTGCTTCCTGACCTGCATACAGGTTTCTCAAGAGGCAGGTCAGGTGGTCTGGTATTCCTATCTCTTGAAGAATTTTCCAGAGTTTGTTGTGGTCCACACAGTCAAAGGCTTTGGCATAGTCAATAAAGCAGAAGTAGATATTTTTCTGGAACTCTCTTGGTTTTTTGATGATCCAGCAGATGTTGGCAATTTGATCTCTGGTTTCTCTTCCTTTTCTAAATCCAGCTTGAACATCTGGAAGTTCATGGTTCACATACTGTTGAAGCCTGGCTTGAAGAATTTTGAGCATTACTTTACTAGCGTGTGAGATGAGTACAACTGTGCGGTAGTTTGAGCATTCTTTGGCATTGCCTTTCTTTGGGATTGGGATGAAAACTGACCTTTTCCAGTCCTGTGGCCACTGCTGAGTTTTCCAAATTTGCTGATGCTACTAAAACTCAGACATATCCAGAAACTTAACTTTTCATAGAGGGGGAAAGATGAACAGCAAATCTTAGTTTTATGGCTAAGTGAAAGTGCTGCCACATGCTAGACCCAAAGCAATGAACGTCTGCTGAATATTCATATTGTGCCTGATGTTTTAAAGCACCTTTGTAAGAGAGCTGATTATATTCCCATTTTACAGCTGCAGAATGCAATTCACAGAGATTGGAAGGGTGAAGACTGTAGATCTGCTGTGAGCTAAACACTGTGCCATAGTCACATTTATCTGATCTGGTCCTCACTGTAAGACTGCTATCAACTCATTTTTCCAGATGAGGAGACTGAAGCTGGACATAGTTAAAGCAGCTGACAAGGGTCAGATGGTTAACAAGCAGGAGGTAGAACAGTGATCCCACCTTGAGCAGACCCCAAAGCCTGAGGACTTGACCTTTTGCTAATGAAGCAGACCAGTTGTGAATTGGCAGGTGCACAGCTGGACCTTTACTCAGAACCCAGTGTACCCTACTGGACTGCCTACTGATGGTGATCACCTCTGAGCAAACAGCCTCAACTCCCCCGTACCTGCCTTATAATCTAAAGCAGACTTAAGTCAGTTACTGAGTAGACATTTCTAACCAGGACAAGAAACAGATTCTCTCCAGGACAATCCCAGGAGCCATGCACCCTCCCCTCATCCACCTGGCCCCTACATTTTTCTTTCATAAGACATTTTCCTACAAATAGAGTGATCTCATAGACCACATCCCCTGAACTCAAGCTATATAGTACCTGATTCTCCCATCTGATTTAAGTTCGTAAACCATTCCATATTTTCCAAAGAGGCTTTAAAAAGAGAGTTCTGATAAGACACTATCACTATTAATATTTCACTTGTTTGGTCAATAGTTTGCCTGCTGCCTCTGGGACTAAGTGCATATTTGTACACACAGCAGGCAGAGCCCACCAAACCTGGCCGCATTTTATCTTCCCTTTCCAGCTGCCGTCCAAGCTTACACCCCAGATGTTCTGGTCACAATGGCCTTCCTGCCATCCAAAACAAACGCAATTCCATGACTGTCCAGCCCTACATAACTATGACTTTAAGTCACATGACCAGGAATGTCCTTTCAACCTTAACCAACCGACCAACTTCCAGCCTCAATTCTCATACTGTCTCCACCTCCTGAAGCAAATTAATGCCATTCTCCTCTGTGTTTTCTACTCACCCTGCACACCCTGCCGCTGCAGGCCTGAGTTCCCTGAGGGCAACAGTCTTGGGGGATGGGCCACAGTATCACACTGGAACAGCATGGTTTCCAAAAATCTGATAGCTAATGCAGAAATCCATCCAATGGGATTGCAAGCTCCAACCCCACAGTTCAGCAGGAGACTGCTCAGTGCATGGCTGGAAGACGCTCAAGGGAGAGAGACAGAGAGAGACAGCAATGGGTAGCACCTGCTGGAGAGAAATAAACCCATCCTAGATCAAGGCTACAATTTGAGTAAATGCATAAGTCAAGCCTGCATTAGTAATCAGGACTCTGTCACAGGAAAAAGACACTGCCCACAGGCTGTCAGGGCTGGGACGAGTAACCTGTGTGATCTACAGAGCAGGGTCCAAGCTGGACCAAGCGCTACATTTCCTCAGCCTTGAGGCTGATCAGGACTCCTCTGATGCAAAAGAACTGGAGATTATTAAAATCCATGGTATACTCTTTTAAGTTAATTGTTCATAATCTTTCTGACATCTTCATAAAATCCTCACTTAACCCTTTCAAGAACTGTTAAACACAGATTAGGTGAACTGCAGCGTTTTGGTAACCCCAAAAGTGAAAAGTTAAGGAAGAAACACCCCCTCCCCCATTTAAATAAAACAAATCTAAAACAGTACTTATCAAATGGTATAATTTTATCTCTCCTGAAAACTCAAAGATCCTCAAAAACCAAACCAAGATATTTATGCCTTCCCATTGCTCATGTCTGGCACACTGCAGGGCCAGGGCATCACCTGAATGAACAAACGATTGATACTCTTACTACAGAAGCAAGTAAGCTCTGTTGTTAGCCAAGCCGGCCCTAATAGTTCATTCAGGGAAGAGAAGGCCTGTAACAGGCAAGGGATCGTCCAAAGGGCATCCAGGGAGGGAGGGACAACGCCACAACTAGCGCTCAGGTCTTCTTACTTGGTCTGTCCCCTTTCCATTCCTGCTGGATCACGTTACTCCTGTTGCACAAAGGAAACAACTCTTGAACCAAGGGCTTCTTGGGCGAGTAAATTTAATAAGCAAGCAGCTGAACAGACGGAGAAAACATGGTTACCAGATGGCCACAGGTCAAAGAAACCATGAATGCCTTAGTACCACTTGGAAGTCTTAATTTAAAACAACCCTTACATCCTTCGCTCTAAAGCCCCAGAACCCTTTACCCCAAAAATGAGAAGTACTCTAAAGTACAGACTTCAGGCACAAATCGAGTCAAAGCAACCAGAAAAAAACTAGAAGTGTATTATACAAAAATCTTTTTATTCCAACTCTATTTTAAGTCATCCGAGGAATTTGGCTATTCCTACCAGAATTATGCCCACAACATTTGGATTTACTCCAGTTCTTAAGATGCCAAACTAATTTTTACACGCAAAAAAAAAAGGTGTCTGCCCAGAATTCCACCCACGGGATCTCCACAGTGACTCTGAGGTTATCTACAAACTGAGGGAAATGGTGGCTAAGCCCTGCACTAGGCAAAACACTAGTCAAAACTTGATTCTGCAAAAGGCCACCCTGTCCTCTTCTGAGGCCTCCTCTGGCCCCCGCCGACTCTGCTCTGGTTTGGGAACACGCGGATCAGCACTGTCACACAGCGGGGCCCTGCCCCACCTTCCACGGACTCTATCTCCGCCCTGAATCCCCAGCGCCCGCCGCCAGCACCCGGCAGAGGGAAGCGCTCCACACACGTTTTAAAAATCGAATGAATGAACTTCAACTCTAAGTATTTTCAATTTGTGAGTTGAAAAAGTTTTGCTTTTGTCTTATAATTGGACATCATCTACACACATCCACACTTTCTCCTACCACCATATTTAAGCAAGAGCCTCTTCCAAGCAAAAATGCAGTGACACGTTCTGTCTTCCCACTCTCTTAAGACGCCCATGCCCACCTGAGTGTTCGCCCTTGACCCCGATATCTTGGGAAGTGGTCTAGCGGCGGCTGACCACTGGCTCCGCCGCCAGCGGGCGGAGGGTGACGGCCACCAGGGCCCCCGCGCCTCGGGAGGGGCCGGGCGCCCCCCGCCGGGTCTCGCAAACAAAGGCCGTGGGGGAGGGGAGAGCAGGGGGT
>NW_011494945.1:10077961-10082287 GCF_000754665.1 Bison bison bison | reverse complement strand
GCTTTGCCATTGCAGCGCTCGCCGTACCTCCCTGAAGCCGAACGAATCGCGGGGTTTGCTTATTCGGTTTTCTCATCGAATTGAAAATTCCTGTTCTAGGACTGGGTAGGGGCGGCGAAGAGAGACCTGGCCTCCCCAGCCTTGAGAGCGGAGGTTCTTGAGGTGACCTAATTTCCACCGCCTGTGACCCTGGACTTGGAAGGGCAGTAATAATGGATCGTGAGGACTAAGAAGGAAACACTACCCGTATCCTCAACACCCCTGGTGGGCGCTGTGTGATTGAGCAGCTGGATTATTTAGGTGCTATGAGGTGTGAGTAGGACAACTGATGAGTCCTTGGGCTCCCCAGGTGTCTCAGTGGTAAAGAACCCGCCTGTCAATGCAGAAGAGGCAGGTTCAATCCCTGGGTTGGAAAGATCCCTTGGGCAAGGAAATGGCAACCCACTCCAGTATTCTTGCCTGGAAAATCCCATGGACAGAGGAACCTGGCAGGCTACAGCCCATGGGGGTCGTAAAGAATCCAATGCGACTGAGCAGCACACGTCTCAAATTTACCAGTTGAGAAGGGACCAAGGTGGGAGGATTGAAAATCATCTAGGGTTTTTTTGTTCATCCTTCTGGTTCTTTTATCGGCATGTCTTTTCTGCCAATGTGTTTGTTTATTAAGCATCTTTTATTTTGGGGGTGGGGGCAGGGCAGGAGGTATTAGATGCTTGACCTCAAACCAATGATAGTTTAACAGTTATATTTATTCATCCTTAGGCTAGTGATATGTGTTCTGGCCTTGCTTTCTGAACTATCAGGAAGAAGCTTTACAGCTCTAGTTATCAGAGGCTGATGGCTTCACTGGAGGTCCCCATCCCTCAGAGGCCTTGTGCTGTGGGAATAAGTAGCCTGCCAGGCTCCTTTGTCCAGAATCTGTTAAGACTGATGCCTCTGGCGTTTGCCCAGATAACCCATCCTTTAATTTGACTCTGGTTTCCAGGTAACTAACTGACTGATGGAAGTGCAGTCAGTGATTTCCAACTACTTTCCCCCAAAGATTTATGTTATGTTTTCCAGTGTGACTTTTAATGAAAGTCTTATATTCCTGTGTGTATCTAATCTCCACAAAGCTTCATAAAGTGTACAATATTAATAGCACCTAGAATAAGAGTGAGGTTCTCTTCTTGGCCCTGCCACTAACTGTTTCACTGGCTTTGAATGAGACCTTACATCACCACTATTTTTAAGTTACAACAGGAGAGAATTGGATCATGTGGTTTCAAAGAATTCTGAGATTCTTTAATTCTAATCAGGAACTCAAGTGAAGTTGTAGGAGCCTCAAAACTAACCCTAGAATTAAGAATGAAATTGCCATTCACTGGAGAGTGCTGTCCATACCTTGTGGACAGATGGAGGTGAGAGTAGGAGGCGAGACAGTAATTGTCGGTCTATTGAAAGGGCTTTCTCTGTAGCTTTCTTCTGTTTTCAAACCATCCGCCGGCACAGATTTGGCTGAGAGTCCATTGCTGGGCCTGAGGTTCTTACTACATTCATAGGTCTGATCTTTTTTAGGAACTGTAGCTGTTCCCTTCCAATACCCTTCTCTCGATATAGCTGTGTGTTTAATAGGTTATGTGAGGTGTCTGGAATTACAGCTGTGAAGTCTGCTCCCTCCTCCCCTTCTCAGCCTAATGCCTAACCGAATTAAATACCAGAATGGGAGGACAGGGCTGAATTAAATCCAGATTAAAAATTGGGGCAGAGAGAGTGGATCAGGAATGAATTTTTGATTCATTTTTCCACTTCAGCTTATGGAACTTATTTATACCATTTCTAATGAGGTTCCCAAGTTAGGTGAGTTTCCAAGTCAGGAGAGAGAAATATTTTTTCCTCTTCTGTTATTAGGAGAAAAAACAGGTGTTGCCCCTACGTGTAAAATGAACTTGTTTCATTTAAGTAAGAAAATATGAAATGATCTATTCATCTGTTTTAAATTTAGAACTTAATATCTTTTAGCAAATACATAATATGCATTACAAAAAAATGTGACTGTTCCAGATTCTTGACTGTAAAATTAGAGATAGATTAGGGAAGAACAGAGAGGAAAAGAAAATGAGATAGACAAAGCAGGATGGAGAGACAGCATCCCGCATTTGATGTGATCAAGAAAGGTAAAAAAAAAAAAAAAAGGCACAAAAAGATAATATGGAGACACAATAAACACATGGCAACACCTGTGGAAAACTAGCACTGGACACAATCTTGCACAGAAGAAACCTCATTACATGGCATTTAGAACATTAATGTTCAAAATCTTAAGTTTTCTTGGAACTTTCACAAATCTCGAGTAGTAATGATGGACCCGCTAGTGTTTTTATCATTAATTGACAATAAGCAGTGTATCTGACCTGCCCACAAGAGGTTGTCTGCCCTGTTCAGCATCTTTGAGCCTCTCTGGGCTTACTGAGTGGCAACCAGACTATTTTTCCATTTACTACTTCTTCTTTCAGGTACTCCTTACAGGTGTGACCTTAAGTTAGTTAATTCTGAAGAATTAAATCTACATTCAAGTTCACTGCGCTAGTCTTACTTGACATTTATAGTTTAACAATTTCATTGTAGGCTGTAGCATAGTGTTATGGCCTCTAATAAAGAATTAATGCTGAGTTACTTCACTCTGTATAACAGGCACTAGGTTCATCCACTTCACTAGAATTGTTTCAAATTCATTCTCTTTTATGGCTGAATAATATTTCATTGTATATATATACCATATCTTCTTTATCCATTCATCTGCCGACGGACACCTAGGTTGCTTCCATGTCCTGGCTATTGTAATCAGTGCTGTGATGAACATTGGGGTACATATGTCTTTTTCTATTATGGTTTTTTCAGGGTATATGCCCATAAGTGGGGTTATTAGGTCATATGATAGATACTTGTGTTGTTGTATGGCAGAAACCAACACAACATTGTAAAAATTAAAATATATATATATGTTTTTTTTTTTTTTTTTAAAGAATTAGTGCTGGAAAACATAGTCTTCAGCTCATAACTCTGCACCTTTGGAGATTCAGGGTCCTATAACCTAAAGAGTTTGGTACCCAGCTGGTTCAGGTGTTGCCTCATCCCCTAAAACAGTCTAAGGTCTTGAAGCCCTGTCTTCCTGATAGCTCACATTCCATTGAAAGGTAGCTAACAGAATTTCTGACTCTGTGCTAGCCTTACCATTTTCCTCCTTTCTTCTGGGGAGGAGGGGGAAAGGAAACACTTCATTGTTTTTATAGAAGTACTACATGGAAACTTCCAGCTTGAACCATAAGGCAGACTAAATAGTTTCTGCTAAACAAAAAATTGTGAATGCATTGCCAGGCTCCTAGGGAAACTTTGCTCACTCCCTCCAAACAGACTGGATGTTAAAAAAAAAAATACAAGTGAAATCAGGAGAGTGAGAAGCAATAGAGTCACCAGGATAAAGACCTCCAAGGGGCATCATGTACATTGCATTCTGTGTATATGTTACCCTCTGGATTTGTGCAACTTAGTTTCCATGTACACACTCCAGGAAGACTGCCCTCAAAACCGATAACTATATCTGAGTTGTCTGTTACAACGGGTCATCTTTGAAGGAAAGCATCCTAATGTTGGGGCTTCCAAGGTGGCTCAGTGGTAAAGAGTCTACCTGCCAATGCCGGAGACTCAGGTTTGATCCATGGGTTGGAAAGATCCCCTGGAAGAGGAAACAGCAAATGGCAACCTACTCCAGTGTTCTTGCCTGAGAAATCCTGCGGACAGAGGAGCCTGGCAGGCTACAGTCCATGGGGTCTCAAAAGAGTCAGACATGACTTGGTGCCAAGTTAGTTGGCAACTAACAACAACATCCTAATGTAGGCCCAGAGGTTTTCTACTGATTAATCTAACCACAGCTTAATGCACAATCACAGATCATGCAAGGAAACAATATTGGGTTTAATCTGTTAGCATTCTGGAACATTTTCACACTCCTCTGAAATCCTCTGCATTGCGAGAGGCTGTGAGTCTAAAAACTATATTTCCAAAATGTCCTTGTCAACTGGTTCTGGCTAGGTTCTAAAGAGGTAGAAGGGGAGGGACTACTTTTCTCTTTTTATCTAGATGCTGGCAACAGCAGGCACCTGCAGGTCACAGCCACAGCACAGTTGGATCTGAGGAAGGGAACCTTCACCTAAAGGGTCGGCAGCAAATTTGTTTATTTCAAACACACTGTGGACTCCAGGCTCTGTGTCATCTGTAGGAGTGCAGGCTGTGGGCTTCCTATGGAGGAGTGGAAGGGTGGGTGCTGGTATGGCTGGGGGAGGGGGG
>NW_011494945.1:10072164-10077861 GCF_000754665.1 Bison bison bison | reverse complement strand
TGTAGGAGTGCAGGCTGTGGGCTTCCTATGGAGGAGTGGAAGGGTGGGTGCTGGTATGGCTGGGATAGGGAGCATCATGGGGGCTGCCACCACTTCACCCTTTGTTCCGCCAACCTTAGGAGAAAGAGTGGCTCAGGACAGTGATTAATCTCTAGGTAACACCACCTTTCCTTTTCAATCTTCCAGGCCCAACCTACTTGTATAACAAATTGCTTGTATTAAACTCCCCATTTGAAGTATCTAGCATGATTTATTTTTTCTACCTAGACATTTTTTAAATGAAGTGTAAGAATAATTAACAAGTGATGTTTAGACTCTGAGGGTTTTAGGTGTTGGAAAGATCAAATACATAATATAGAATGCCAAGATATGAAGTGCTTCCAGAAAAAAAAATGCCATCCCTGGAATAGTAAGTTGTAAGCAAATATTAAAATGACCAACTGGATTTGGAAAAAATAAAATATAACTTACAGAAATGAAAAATGATTTGGTGAAATTAAAAAGACATATACTAAATATCGAATTAGAAAGTTAATGAACTGAAAGGTAGTTCTGAAGAAATGACACTGAATGCAACACAGAGAGACAAAGAGGTAGAAAATATGAAAGAAAAGGACAAATATTAAATATAGAGAAAGAAGAAAAGCCATTTGATCTTTATGTGTTAAGAGAACAAAATTCCATACTCATTCATGAAAAAAGATCAAGGAAAAGTAGGCATAGAAGAGAATGGCCATAAGCAGATTTCAGTAACTATAAAAAATAAAAAGAAACCCAAAACCCCAACCCCCCAAGCTGCTGCTGCTGCTGCTGCGTCACTTCAGTCGTGTCCGACTCTTTGCGAGCCCATGGACTACAGCCTACCAGGCTTCTTGGTCCCTGGGATTTTCCAGGCAACAGTGCTGGAGTGGGGTGCCATTGCCTTCTCTAACCCCCTAAGCTACAATCATTTAAAATATGGAAGCGTTAGAATCATTCCCTGTATAATCTCAAAACAAGGGTAAACATGTTACAATCACCACTTCTATCCTGCATTGCACTAGGGAATTAGAGAAGAGAAAACACAACTGTCCTTTTTACATGATATAATTGTTTACTTCCTTTTTACATGATATAATTGCTTCTTAGACAACAAAAATTCTGCCAAGAAATTATTTAAAATAATAAGAGAGTTGCTCACTGTGGCTGGATATGTGACCCATGTGCCAGAGTCAACTGTGTTTCTAGATACGTGAACAAACAAATGGAAAAATTAGTTTTAAAAAGACTCACACTAGGGCATTTCCCTGGTGGTCCAGTGGTTGGGAATCTGCCTTGCAATGCGGGGGATACGGGTTTGATCCCTGGTGAAGGAATTGACATCCACATGCTGCACAGCTACTGGTCCCTTGCACTGCAATTAAGACACAACACAGCCAAATAAATAATTTTCTTTTTCTTTTTTTTTTAAAAAAGCAAGACTCACACTAGCAACAGAAAGTATAAAGTAGCTGGGAATAAATCTGAAAAGAGATGTGTAAGTTTGGACCATAGAAAATTAGAATACTTTCTTTAGGAAAGACAGGAGAGAAAACCTAAATAAATGGAGAAATATCTCATGTTCATGGCTTGCTACATTTAATACTGAAAAGATGTCAACTTTCTTCATGTTGATTTGTAGATACAATGCAACTGTAGTTAAAATCTCAATACTTATTTATATCTTGGTGGAACCTGACAAGCTGGTTTTATAGTGTAAAGAGAAGAGTGAAAAAGGTAAGAAATGTCAAAACACTTCTGAGGAAGTAAGGAGAGCTTTTCCTATGAAAACTAATATAAAGCTATAGTAAGTGAGATGGTCAATACCAAAATCAGATTTGATTATATTCTTTGCAACTGAAGATGGAGAAACTCTATACAGTCACCAAAAACAGGACCAGGATCTGACTGTGGCTCAGATCATGACTTTCTCATTGGCAAATTCAGACTTAAATTGAAGAAAGTAGTGAAAACCACTAGGCCATTCAGGTATGACCTAAATCAAATCCCTTACAATTATACAGTGGAGGTGAGAAATAGATTTAAGGGATTAGATCAGAAAGAGTGCTTGAAGATCTGTGGACAGAGGTTTGTAACACTGTACAGAAGGCAGTGATCAAAACCATCCCCAAGAAAAAGAAAGGCAAAAAGGCAAAATGGTTGTCTGAGGAGGGCTTCAAATAGCTAAGAAAAGAAGAGAAGACAGATATATCCATCTTTGGAATGCAGAGTTCTAAAGAATAGCAAGGAGAGATAAGAAAGCCTTCCTAAGTGAACAATGCAAAGAAATAGAGGAAAGCAATAGAATAGGGAAAAATTAGAGATCTCTTCAAGAAAATTAGAGATTCCAAGGGAACATTTCATGCAAAGATGTGCAAAATAAAGGACAGAAATGGTATGGACTTAATAGAAGCAGAAGATATTAAGAAGAGGTTGCAAGAATACACAGAAGAACTATACAATAAAGGTCTTAATGACCTGGATAACCATGATGGTGTGGTCACTCACCTAGAGCCAGACATCCTGGAGTGTGAAGTTAAGTGGGTCTTAGGAAGCATCACTATGAACAAAGCTGGTGGAGGTGATGGCATTTCAGCTGAGTTATTTCAAGTCTTTAAAGAGGATGCTGTTCAAGTGCTGCACTCAGTATGCCAGCAAATTTGGAAAACTCAGCAGTGGCCACAGGACTGGAAAAGGTCAGTTTTCATTCCAATCCCAAAGAAGGGCAGTGCCAAAGAATGTTCAAACTACTGCACAATTGCTTTCATCTTATAGGCTAGCAAAGAAATGATCAAAATTCTCCAAGCTAGGCTTCAACAGTACATGAACCAATAACTTCTAAATGTTCAATCTGGATTTAGAAAATGCAGAGGACAAAGAGATCAAATTGCCAACATCCATGGATCGTCAAAAAAGCACGAGAATTCCAGAAAACCATTTACTTCTGCTTCGTTGACTATGCTAAAGTCTTTGTGTGAATAACAACAAACTGGAAAATTCTTAGAGATGGCAATACCAGACCATCTTACCTGACTCCTAAGAAATCTGTATGCAGGCCAAGAAGCAACAGTTAGAACTGGACATGGAACAACAGACTGGTTCCAAATTGGGAAAGGAGTACATCAAGGATGTACATTGTCACCCTGCTTATTTAACTTATATGCAGAGTACATCATGTGAAATGCTGGGCTGGATGAAACACAAGCTGGAATCAAGATTGCTGGGAGAAATATCAATAACCTAAGATATGCAGATGACACAACCCTTATGGCAAAAAGTGAAGAGGAACTAAAGAGACTCTCGAAAGTGAAAGAGGAAAGTGAAAAGGCTGGGTTAAAACTCAACATTCAAAAAACTAAGACCGTGGCATCTGGTCCCAATCACTTCATGGCAAATGGATGGGGAGAAAATGCAAACAGTGACAGATTTTATTTTTCTTGGGCTCCAAAATCACTGCAGATGGTGACTGCAGACATGAAATTAAAAGACACTTGCTCTTTGGAAGAAAAGCTATGACAAACCTAGACAGCATGTTGAAAAGCAGAGACATCACTTTGCCAGCAAAGGTCCACATACTCAAAGCTATGATTTTTCCAGTAGTCATATATGGATGTAAGAGTTGGACCATAAAGAAGGCTGAGCACTGAAGAATTGATGCTTTTGAACTGTAGTCTTAAGAATCCCTTGGACTGAAAGGAGATCAAACCAGTCCATCCTAAGGAAATCAATCCTGAATATTCATTGCCAACACTGATGCTGAAGCTGAAGCTCCAATACTTTGACCACCTGATGCAAAGAGCCAATTCATTAGAAAACACCCTGATGCTGGGAAAGACTGAAGGCAGGTGGAAAAGAGGGCAGCAGAGGATGGGATGGTTGGATGGCATCACCACTCAATGACCATGAGTTTGAGCAAGCTCTGGGAGATGATGAAGGACAGGAAAGCCTGGCATGCTGCAGTCTATGGGCTCGCAAAGAGTTGAACATGACTGAGTAATTGAACAGCAACAAAGTGAGATGGTATGGTATATGAACAGGGATAGAAAAATGGAATAGAGTAGAATAGCCAGAAATAATTGCACAAATACTGGGAACTGTGATATGTTCACTTCAGTTCAGTAGCTCAGTCGTGTCCAACTCTTTGTGACCCCATGAATCACAGCACGCCAGGCCTCCCTGTCCATCACCAACTCCTGGAGTCTGCCCAAACTCATGTCCATCAAGTCAGTGATGCCATCCAGCCATCTCATCCTCTGTCGTCCCCTTCTCCTCCTGCTCCCAATGCCTCCCAGCATCAGGGTCTTTTCCAATGGGTCAACTCTTCGCATGAGGTGGCCAAAGCATTGGAGTTTCAGCTTTAGCATCAGTCCTTCCAATGAACACTCAGGAACACTTTCCCATTCTGTTGTTTTCCTCTATTTCTTTGCATTGATTGCTGTGGAAGGCTTTCTTATCTCTCTTAGCTATTCTTTGGAACTCTGCATTCAGATACTTATATCTTTCCTTTTCTCCTTTTCTTTTCGCTTCTCTTTTTTCCATAGCTATTTGTAAGGCCTCCTCAGTCAGCCATTTTGCTTTTTTGTATTTCTTTTCCATGTGGATGGTCTTGATCCCTGTCTCCTTTACAATGTCATGAACCTCCGTCCATAGTTCATCAGGCACTCTGTCTATCAGATCTAGTCCCTTAAATCTATTTCTCACTCCCACTGTATAATCAGAAGGATTCGTTTTAGGTCATAACTGAATGGTCTAGTGGTTTTCCCTACTCTCTTCAATTTAAGTCTGAATTTGGCAAAAAGGAGATCAGGATCTAAGCCACAATCAGCTCCCGGTTTTGTTTTTCCTGACTGTATAGAGCTTCTCCATCTTTGGCTGCAAAGAATATAATCAATCTGATTTCGGTGTTGACCATCTGGTGATGTCCATGTGTAGAGTCTTCTCTTATGTTGTTGGAAGACAGTGTTTGCTATGACCAGTATGTTCTCTTGGCAAAACTCTATTAGCCTTTGCCCTGCTTCATTCTGTACTCCAAGGCCAAATTTGCCTGTTACTCCCAGTGTTTCTTGACTTCCTACTTTTGCATTCCAGTCCCCTATAATGAAAAGGACATCTTTTTTGGGTGTTAGTTGACAAATACAGGGAACTGTGATATGTTAGAAATAGAGGAAAACAACAGAATGGTAAAGACTAGAGATCTCTTCAAGAAAATTAGAGATACCAAGGGAACATTTCATGCAAAGATGGGCTCGATAAAGGACAGAAATGGTATGGACCTAACAGAAGCAGTAGATATTAAGAAGAGGTCGCAAGAATACACAGAAGAACTGTACAAAAAAGATCTTCACGACCCAGATAATCACAATGGTGTGATCACTCACCTAGAGCCAGACATCCTGGAATGTGAAGTCAAGTGGGCCTTAGAAAGCATCACTACGAACAAAGCTAGTGGAGGTGATGGAATTCCAGTTGAGCTATTTCAAATCCTGAAAGATGATGCTGTGAAAGTGCTGCACTCAATATGCCAGCAAATTTGGAAAACTCAGCAGTGGCCACAGGACTGGAAAAGGTCAATTTTCATTCCAATCCCAAAGAAAGGCAATGCCAAAGAATGCTCAAACTACCGCACAATTGCACTCATCTCACACGCTAGTAAAGTAATGCTCAAAATTCTCCAAGCCA
>NW_011494945.1:10071026-10071586 GCF_000754665.1 Bison bison bison | reverse complement strand
TCAGCAGTACGTGAACCGTGAACTTCCAGATGTTCAAGCTGGATTTAGAAAAGGCACAGGAACCAGAGATCAAATTGCCAACATCTGCTGGATCATGGAAAAAACAAGAGAGTTCCAGAAAAACATCTATTTCTGCTTTATTGACTATGCCAAAGCCTTTGACTGTGTGGATCACAATAAATTGTGGAAAATTATGAAAGAGATGGGAATACCAGACCACCTGACCTGCCTCTTCAGAAACCTGTATGTAGGTCAGGAAGCAACAGTTAGAACTGGACATGGAACAACAGACTGGTTCCAAATAGGAAAAGGAGTACGTCAAGGCTGTATATTGTCACCCTGCTTATTTAAGTTATATGCAGAATACATCATGAGAAACGCTGGGCTGGAAGAAGCACAAGCTGGAATCAAGATTGCCGGGAGAAATATCAATAACCTCAGATATGCAGATGACACCACCGTTATGGCAGAACTTCCCTTATGGGAAGAGGAACTCAAAAGCCTCTTGATGAGAGTGAAAGAGGAGAGTGAAAAAGTTGGCTTAAAGCTCAACATTCAGA
>NW_011494945.1:9997120-10070926 GCF_000754665.1 Bison bison bison | reverse complement strand
TGCGAAGAGTTGACTCATTGGAAAATACTGTGATGCTGGGAGGGATTGGGGGGGCAGGAGGAGAAGGGGATGATAGAGGATGAGATGGCTGGATGGCATCACTGACTCGATGGACATGAGTCTCCGTGAACTCCGGGAGTTGGTGATGGACAGGGAGGCCTGGCGTGCTGCGATTCATGGGGTTGCAAAGAGTCGGACACGACTGAGCGACTGAACTGAACTGACCCTGGTGCTATTGTTAGTGTACATTAGCCGAGAATGGAGGAACTACATCGACCCCTGAATGACATGGTTGTGCCCTGCACAGGTTCACTTATATTTGAATGTTTTTCAGTAAACATATTGGAAAAAATGTGGGATATTTGTGATATTTTGGAAAAACTTCCAGATGAACCATATAGCCTAAAAATATTTAAAAAAAATTAAAAAGTATGTCATGAATTCATAAAATATTGCAGGTAGTATTCTATCTTTACATAGGCATAAGGTAATATTTAAAATAATATTAATAATGTGTTAGTTTTCTTACCGTTTTTTAACTTTGCTTTCAAAGAATTACATTACCGTTTAGTATGCCTCTTGTTGTGTCATAGCTGGAGAAACTGCCTGTCAGTCTATTATCACAAGTAAGTGGTTTTTTAAAAGATGAAACCATGTTTCCAACACTCTATTATTAATATGACTGCAATACCATAAGCCATAAAACTTTTATAAGTATTCAT
The DNA here is from genome assembly GCF_000754665.1 of Bison bison bison. Classification (NCBI taxonomy): domain Eukaryota; kingdom Metazoa; phylum Chordata; class Mammalia; order Artiodactyla; family Bovidae; genus Bison; species Bison bison. The sequence goes on along the minus strand of NW_011494945.1, from coordinate 10,070,204 downwards.
TCATTAATGTATAGGCTAGGCTACCTTCAAGCAATCTTACTGCTTATACTAGGCTGCCACATTGCAGCTTTTTTATTATTGGTGCATAAATTGTTATACCTGTAAATAAGTATGAATTTCTTTATCACATTATCTTTTCATTTGTGATGTCTAGTGTTAGTAGTACTTATACTATTTACAGTATTTTGTATTCTATAAGACAATATTGATGTAGGTACTGACGAACAGGTAATTCATCTTGCAAACAGATGATGCAAATTTATTGGTATAAATACACTACAGTACTGTAAATGTATTTCCTCTTCCTTATGATTTTCTTAATAACATTTTCTTTGCTCTAACTTCATTGTAAGAATACAGTATATCATACATATAACACAAAATATGTGTTAATCAACTATCTATTAATTGTAAGGTTTCATCAGCTAGCTGCTGCTGCTGCTGCTGCTAAGTCGCTTCAGTCGTGTCCGATTCTGTGCGACCCCATAGATGGCAGCTCATCAGGCTCCCCCATTCCTGGGATTCTCAAGGCAAGAACACTGGAGTGGGTTGCCATTTCCTTCTCCAATGCATGAAAGTGAAGAGTGAAAGTGCAGTCACTCAGTCATGTCCGACCTCTTAGTGACCCCATGGACTTCAGCCCACCAGGCTCCTCCATCCATGGGATTTTCCAGGCAAGAGTACTGGAGTGGCGTGCCATTGCCTTCTCCTTCATCAGCAGTGGGATGTTAGTAAAGATTTGGGGGGTCAAAAGTTATATGTGGATTTTTTATTCTTGGGGATCAATGTCCATAGCCTTTATGTTGTTCAAGGGTCAACTGTATGTAATAAAGAGAGTCAGAATAAATGTTTATCTGTGAGGAAAAAATAAAATTGCCTTCCTACCCCATATCATACCAAAATAAACTCCAAAAATAAACCAAACAATAAAAGCACCCCAAAATAAACTCCAAAAGGATTAAAACTTAGATTTCAAAAGTAAAATGTTAAGACTTATAAACAAATACACAAATTAATTTCTTTCTTAACTGGGGCCAGAAAAGGTTTTCTTAAAGATGGCACACTAAAAGGTCATCATAAAGGACACAGTCATTAATTTGACTGCGTTAAAATAAAAAGCTTCTTGACATCAAAGGACTCTCTGAAGAGAGTGAAAAACCAAGACACAAACAGAGAAAAGATATTTGCTATACATAAAAATAACTTCCTCTTGGACTGAAAAATGAACAAACAACCCAACAGAAGAAAGGATAAAAGACAAAAGTCAGAAGATTAGGGACTGAATGGAAACACACTCAGTCAATAAACACCTGAGCTGAACAATAACATTAATAATCAGAGAAATAGAAATCCACAATGAAGTCTCATTTTACACCCGAAGGCAATGGCAAGCCACTCCAGTACTCTTGCCTGGAAAATCCCATGGGCGGAGGAGCCTGGTAAGCTGCAGTCCACGGGGTCGTTACGAGTCAGACATGACTGAGTGACTTCACTTTCACTTTTCACTTTCATGCGTTGGAGAAGGAAATGGCAACCCACTCCAGTGTTCTTGCCTGGAGAATCCCAGGGACGGGGGAGCCTGGTGGGCTGTCGTATCTGGGGTCACACAGAGTCGGACACGACTGAAGTGACTTAGCAGCAATTATCAAAATATAAGAATTGTGACAGTACTAAATATAGAAGTCTATGTCGATTCTTAAGCAATGCTGGTGGAATGCCCACATAATAAAAACCTCATATTACCATAAAGTATAAAGCAAACAGTAATAGCATTATGAACAGGAACAAATTCACAATCAAGACAGGAATTAAAAAAAAATTTAGTAATTAGTAAGCAGAGTAAGTAAAGCACAAAAGAATTGAACACAATGATTAACACACCTGACATACTGCTTTTCTCCAGAATGTAAATTTTATACTCAGTGGAAATTAATCAGTAATGATGAATTTTCACTCCTTTGAGAGCCTATTAGCCCTGGGGGATTACTTGCCCAACTAGCCAATCCGCATCAGTTCTGGGATGCCTCAAGTCAAGCAGCCAGTTGTGTGGGGACCCATCCCACACACCAGTGGACCAGTACCAGCACTGGGCTCCCTCTGCCCCAGCCAAGCAATGTCCAAGGACCCACCCCTGCCTGCCAGGATGCTGGTAGCCTTTGCATGAAGCAGAACCTGGCAGCCAAGTGGCCAATCCCACCTTCCAGCATACCCACAGCAGACAGCCCCATCACAACAGAAGAGCCCATGTAGCCCACGTAGGGGAAAGCCCTATAGCATGGAGCTCTGGTGGGGTAGAAAGAAGTGTGCTGATGGTCCTTGCAGGACATCTATATAAGGCCACTACCCCAAGATTGGGAAACATAACCAACCTACGTAATACACAGAAATAAAAACAGAGTTAGGCAAAATGAGGAGACAGAGGAATATATTCTAAATTAAGAAGCAAGATAAAACCAGATGAAGAACTAAGTGAAGTGGAGATGAGCAATTTACACAATAAAGAGTTCAAGGTAATGATCATAAAGCTGCTCAGTGAACTTGGGATAAGAAAGGATAAATACAGTGAGAAGTTTAACAGAGTTAGAAAATACAAAGAAGAGCTGAAGAATACAATAACTGAAATTAAAAATATACTAGAAGGAATCAACAGGAAATTAGATGATACAGAGGAACAGATAGATTTTTGTATATATTTGTTGTTGTTGTTTAGTTGCTCAGCTCTATCTGACTCTTTGTGATCCCATTGACTGTAGCCCACCAGGTTCCTCTGTCCATGGGATTTCCGAGGCAAGAAAATGAGAGTGGGTTGCTGTTTCCTTCTCCAGGGGATCTTTCTGACCCAAAGATGGAACCTGTGTCTACTGCAATGGCAGATGAACTTTTTTATTACTGAGTTACCTGGGAAGCCCTTTTATATAATAAATGGTGCTAGAACATGAAGCATAGTAAATGCTGCTAAAACAGCATTTAAGGAATGAAGTTCAAAACTTGACTTTATAAATGAAGTCAAGAGGGCCTTAGGAAGCATTACTACAAACAAAGCTAGTGAAGGTGATGGAATTCTAGTTGAGCTATTTCAAATCCTAAAAGATGATGCTGTTCAAGTGCTGCACTCAATATGCCAGCAAATTTGGAAAACTCAGCAGTGGCCACAGGACTGGAAAAGGTCAGTTTTCATTCCAATCCCAAAGAAGGGCAGTGCCAAAGAATGTTCAAACTACTGCACAATTGCACTCACTTCACATGCTAGCAAGGTAATGCTCAAAATCCTTCAAATTAGGCTTCAACAGTATGTGAACTGAGAACTTCCAGATGTTCAAGCTCAATTTAGAAAAGCCATAGGAACCAGGGATCAAATTGCCAACATCTGTTGGATGATAGAAAAAACAACAGAATACCAGAAAAAACATTTACTTCTGCTTCAGTGACTACACTAAACCCTTTGACTGTGTGGATCACAACAAACTGTGGAAAATTTTTAAAGAAATAGGAATACGAGACCACCTAACCTGCCTCCTGAGAAACCTGTATGTGGGTCAAGAAGCAATAGTTAGAACCAGACATGGAATAACAGACTGGTTCCAAATTGAGAAAGGAGTATGACAAGAGTGAATATTGTCATCCTGCTTATTTAATTTATATGCAGAGTACATCATATGAAATGCTGGGCTGGTTGTATCACAAACTGGAAGCAAGATTGCTGGGAGAAATATCAACAACCTCAGATATGCAGATGACACCACTCTAATGACATAAAGAGAAGAGGAACTAAAGAGCCTCTTGATGAAGGTGAAGAGGAGGGTGAAAAAACTGGTTTAAAACTCAACATTCAAAAAACTAAGACCATGGCATCCAGTCCCAATCACTTCATGGCAAACGGATGGGGAGAAAATGGAAACAGTGACAGACTTTATTTTCTTGGGCTTCAAAATTACTGTGGACAGTGACTGCAGCCATGAAATTCAAAGACACTTACTCCTTGAAAGAAAAGCTATGACAAAGCTAGATAGCATATTAAAAAGCAGAGACATCACTTTGCCAACAGTGGTCTATATAGTTAAAGCTATGGTTTTTGCAGTAGTCATATGCAGATGTGAGAGTTGAACCATAAAGAAGGCAGAGCACCAAAGAATTGATGCTTTTGAATTGTGGTGCTGGAGAAGACTCTTGGGAGTCCCTTGGACTGCAAGGAGATCCAACCAGTCCATCCTAAAGGAAATCAACCCTAAATATTCACTGGAAGGACTAATGCTGAAGCTGAAGTTCCAATAATTTGGTCACCTGATGCAAAGAACTGACTCATTGGAAAAGACCCTGATGCTGGGAAGGATTGAGGACAGGAAGAGAAGAGGTGACAGAGGATGAAATGATTGGGTGGCACCATTGACTCAATGGACATGAGTTTGAGCAAACTCTGGGAGATAGAGAAGGACAGGGAAGCCTGGCATGCTGCAGTCCATGGGGTCACAATGAGTCAGACACAACTGAGTGACTGAATAACAACAACAAAAATTATGTCAATATAGAAATGTTTAATGTGGACTTATAGCTCATATTGAACATAGAAATAAATTGCAGGTAGATTAAAGGAAGTAGGTCACTCAGTTGTATCTGACTCTGCGATGCTGTGGACTGTAGCCCGCTAGGCTCCTCTGTTCATGGAATTCTCTAGGCAAGGTATTGGAGCAGGTAGCCATTCCCTTCTCCAGGGGATCTTTCCAACCCAGGGATCGAACCCAGGTGTGCTGCAATGCAGGCGGCTTCTTTACCATCTGAGCAACCAGAGAAGCACAAGAATGCTGGAGTGGGTAGCCTATCCCTTTTCCGGGAGATCTTCCCAACCCTGAAATCTGAACCGGAGGTCTCCAGTATGTAGGCAGATTCTTTACTAGCTGAGCTACCAGGTAAGCCAGGTAGATTAAAAACCTACCACAAAGAAAGAGCAGTAAACTTTTAAGACAGAACAGGGGAAAAAAATCCTCTTGGGAGTTTTAGGATGGAGATGGATTTCTTAAACAGAAACCATAAAGGAAAAGAATGATAATTCTAGCTACATTAAGAACCTCATTCATCAAAATACATCATAAACAGAGTGAAAGGAAAAGTCTACATTAAAGACAATCATATCTATATCACATGCAACTATCAACATCTAGCATGCTGAATATATTTTAAAAATTCTGACAAATCAACAAGAGCTCATTTATCAGCTCAGTGGAAAATGGGCAAAAGATTTAAATAGGCCCTTCATAAAGGAAGAAAGCCAAATCACCTATTAACACATGGAATGGTGCTTTACTAGTAATCACATAAATGCAAATAACTATGAAAAGCCCAATAGATTAGAAAAATTAATTCTGAAATTATCAACTATGAGAGAGAATGAAGAGCAAAGGAAATGCCGCTCAGGTACTACTGATAACATGGAGGGGTTGGGGGTGGTGGCGGGGCAGAGCACAGATTTATAAAAACATTTTGGAAAACAGTCCTGCTTTTCCTGGTAAAGGTGAACACACAAATGCACTACCACTGGCGATTCCATTAAATTTCCAATAATGTTCTCCATTCTTTAGAGAAATGCATACATATATACCAGGATACATGTATAAGAATGTTTATAGTGGTATTTGAGCATAATATGTCCATTACTGATAGAGTCAGTTCCTAGACAGGTTGATAGGGAGTCTAGGGGTCCCCAAGGAGAGAGGGGTCTGAAATTCTCAAGCAGGAAGAAAGGACAAACTTTTTTCTTTCTCCACATTCCTTAGGATTATATACCAATAATGTATCCTGCCTAAGGACAGTCTTTGGATTCAACCTTCTGTTATTTTAAAATGTTAATTATGGGAGTATACCTGGTCTTTACAAGGATGTATCTTGCCTGAGGACAGTGTTATCTTAAAATGTAAATTATGGGAGTAGGTCGGAGGAGGTCTTTACAACCTCCAGACATTCTTTGGATTATATAACCTCATTATTAACACTAGCAAGGGGGTACTCTTTCTGCCCCCTTCTGATGCCTATGTCAGAAGCTTTCTCTATCTCCTTTATACTTTAATAAAACTTTACTACACAAAAGCTCTGAGCGATCAAGCCTCGTCTCTGGCCCCGGATTGAATTCTTCTCCTCCGGGGGCCAAGAATCCCGGTGTATTCGCGTGATTCAACAACAACCTTTCATTACCAATAGATTGAATAAACTTTGGTGTACACATACAGTGGCTTATATAATATTATTTTAAAATAAATTTAACACCACAACTAGAGAGTAGCCCCCACTTGCCACAACTGGAGAAAAGCCCACCTTCAGGAACAAAGACTCAGCGTAGCCAAAAGTAAAATAAAATTAAATTTAAAAAAATTAATATTTGACTTTCACATAAGGAAAAAGTTGAAGTAAAACTGATGGGATTGTGGGAACACAGGTAGACATTTCTTTAAAATGAGAGGTATTGGTTCTCAAAGAGCCCTTTGAAATTAAGGGGGTAATATAAAAAAATGAAAGGACCTGCACATTTCCTTTCCTATCACTTTTGTAGTGGCAGTATTTGAATAAATAACCCATTGCACTTTGAAAAATCAAGATGCCATAGTCTTTTATAGACTGTGTGTGTGGCGGGGGTAAGGGTGGGGGGCTTCCTTGGTGAGTCAGTGGTAAAGAATCTGCCTGTCGTCAATGCAGGAGACGTAAGAGACCTGGGTTCAATCCCTGGGTTGGGAAGATCCCCTGGAGGAGGAAATGGCAATCCACTCTCGTATTCTTTCCTGGAGAATCCAGTGGACAGAGGAGTCTGGTCGGCTACAGTCCATGAGGTCACAAAGAGTCAGACATGACTAAAGAGACTTTACACACACGCACATGTGTGTTCTTAGTTGCAAGAGTAAATCTCAGACAGTATTTATTGATTTTTTTATTCTCCATCCATTCAACTGAAAGTCATGATGGAAACTGATGGTTTTAAACTCATAGTTAACTGATCTTGAATTTCCTGGCATAACCCTGGCATCAAAGACACAAATGGCCCAAGGCCACTCTTTGAGGTTGTTTTGTCAACTTTCTTGTCAGCAGAGGGAATCTCTTCACCAGATAGCCTGCTAAGCTGCTGCTAGCTCAGTTTCCTTTGTTGAGCTTTGGGGACCAGAGACTGACCTGACTGTCACGTAAGCACAGAGAAGGAGTGGAGCCCTCCTCTGGGCCAGTAGGTACCCCTCAGGTGGGATTGAGTGGTGCTCAAACTGCAAAGCCACTCTATGGGATCAAGATCCAACAGTAGGTTTTGAATTTGAAGCCTGCCAAGTCTGAGCGATCTAAAGGCAGACATCAAAGTGAGGGCTGTGCACAGCAACAGACACCCAGAGTCTGGGGCCAGGGAAATCAGAGCTTGTCTGAGTCTGAACTGTTAGAAGAGGATAAAGAGGGGCAGGAGGGCCTTGAAGAAGTTCCTGCATGATGGATCACTGCTCATGGCACCTGGAGAATTCACAACCAGCTGTGTGGTTTATTTAAGGGCCAGCAAGAAAGTAGGGCAGGGATGTCTCCACAAGATGTAAAAGTTCAAGGGTGAAGCACTAGTAAGCACGCTGATTGCAGATTTTTATAAACAGTATTCAGTAAGCAGCCAGTAGGAAAGCTATGGAGCAGTGGCTCAGAGCCTCAGGATGTCTTTCTGCATTTCTTTTTAAGAGCTAGTAGCAGTCCAGGGAAGCTTCTGAGTTTATGCTGGAGGTCCTGTGGCCCCTCTCAAAGCTTTCTATCCACGGAGTCCAATGACAGCAAGTCTGGATGCTCCCAGGACCTCTTTTCACATCTTAGACTGCGTACCGAGCTCAAAAATAAGCTTTCGTAGTACATAGAGCTCACTTGTCTTCCCTTTCCAATCCACCTATGGGGGCTCAAACCACATGAATCTCTGGTAACGCATGAACTTCTTTTGGGTAGAAGCCTAATGATATGGAATCCAGTGGGTAAAGAAGGAAGCAATATCTCTTCCCAGCTTGGGGCAAGGGAGGATATTCTCCCATCCAGGTGGCTGGCAGTAAGCGATGGCTAAGGGTTTTCTCAGGTCCAAGACCAATCTCCTGCCATGCCTATGTCTAGAAGGAATGTGCAGGAGAGAGCAGAGTGTCAGATTCTCACTTGGGCCAGAAGGACCTGGGGTGCCAGTTGCAGATTCTTGGAAGGATGTCTGGGCACCATTTGCTGTCCTTTTCTCCTGTCTCTGGCATTAGAAACGAGCTAACTGTCCATATTCTTTAAGTAGAGACCAATTCTAATTGTCACACTCTACAGTCTACTCATCAGTAGTCTGGACTCAATCCTGATGGTTTCTTTACCTCATCAAGGTAGCCCTGATTTCACCCGCAATCCCCTACTCCTTATTCACAAACAGGCTCTGATTCATACTATCTACGAAACTCTCCTAAGCCTCAGCCACCGGTGTTTCAAAGTTCACTGCTCTGCCCTCTGCTGGCCTGACTCAGAATTGGTAGCTCTGCTTTTCAAGCTCTTAAGAGTAAGCATTATCTGGGGACGTTTCCAATTCATAGAGAACTTGGAAATGCTTATACTATGGTACAGTCTCTAAAAATGTTGCATGAGGCTCTTGGGATATTTCCCTTCTTAAATCTGCTCACTTGCTCGTGGGTTAAAACCCTCTGGGGACATTTTCTTCTAAGGCCAACTTCTGAGACTATATTTTAAGCTATTGATCCCCTCTTGATTCTCAAGTACATTGTCCAATAGTTTTACCCGGATCCTCAAGTGAAGTTAGATGTCCCTTCCCTGACGTACTAAACCCTGGAAGTTTGCAGTGATACCAATTGCTTCAGGTCTATCCTGATTAAGACGATTTCCATGAAAATGCATGTGCATACCACCCACAACTGCCAAGAGCACTCATCATTCATCCTGTGTATCTAGCCCAGGACTGCCCACCTGCAATTTGCTCTAGAAAGAATGTACAACTATTTAAAAAAATATATTATCTAGTATAAGACTGGGCTTCCTAGGTAGCTCAGCTGGTAAAGAATCTGCCTGCAATGCAGGAGACCCCAGTTTGATCCCTAGGTTGGGAAGATTCCTTGGAGAAGGGCTAGGCTACCCATTCTAGTATTCTTGGGCTTCCCTTGTGGCTCAGACAGTAAAGAATCCATCTGCAATGCGGGAGCTGCTGCTGCTGCTGCTAAGTCACATCAGTCGTGTCTGACTCTGTGCGACCCCATAGACGGCAGCCCACCAGGCTCCCCCGTCCCTGGGATTCTCCAGGCAAGAACGCTGGAGTGAGTGCAATGTGGGAGACCCGGGTTCAATCCCTGGGTTGGGAAGATCCCCTGGAGGAGGGCATGGCAACCCACTCCAGTATTCTTGCCTAGAGAATTCCCATGGACAGAGGAGCCTGGCAGGCTACAGTCCATGGGATCACAAAGAGTCAGCCATGACCGACCGAGCAACTAAGCATAGCACAGCATTATAACACTATCTCATGTCACAATACGTGCAAACACATGGTGTGTTTCTGAAAGTTTACCTGGAAACTCAAGATTTGCCATAATAATAAAAAAACCTTAACAGGATTTTTTTGTTTGTTTCCTATCCTTAGCTCTTCAGAATCCATTCTCTTGAAATATTTGAGTGTGTGTGTGTGTGTGCATGTGTGTGTGTGTATATATACCCATTCCATCACTGAAATCAGCTTCTAACAGATTTTCACAAGTCTAAGAATTCCTGATCAGATTTTTATTTGTTGGTCTATAGGATTTGACAAGCCACTAAAATCTTCCATGTTTCAAATTAACACCTTAGCCACAATTCTAAACTTGTTGCTGTATTTAATTAAAGTATTTCTTTTGTGTTTGTGTCAGTTATTAGGGACATCCATTCCTCCCATGTATTTGTTTCCATTTTTGCATTGATCTTGCTGGAATTTTTCCAGTTATCACTTAGGAAAAATTTTACTTCTTATGCATACAGAAGTACATCTAGGAAAATGGATAAAAGTCACTTTTAGGATAAAATGCAAATATTGGGTCAGGCATCAAATTTTTGCTGACATTTCTCCCTCAAATAATAAAACATAAACCTTTCTCAAATAAGATAATCAGTTAGATATGTGCAGGCAACTGAATTAAGCAATGGAATTATAAAAATTATCAAATATGTTGTCTTATTCTCAAACATTATTTCAGATTGTATATTAGGATTTTGATGGCCACTTCACAAGTTTTTCATTTGATAAATAGTTGTTGACTGCATGCCACATTCTGGGCATCATGCAAGAATCTGGAGATTCAGAAATGAATATTATACAGTTCATGTGCTCCTGGATCCTAGATTCTGGAGGGAAATGAGTGCAGTAGGACCTATAGGATCAGGTGCTATGAGTGTGAAGAGGTCACTTAAGTCAGTCCAGGAGGGGTAGAGAAGAGTTCTCCAGGGTAGCAATGGCCAAGTTGCAACTGGAAGATTGGGTAGGACTTAACCAGGTACAGATCAGGAGGGAGGAAGTGAAGTGGGAGGGGAAGGGGAGTGTCTCAGGGAGCATCCTCTGGAAATGCCGAGAGCTGAGGGGCCAAGATGCGTATGAGGAAGCACAAATGTTCGGTACACTTGGAGTGCGTATGACTATGAGGGTAGCAAGGACAGATGAAGCTGGAGAAGGAAACTGGTCAAGCCAGACAGGTCACCTATATTCACCGTAATAGGGAACTAGGAGAGTCATGCACTAGATTGATAGTAAATGATATTTTGTGAGTCAGGCAATGTCATGGATGTGATAAAGAATGATAAGAGCCAGGGTAAGTTTTGCTGCAGTACAAAGAAACCCTAAATAGTCAGTGGCTTAGAGAACGAGAAGTTTCTCTCTTTCTCACTTTACAGAATGGAGAGGTTTCAGATTAGCAGTTACAGGTAAGAAAGAGACAGTGGGCTCTCTTCCTGGCAGAGATCCAGGCTGATGGCAGCAATCTGTTACTGACACATGGCTTCCAATGTCACCACCACAGCCAGTGAGAAGGGGACATGGGAAGAGTGAACAGGTGGCTTTTATGGTACTTCCTCTTACCTGCCATTAATCAGAGCCCAGTCACATGGCTACACCAAAGGCAAGGAACTGGGAAACCGTGGAGCTCAGTGACATGCAGGTAAGAAGAGGATTTGAGGATTTGGGGGGACAAGCTGGTGAACTGTGAATCAGAACCAAAATTGCTCACACTTTCCCTCAAAGCCCTTTGTCTGCTTGCCTCTGATTATCTCACAGTCCTTGTCTTCTTTCATTCCCTAATTCCCTCCTGCGGTTGTATATAGGTCCCCTTGGACTATTTATGTCATCGCTAACCACCAGTCTTTCCTCAACTATATCCCATCCTTTGATCAATCACCTCTGACTCTCAGCATGGTTGGCCATTTGCTTGCCCAACTCCATCTGTTTTAAGGAAAGAGTCTGGCCCTGCTGGTCAGTGGGGGTAACCAGAAATGCTGGTTGGTGAATCAGTAGGTGGTGCTCTGGGTCAGCAAGACACCAATTCCAAGGCCACACATGCAATGAGGGCAAGGATGCAATCACGCTCAGGAGAGCACAACAGCAGTGGCTCATTTGACCTTCTTCCTCAAGACTCAGCTTTCAAAAGGAGCAACCACACCCAGACTGACCAGTGAATTCATACAAACAGGGATGTCAACATGCTCCGAACTGACAGCCAACAAAAACATTTCTTTTGTGTGGAGGCTTTCTTCCTCTTGTGCTCAGGGAGGGCAGAGAAGTTCGACCTGTCTGGTTTGGAGAACGCGGTGCACTGCTCTCCCCGTGGTTCCTTAGGGAGGCAGAGAAAGAGGTGTGTGTGTTGATTTAATGGGAGTAGGAGTTGCTGCTTTCATAACCACTGATTAGTCCTATTTGCTATTAGGAAACCCTCGGGCTCTCCATCAAAAGTCTCATTGTTGGGTTCTTTCTTTCACTTGTGTCATCCTGGTAAAGTATCCTTTCACTCAGCGATAGATGTCTTCTGGGTCATTTTCATAACACTGCGAAGGTGTGGGTCAAAGTGGCAAAACAGAGATTTGGAGATACCTGTCCCCACTGAGAGTTTAAAGTTGACATCAGCAGAGAAAACCAGGGATGGAAATTTTGTTCATGAAGAATTTTTTATCTGTTTAGGTCCTTGGATCTGTCTCCATTTTTGTCCAAATTCAGATATTGAAAAATCTGTGTTTTTATTCATAGAGACCTCCACTGGCATGATAAATAAGCAAGGTACTACCTAGAAGACCCTAATGCTGGGAAAGATTGAAGGCAAAAGGAGGAGGGGGTGACAGAGGATGAAGTGGTTGGATAGTATCACTGACTCAATGGTCATGAACTTGGGCAAACTCTGGGAGATAGTGAGGGACAGGGAGGCCTGGCTTGCTGCAGTCCATGGGGTCACAAAGAGTCAGACGTGACTTAGCGACTGCCCAACAACAACCACCAAGCAAAGGGATGTCTGCATGTTGGGCTTTTAATTTTTCTCTTCATTTAATATAGAAGCCTCATAGAAATGCAGGCAAAGAATTGATTCTCCTTAAAGCCAGTTTCTGGAGAACAAAATGGCAACCTACTCCAGTATTCTTACCTGAAAAATACCATGGACAGAGGAGTCTGGTGGGCTATAGTCCATAATGTCACAGAGTTGGACACAACCGAGTGACTAAACAATAACAAAAAAGCCAGTTTTTTAGGTATGATATTGTATCAGAGATTAGTACGGGGTATTGTCTAAAAACATCACATAGTTATTATTGATCATCTGATTCTTAAGTTTTTTTTGATTCTTATCTTTATTCCAAATTAAGCTAGCCATATGCACATAATAATTCTTTCATTAGTAATGCTCATCTCTTACTCTTTCAGACTTTTTAAAAAAAAACCTTTCCCTAAACCATCTCTTCCAAGAAGCTCTCCTTCAGTCACTTCCACTTGACTGGTATTGTTTCTCTGTATTTTACATCTGTATCCCAGATGTGGCTAGGATGGTGGATCAGTAAGGATGCCCAGGTAATGTTGAGGTGTGTGTGTGCTCAGCTGTGTACTACTTTTTGTGACACCATGGATTGCAGCCCACCAGGCTCTGCTGTCTGTGGAATTCTCCAGGCAAGAATACTGGAGTATTGCCATTTCCTCCTTCAGGGAATCTTCCTGACCCAGGGATTGAACCCGTATCTCTTATGCCTCCTACACTGGCAGGTAGACTCTTTACCACTGTGCCACCTGTTAAGGTAATAATCGCTAAATCTCAGTGGTTTAAATCATCAGATGTTTTCTTGCTCTCACGCCATGTCCAGTATAGACCAGTAGGGGGCTCTGTTCATGTGTAGATACTCATGGACGCCATCCACATTGACAGAGGCTCCATCCTAACGTGTTCCCTAGTCATTATGTTGCTGCTGCTGCTGCTGCTAAGTCACATCAGTCATGTCCGACTCTGTGCGACCCCATAGACGGCAGCCCACCAGGCTCCCCCGTCCCTGGGACTCTCCAGGTAAGAACACTGGAGTGGGTTGCCATTTCCTTCTCCAATGCATGAAAGTGAAAAGTGAAAGTGAAGTCGCTCAGTCGTTTCCGACTCCTCGCGACCCCGTGGTCTGCAGCCCACCAGGCTCCTCTGTCCATGGGATTTTCCAGGCAAGAGTACCGGAGTGGGGTGCCATTGCCTTCTCCAGTCATCATGTTAGGGTGACAAAAATGTAGTGAAACAAACACTGGCTTTTAAAACTTCTGAGTAAGTCTTACAACTTTAAGGCACTTTCTCAAATATCTCAGGCAGGTAGAAAGGGTATGTTAAAAACGTTTTCATTTTACATATGGGGAAACCAAGGCTTAGAGAGATTAAATTAAGATCTAACAACTTTTCTTTAGATTATCATGATTGCTAGGTTTTCTTTTTTTAATTAATTAGCCACAATTTTTCAACATTATATTTGTAATGTGTGAATGAACAAATACCAGTGCTATGGTACCAACCTGGTGTTCAGAGTGAAGTGAAGTGAAGTGAAGTGAACGTTGCTTAGTTGTATCTGCCTCTTTGCAACCATTGAATTCTCCAGGCCAGAATACTGGAGCAGGTAGCTGTTCCCCCTTCCAGAGGATCTTCCCAACCCAGGGATTGAACCTAGGTCTCCCACATTCCAAGCGGATTCTTTACCAGCTGAGCCACAAGGGAAGCCCAAGACTACTGGAGTGGGTAGCCTATCCCTTCTCTGGCAGATCTTCTAGACCCAGGAATTGAACCAGGGTCTCCTGCACTGCAGGCGGATTCTTTACCAACCTAGCTATCAGCGAAGCCCTGAGGATATGAGGGTGCTCAAAGTACAAGAAGCCAAACAACATCTCTCTAGCCATGCTACTGGCAGTAATCAAGAGAACTCCAAGTCCTGCAGGGCTCCTCTCTCAACTAATTCTAGGAGTTGCTAATCAATCTGGTCAGGCAGGGACGTCATGCAGTCCTCTGCCTTTGCTCTGACTCGCTGTGTGGCTCCTGCAAGCACATGATGCCCGAGTTGAAGGATATGGACCTCTCCCTCCCTCACCCCCAAGAAGGGATGGTGCCTGTGAAATGGGCTGAAGCCTCAGAGGAGCTGTCTCCTTTTGCTGAGGAAGCCAGGGCCCACAGTGTGAAGAACTCTTAGGTTTTACCGACTCTTTTATTTTAAGCTCTTTCTCTTTCAGACTCACATAAAGCCTTTAGCCACTTCATGTCACACCCAGGGTCTCAGGTCCTCTTTGGTCAGACTTGTGAACCTCAGCTCTCATCTCTCAGAAAGAAGAACTCTTTCCCAGAAGGCCCTTCAGTCACTTCTGTGGACACCTTCCCACCCCACTCAGACACGTCTGTTTTGGCTTGAACATCAGACCAAGTAGACCTACTTGGTGCAATATTTAGAGAGGCATAGACTTGGTCTTCCATATGGCAAAAATACAGCTAGTTAATGTAATGGATTGAAACATCAGTATCTCTGGATTCGCGCAGAGCACCATGCATTTCAGGTGTTCTGCTATCTCTACAAGTGAGAAGAACTGATACAGGAAAATCAACACTCGACTCCCAGGCCCAGACCTGCAGTCTGCTCTTAGGTTTGCCCCTTTTGAGTAACCTTGGGAAAGTCACTTAGCCCTTCTGAAGCCTTTTACTGTTCACTTGTGTTTTCAGTCACTCAGTCGTGTCTGATTCTTTGTGACTCTGTGGACTGTAACCCACCAGGCTCCTCTGCTCATGGGATTTCTCAAGCAAGAATACTGGAGTGGGTTACCATTTCCTCCTTCTGGCCAGGGATTGAACCCTCCTCTCTTGCATCTCCTGCACTGCAGGCAGATTCTGTATCTGCTAAGCCATCAGGGAAGCCTTTATCATTCATAAAATAAAAGAAATAATAGGGATGGATTTCCAATGAGCTATTCAACTATCCAAGTTTGTGATTTGTGGTGACAAGATTTATTATTCACAATTATTGTCAACAGGTGGCAGCAAAAATCCAATCTTTAGTAAGTGAAGAGAAAGCTAACCGCCTTTGACTTAGAATTTCAGAGAACATTTGGTTGGTTTTGATCATTTTAAACCTGATGAGAAAACTAAAGCTTCACATTAAAAGACTCTGGGATAGAAAGAAAATATGTATGTAACAGGAACTGAAAAGTAAGGCCTTAAAAATGAGTATGTTTTATAAACAATTGAATTTAGCATTTTCTTCCAGTCATTTTGAATCTGGCTGTGGCTAAAGGTCTTAGGATACTAAACTGCCATGTAAAGTAATATTCAGATGGGTCTTTTATATCTTTATTTTAAACTTAGATACAGAAGCGTGGAGTAACATCTTTAGGAGGTTTTTTTTCATGTTATACAAGTTTGGCATTTTTGTATTAAATGTTTTGGAAGAAAGTTAATATACATGACAATATGCAATGTCATTACATTTTACATTTTATCGTAGCTCAGATCTCATTAAAATGTATCCCAAAGAACTATTAAAAATGTAAAGCCTTATTTATTTATTAAAATTTTGCTGATCTTAACCATTCAAAGTGATTGGATCAGGGTAAGCACCAGGGTAAGAATAAAAAAGTAAATGTGATGTTTGGAGAGCATGGGGCTTTGTGTCATAATGTCACCATTAAATTTCTTCAGCTATAAATTTATATATCAGAGAAGGATGGATTTCAACAAAAGTTAGAATTTTTTCAGAATTTTATATGAATCAAAAATTCCTAATCCCAACAAGGATTGTACCCTATATATTTTTTTCAGTCTTCCTCTATTGGTTGCCCTGTAATCTTGATGATCAACTTGATGATGGTTAATTAAAACTAATATATTCTTTTAATATAGAGAATTTTATAAAGATTCAAATACTGCTAATATATAATGTAATTAAATCTCCAAATCAAGGTATACCTGATAAACTAAGTCACTTGAAGTTACATGGTCACATAAAATTCTCTTTTGTCCATCCTAAGCCTAAGAAGAGGTGTCAAGTGGGCAGCTGAATGAACAAGTCTATAATTCAGAAAGTGCTGAAGACTATAGCTTGTATATCTTCTCTTTAATTTTCAAAGAGTAACATACTATCTAAACATTCATATTATTAAAATTATAAATTCCTTTAAGAGACTGCCTACCTCCTAGCCTCTATTTTCAAGAGTTTTTTTCCATAGCATTTTACCCAGTTCCATATATCATTGTTTTATTAACATTAAATGAAATGGAATCAAATGGCATAAATACAGAAATTTGTAGGATTACGAATACATGATTCACATAAAATTCTGAAAATACTCAAACTTCTATTGAAACTCATCCTTCTCTGATGAGTCATAAGTTTCTGTCTTACAGCTGAAGAGACTTAATGAAGAAATGATGGGCACAAAGCCCCATATGCTTCAAACACTAGTGCTTACTTTGATCCATGTGATATGATATTCTCCCTTCTTCCAGAGAGGATATAATGTGGTGTCTGTTGCTGCATTGCCCAATGAGGTACCCTCTAGGTACATGTGGATACTTTATGTAAATTAAGTACAATTAAAATTTAGTTCCTCAGTCACACCAGCCACATTATAAGTGCCCATTATCCATATCTGGCTAGTGGTTACCAGATTGGACAATATAGAACAACTAGAGTATGTTTCCATCAGTACAGAAAGCTCTGCTGGACAGCACCGATCTAGAATGGGAAACTGTGATCCTCTACCTTCGTAGGTGCCATCTTTCCTGTATACAATGCTCAACATTTACAACTGGCAGAATATGAAGTATATCTTGAACGGAAATGACATACTTGCTTGGAAATTCCTCTCCTCAAAAGTTGATGTTAATTATTGCTTGACTGGAGTGTGTCACAAGAAATAAAATATCATGACATTTTTGAAAGTAAATGTCCCTGAATGAAATCCTCTTCTAAGGAAGTTTACATTATCTAAGACAGGAGATTTTTTTCCTTCTATCTAGAAGGTCTTCTCTTTTGGATCTGGTAAACTCTATCTATCTAGTGGTTACTGAACAGTTGTGCCACCAAATAGAAAAGTTAGGCAGTAGTTGAATATATTGCTCTTTGACCCACTTCATCTGGGACTGTCTTGGCTGTCTGCATTTCAGAAGTGCAAGCCCAGGACATTTAATTACAGCAGATGCTGTGATAATCTAGTTCTTGATCTATGAGTGAATCTTATCAATGTGACTGCTTATTCTACTTTAGAATAATTGTGTTATAGGGAACAGACTTGTGGTTGCCAAGGGGGAGGGGGGGGAGGGGAATGAACTGGGACTAGCAGATGCAAGCTATTATACACAGGATGCATAAACAACAAGGACCTATTGTATAGCACAGGGAACTATATTCAATATCCTGTGATAAACCATAATGGAAAAGGACACAAAAAAGAATGCATATATATATATAAAAATAAATATTCATATATATATATATATATGAATCACTTTGCCGTACAGAAGAAAGTACCACAACATTATAAATCAACTATACTTCAATAAAATAAATTTAAAAAAAAGAAGAGTGCTCTCCCCTAGAAGTATCTACCATGTTATTTTGGGTTGGCATGATATTTTAGAATACTTCAGAACAGTATTGTCCCCCTTCTCCAGGTGAAAATAACTCAGAGAGAGGCTCTCAGTAAGGATGAATACATTTTTACTGGAAGGCAGAATAGTTCTACTATTTCAGATATAGTTCATGGTGAGCATATTCAGAGAGAATCTTTGAATCCAGTACTTGATACTGTATGTATTTTTAAATGACAACTCACAATGGCTGGCTTTATAATTCGTTTCCAGCATTATATTAAATAATAAAAATAGATTCCATCAATTCTAAATTATTACAATTTAGTATCTAGGATACTGGATGGGGAATCAAGAAACCTGACTTATCTCTAGCATGGATTCACTGGACTCTCAGGCTGAGGTGCTATTAAATCAAGTAACCTAGCCTATGCACCAGGATACCCAAGCTCCTTCGTTTGGGAAAGCAGGAGGGGTTTAGAAAGCTTGCTGGACATTCAAAATAAAGAAGGAATATTAAAGCATACTTCCTGCCTGTATTTTTTCAAATAATAATAAACTTATAAAAACAATCACTATCTAACAGCGTGTTAACTACATATTGAAAAAGAGCTTTAGCTATAGTAAGAGTTAAAGAAAATATAAAAACCTTGACTTCTCATTTGAAATATCAACTCTGATTGGCTTGACGTCAGTCCTAAGCAGGGGAATCATGTGTGACTGTGCTCATTGTACAGTGGACAATCTATACAATCATAACAAGTGGCCTCGATGAATGCATTTTAGTTACATATGAGAGATCCTCAGCCACTCCAAGAGATGATAGGAGAATACAGAAGAGCATTTTTTTTTTCCTGACTCTAGTGTCTCACATCCCTTTGGGGTCACTGAGGTGGGGCATACGTGGCTGAAAGGTATGATAAGTTCTTTCTCTCCCTGGGATGTTTTCGGGTGTAAGTGGAAAACCTGCTCAGACTTTGAGCTAGCAGAAGTCTGAATACACCAGCTCTAACACTCCAGGGCTATAAAGCAGCTTTAAAGCAAAGAATCAAGAAATACCAGTGATTTTTAAAGTACTATATTCAGGTATACCAATATCTAGACCACTTTAAATTTTAAGTTATTGGGAAATATTGGGGGGTTATACCAGATTTCAGCCTGTGAGTCTGAAATTCCTAATCTTTCCATAGGAACTAACTGATCAACGGCAGGAGCCGATTGGGAGCAGACCAGAATACTTGTATTCAGTTGGCATTTTGTTGCAGTAAGTCTTCAAAATTTGGGGGCTTGGAGTTAGGGCACTTGCCTTCTGGGTTTACCTTCTGACTCTTAGATCTATACTAGCTAATTCATAAAAGAGTATGGGTGAGAATATTTCCAAGATCTTTTCCAACTTTCAGATATAACTCTTTTTTGTTTTATTCAAATACATTGAACGAGTATGTCATCAAAGAACATTTTTAGATTAATGCTAACCCACAAAGACTGCCATATATATATCTCAGACAATCAGAACTTTCATGTTTGAAGACATCTTTACTTTCTAACATTGGTATATTAAATTGTTTCTTCCTTATCTCTATTTCATTTACTTTCAAAATTAAATATTTTATTTTAGAATAGTTTTAAATTTACAGAAAAGTTGTGAAGATACTACAGAGAGAGCCCATGTACTTTCCCCTATTGTTACCATCTTATATTTGTCATAACTAATGAGCCAGTTTTAATATATCGCCGTTCACTAAAGCTCATATCATATTCAGATTTCCTTAGCTTTTACCTAATTACTTTCTCTTTTCTAGGAAAGATCCAATCCAGGATACTAAATACATTACATTTAGTTGTCATGTCTCCTTTGGCAACTCTTGGTTGTAAGTTTCTTAGACTTTCCTTGCTTCTAATAATCTTGACAAATTTGTGAAGTACTAGTGAAATATTTTGTAGAATGTTCCTAAACTGAGACTTGTCTGATGTTTTCTCCTGATTAGTCTGGAATTAAGGAGGCCTGCCCTGGTGGCCCAGTTGTTAAGAATCCTTGCTTCCACTGCAAGGGGGCAGGGGTTCGATTACTGGTCAGAGAAGTAAGATCCTGCATGCTGTGCAGTTATGGCAAAAAAAAAAAGAAAAAGATTGGAATTTGGGGTTATAGGGAGAAGGACCACAGACTTATAGTTGCTATTGACCTTGATCACCTTGGTGAGGTAATGTTTGCAGGATGTCTCGATTATAAAGTTAGTCTTTTTCGCCATCCATTCCAAACTCTTTAGAAGAAAATCACTTTGCTCAGCCCACAAGTAACAGGATTTAACTCAGTTTCAAGTCATCATAAACTGAATTTTAGAGAAAAATGTCCTCAATGTTTAGCCAGAGTTCTGAGATGATGTTTCATAGCCAACGGTTTGGTAAGTTTTTACGAACCCTGAACAGAACTATTGGGGGGGTGGTGCAGAGAGAAGGGCTAGGACTTGTCCTTTAATATTTTTTTCTCCCTTCTCCTAAAGGAAGTTGTACTCACTCTCAAGAATTGCAAAACAACACGGTTCCTGCCTCCTTCCCCAACAAGGTCTAGTGAAAAAAAAATATCACTTTAAAGGTGGAGGAAAAAATACTTCTTTTTCATTGCTTTACCAAAGGATTGGGGAGATCTGGGTGAGCAACATTCTTCCAAGGTCTAGCTGTACGAATCTTAACACTGACAATGAAGAGTGTCTGTGCTTCAGTGGCTTTGATACTTCCTTTTGTCCCCACCCCTTCAGGAATAACAAATTCTTGAAGTGTGAATGTCCATGCCCAAACCAAACATTTTCAGCCTACCATTTTTTATGTTACAGAAGTAATATATGTTTTTCTTAATAAAAAATTAAAACAATTCAGAGATATATAAAATATAAAAGTAGAGGTCCTGGAATTTGCATATGGTAGAATTTATTCTTTTAATAAATTTGAATTCTTTTTGGCTTTTAATCAAATATGTTGGTACTTTTTTATTATATAAACCCTACAATCAAACAGTATATAGACAAACGAGGAAAAAGCTTTGTTTAAAATTTGGCTTGGCCTGTTCTTTTGTTACTTATTTAAGCAAGAATTAGTTGTTGTTGTTCAGTCGCTAAGCCACGTCTGACTTTTTGCAACCCTATGGACTTACGACTCCAAGCGTGCCAGGCTTCCCTGTCCTTCACTATCTTCTGGAGTTTGCTCTAATTCATGCCCATTGAGTCGGTGATGCTATCTAACCATCTCATCCTCTGCCACTTCCTTCTCCTTTTGCCTTCAATCTTTCCCAGGAACAGGGTCTTTTCCAATGAGTCAGCTTCTCACATCAGGTGGCCAAAGTGTTGGAGCTTCAGCAACAGACCTTCCAATGAATATTCAGGACTGATTTCCTTTAGGATTGCCTGGTTTGATCTCCTTGCAGTCCAAGGGACTCTCAGGTGTCTTCTCCAGCAGCACAATTCAAAAGCATCAATTCTTCAGTGCTCAACCTTCTTTATGGTCCAACTCTCACACCTGTACATGACTACTGGAAAAACCATAACTTTGACTATGTGGGCTTTTTTCATCAAAGTGACGTCTCTGCTTTTTAATACACTATCTAGTTTTGTCATAGCTTTTCTTCCAGGGAGCAAGCATTTTTGTAGGCTGCAGTCACTGTTCACAGTGACTTTGGGGACCAAGAAATTGAAATCTGTCATTACTTCTACTTTTTCCCCTTCTATTTGCCATGCAGTGATGGGACTGGATGCCATGATCTTAGATTTTTTAATGCTGAGTTCCAAGTCAGCTTTTTTATTCTCCTCTTTCACTTTCATCAAGAAGCTCTTCAGATCCTCTTCACTTTCTGCCATTAGAGTGGTATCATCTGCATATCTGAGGTTGTTGATATTTTTCCTAGCAATCTTGATTCCAGCTTGTTATTCAGCCAGTCTGGCATTTAGCATGATGTACTCGGCATAGAAGTTAAATAAGCAGGGTGACAATATACAGCTTTGATGTACTCCTTTCCCAAGTTTGGACCAGTCCATTTTTCCATGTCCAGTTCTAACTGTTTCTTCTTAATATGCATACAGGTTTTTCAGGAGACAGGTAAGGTGGTCTAGTACTCCCACCTCTTTAAGAATTTTCTACAGTTTGTTGTGATCCAGACAGTTAAAAGGGGGCTTCCCTGGTAGCTCAGATAGCAAAGAATCTGCATGCAACTCAGGAGACCCCAGTTCAATTCCTGGGTCAGGAAGATCCCCTGGAGAAGGCATAGGCTACTCACTTCAGTATTCTTGGGCTTCCCTGGTAACTCAGACAGTAAAGAATCTGCCTGCAATGCAGGAGACCTGGGTTCAATACCTGGGTTGGGAAGATCCCCTGGAGAAGGAAATGGCAAGTTGCTCCAGTATTCTTGCCTGGAAAATTCCATGGTCAGAGGAGCCTGGCGGGCTACAGTCCATGGGATCACAAAGAGTTGGACACAACCGAATGACTAATACACACAGTTAAAGGTTTTAGTGTGGTCAATGAAGCAGAGGTAGATATTTTTCTGGAACTCCTTTGCTTTCTCTATGATCCAATGAATATTAGAAATTTGATCTCTCTTCTGCCTCTTTGAAACACAGCTTGTACATCTAGAAGTTCTTGGTTCACATACTGCTGAAGCCTAGCTTGAAGGATTTTTGAGCATAACCTTGCTGGCATGTGAAACGAGCTCAACTGTACAGTAGTTTGAATATGCTTTGGCATTGCTCTTCTTGCAGACTGGAATAAAAACTGATGTTATCTAGACCTGTGGCCACTGCTGAGTTTTTCAAATTTGCTGGCATACTGAGTGCAGGACTTGGATAGCATCATCTTTTAGGACTTGAAATAGCTCAGCTGGAATTCCATCACCTCCACTAGCTTTGTTCACAGTGATGGTTCCTAAGGCTCACTTGACTTTACACACTAGGATGTCTGGGTCTAGGTGAGTGACCACACCATCATGGTTATCGAGGTCATTAAGACCTTTTTTGTATAGCTTTTCTGTGTATTCTTGCCATCTCTTCTTAATCTCCTCTGCTTCTGTTGAAAGAGATTAAACTGTTTCTGTCCTTTATCATGCCCATCCTTGCATGAAATGTTCCCTTGGCATCTTCACTTTTCTAAAAGAGATCTTTAGTCTTTCCCATTCTATTGTTTTCCTCTATTTCTTTGAAGTGTTCACTTAAGAAAGCCTTCTTATCTCTCCTTGCTATTCTCTGGAACTTTGTATTTAGTTGGGTTTATCTTGTCCTTTACCTTTTGCTTCTCTTCTTTTCTCAGCTATTTTTAAAGCCTCCTCAGACAACCACTTTGCCTTCTTGCATTTCTTTTTCTTGGGGATAGTTTTTGTCACTGCCTCTTGTACAATGTTACCAACCTCCATCCATAGTTCTTCAGGTACTTTGTGTACCAGATCTAATCCCTTGAATCTATTCATCACCTCCTCTGTATAATCATAAGGGATTTGATTTAGGTCATACCTGAGTGGCCCAGTGGTTTTCCCTACTTTCTTCAATTTAAGCCTGAATTTTGTGACACGGAGTTCATGATCTGAGCCATAGTCATCTCCAGGTCTTGTTTTTGCTGACTGTATAGAGCTTCTCCATCTTTGGCTGCAAAGAATATAATCAGTCTGATTTCAGTATTGAGTCCCTGCTGATGTCTGTGTGTAGAGTTATCTCTTGGGTTGCTGGGAAAGGGTATTTGCTATGACCAATGTGTTCTCTTGACAAAACTCTGTTAACCTTTGCCTTGCTTCATTTTATACTTCAAGGCCAAATTTGCTTGTTATTCTGGTATCTCTTGACTTCCTACTTTTGCATTCTAATCCCCTATGAAGAAAAGAACATCTTTTTTGGGGCGTTGTAGTCTTCATAGAACCTGTCAACTTCAGCCTCTTCAGCATCAGTGGTTGGGGCATAGACTTGGATTATTGTGATGTTGAATGGTTTGCCTGGAAACAAACAGAAGTCATTTTTGAGATCGCACCCAAGTAGTACAATTTGGAGTGTTTTGTTGACTATGAGGGCTACTCCGTTTCTTCTAAGGGGATTCTTGCCCACAATAGTAGATATAATGGTCATCTGAATTAAATTCACCCATTTCTGTCCATTTTAGTTCACTGATTCCTAAAATGTCAATGTTCAATCTTGCCATCTCCTGCTTGTTGTTCAGTTGCTAAGTGGTGTCCAACTCTTTGCAACTCTATGGACTGCAGCACACCAGGCTTCCCTATCTTTTACCATCTCCTGAAATTTGCTCAAATTTATGTACATTGAGTCAGTGATGCCATCCATCTATCCTCTGTTGCCCCCTTCTTCTGCCTTCAATTTTTCCCAGCATCAGGGTTTTTTCCAATGAGTCAGTTCTCCACATCAGGTGGCTAAAGTATTGGAGCTTCAGCTTCTGCATCAGACCTTCCAATGAATATTCAGGACTGATCTCCTTTAGGATTGACTGGTTTGGTCTTGTTGCTGTTCAAGGGACTCTCAAGAGCCTTCTCCAACACGACATTTCTAAGCATCTCCTGTCTGACCACATTCAACTTATCTTCATACACAGACCCAATATTTCAGGTTTCTATGCAGCACTGTTTTTACAGCATCAGACTTTACTTTCACCACCAAATACATCCACTGCTGAACATTGTTTCTGTTTTGACCCAGCTATTTCATTCTTTCTGGAGCTATTTGTAATTGCCCTCTGCTCTTCCCCCATAGCATATTGGACACTTTGACCTACAGGGGTTCATCTTCTGGTATCATATCTTTTTGCCTTTTCATACTGTATATGGGTTCTCCAGGCAAGAATATTGGAGTGGGTTGCCTTTTCCTACTCCAGTGGACCACATTTTATCAGAACTCTTCACTATGTCCCATTTGTCTTGGGTGGCCCTACGTGGCAAGGCTCATAGCTTCACTGAGTTATGCAACCCCTTCTCCATGACAAGGCTGTGATCCATGAAGGGGAAGCAAGTATTTATTGAACACCAATCACGTACAAGGTGCTAACACGTCTGTGGGGGTATAAATGATGTGAAAAGAAATTATCTATCCTTAAAGTTACTTCCAACCAAGAGAGAGGGGCAGACTTCCAAAATCAACAAAGAAGTCAACAAATGTCTTCATGTAAGCACATTTGTCACACAGAGAACTTTAAGAAACTAAGTTTTGCTTTGTTAATAAAGTCATGCTCTACTTAAAATATATTTATTTAGTTTGTTGAATATGGAACATTATTAAAAGCCCTTGAGCTAATTTTAAAAATGGGTGAGAATTGATTCTGTTCAACTATAAAGACACTTTCACTGTTTTCCTGTAACTGTATGGAGTAATTCTGTTTGCTTTTTATTTTTTTAAGACAATGAGAAATTATATTTTCCACTGATCGTGCCATGAAGGGAGGATGATGAATCCAACATTTTACTCTTTTCAAGCATATTGTATACACCACACTTAAAACTTTTGATGACAAAAGAATTTCTATGAACTTCAACAGTAACTAATCTCTTAATAGCCCCTTGTCTATAATGATGTAAGAAAATGCATTCCTGGCAATAAATTCACTAAATACAAATTAATCTTATTTTATCAAAATATTATATTAAAATGTATGGTATTGTAATAAAATGTAATTGTTGATTAAATCAGCTTTGAAGTATTACATCAGGAAATTCTAAAAGCCAAAAAAAAAAATCCCATAGAATTAATTTCCATCCATTTACAGACCCTTTTAACATATACAAAATTTATTTCATAATTGTTGTCTTTTGTATGCATAGGATTTTACATTAGTTTTTACTCTTTGTTTCATACGTATTGTTCCATGCCTGTCCATCACACTTATTATTTTCATGGTTGGCTAATATCCACAGTATTGATATTTTGTTATTTAGCCTCTTTAGTTAGAAATTTAAAGTCTTTCCAGTTTGGGATTGTATATGTAATGCTGTTCTAAGCATATTTCTGTAGTTAGTGATACTTTCCATTAATATGCTTTTCTCCTCTTAAATTGTTTTTTTAAGATTTGTTTCCAAAAATAGGATAATATATTGTCTGGCATTTGATATGCCTTGTCAAGTTGTTCTCCAAAACAAATGCTATCTACTCACAAAGTCTAAAACAATAAATGTACACAATTCCTTTCTGCAGCCCTGCCAATACTATAAAAATAAAATCCCACTGTGCTATGTGCTCAGTTGTGTCCAACTCTTGCAACCCCATGGATTGTAGCCCACCAGACTCCTCTGTCCATGGAATTCTCCAGGCAAATATACTGGGGTGGGTTGGCATTTCCTTCTCCAGGGGATCTTCCTGACCCAGGGATCAAATCTGGGTCTCCTGTACTGCAGACAGATTCTTTACCACTGAGCCACCACTAATTAATAAAACTCAAATTTATTTCTGACTTTACCAGTAAATCTTGGGGTTCTTTGGAAATCTCTCTTTACTAATGTAAAGAGAGACACAGACATCAATTGATCATGCTCCTAACTCAGGACTGTTCACAGAGAGTAGAGCCCTACTCTAGGCCACCTGAGAATCTCCACTGAGACTGGGCCTGTTTCCCCCCTCTCTCTCTCTGCCTCTCATTCTTTCTTTCTTCCTAAACTAGATTATGAACTGCTGACATGGGAATGGGACCAACACAAATGAACTAGAATAGTGAGCACCAAAGTCACACGACCTCAAACAGTCTCTGACTCCTTGAGAGTAGCCTGTAGATTGGGGTTTTTCTGCAGAAAGAGGAGAGTGGTGCCATCTTCTAACCCTGGAAACCTTGCTTAGTGACCAGAATGAATGATGCTCTCCTGGGACATCTCCCATTTGATCTCCCTCTCCCTCAAGGGAACATGTACAATCATCAGTGTTGCTCACAGAGAGAATCAAACTAATACAAAAGGAAAAATGAAGTTCCAGAATATATGGTGAACAAAACAAATTTCTTAATAAAGTATCAACAATATAGGCTCAGATTGCCTGGGACACTCCTTTGCTACTAAAATACAAGAACGCTTCCTTTTCAGATGCAGCTTTCTGAAGGGAGTTCTGAAGTGAACACTGCATCCTACAGTCTGAACTTTGACAATTATGCAAAATAAAGGACAAAGAAAGGGTTATCGATAATAATAATTTATCAATGGGAGTGTGTTCTCTACCTTTCATTGTGTCCTGAACCCTTCAAATGGTACCATTGTTTCCTTAGGAGGAGTTAGCCAGAGAACCTTCTGCCCCCCGGGGAATCTTTGTTGCCTTCCTTGAAAAACATTTAAAACAAACAAGCCCCTTTCTCTTCCCTAGACAGTACAAGCAATATTAATGGTTACCTACCTGTGATAAGCACAACAGTCTCATTTTACCTGACTTGAAAGGGTCATCTGTACTGTCAAGCCCAATTAACTTGTCTTACTCTCACACAAAGAAGGAAGGTTACCAAAAGGCCACATCTTGCCCTGTATCTTGGCTGCTCTGGTACAATGGCCTGATCAAAGGCCATCAAAGCATCAGGCCAATAAAGGTAGATCCTGCTTTTTGAGGATATTGGCATAGTGCCATACTTGGAAGCCTATGGGTTATTACTGGAAGGCTCAGACACAAAGACAGGATTTTATATGCACAGGGCCCCCCAGAGGTTGAGAGAAGCTACTTCTCAATTTTTTAACAGGATTATAAATAATTGTGGCATATTCTAAATATTTATGATTAATAAATTAATGCTATTCATACAAGAACAGTGCAGTATAACTGGGCTTTTCATAAGATAATTACAGGATTTATCAATAATATTTAATTTGAAGTGTACTAGTAATGGGACAGAAGCTTAAATTTGAATGATAAACATCTTTAGTCAATCAAAGACCTCCCTTAGGGAGGAGGAACCCAAAGTACACATTTGAAGCCCTGGGTGAATGAACAGGCTGAGTTAGTTGCATGTCAAGGACTCCCCTGGCTGCCCTGTAATGGGTCCTGTGTGAGCATAATCCAAACAGGTCACAAGAGTCACATTACTTATCTGGTTCACAGAGCCTATGTCAGTGCAGAACATCTACCAGACCCTCAAATATCTGTTGAGATATGTGGTTTTGTTTCAAAGATTTTTTATGCTAAAAGGGAATAAGTGAAAAAGTCACTTAGCTATTCTCTTGCTTCTAGGAAAGCTTGGCTTTAAGCCATCCTAGATGTTTAGCTACAGTGTGGTTCCTGCTTCCTTTAATGGCTTATTTAAATATTTATATATTTGAATATTTGAATAAAATTAAATGGGATTGACATTAGTTGATCTGGAAAAAAGGGGAATTTGGTAGGGTTTCCAGATGTCCCATATGTCTGGGGTTTTCTGGTAATTCTGTTTTTGAAAGAACACACACAATACACATACAACACATACAAGTTATTCACATACATTACATACACGATGTTTCAGTCCAGATTAGACAGCACAGTATTAGCATAAGTCTTGTCAAAATATGTACCATATTCTCCAGCTTTAAACCTGGTAAACCTGGCAAGGATGAACATTGATAAGGGTCTTTAAGTATCTAAATATTTTCTACATAAAGTTGAAAACCAGATTTTTTACACTTCCACTAAGAATATAAAAATAAGTCATTTTAAAGTAAGCTAGACCAGGAATACATACTGGATAGAAAAACTGTTAAACTTTAATATACTGCTGAGAAAATTTGTGGAGTTGTATCCTCTGATGGAAGGAAGATCTTAAAAACAACACAAGATCATTTTCTTTGATGTAAGTGGTTCTATCCTTACTCTGGTACAAAAGAGAAATGAATGAAGAAAAATCATTCATGATCTCTTGAAACTTTAAAAATATTATAATGTGTAACTTCAAAATTAAATTTAATTTCCCTTAAATATTCCTAATACCTTCTTTTAACTACTCCTTTCTGATGATCCAAACTCAACTGGATAGACTGAGTCATGTTACAACCTGAACTTTAAAAGTACAACTGAATATATGTCTTTTATTTTAATCAGATCGGAGTTGGAGTTCTGTTGCCCTGAGGCATTTGGAAATGAAAGTTCAATACCAAGGAAGGAGGGAAGGCCAACAAGAGATGAACCTGGGGTTATTATTACCCACTTTAGCTGAGTAGGCAGATGGCAGATGGATACAGTAGAGCTCTATAGAACTTTGTACAGAAGCTCCTGGTGTGTGATTGTTGAAGTGTGAGATGATGGTCCTGCTGAGCAGGGGAAGCCCTCAGTGCATGTAGTAAAGACAAAGAACAGAGGTTGGGTGATAGGAACTGAGCTTAGGACCTAACATCTTGACTCTCTTTGTCTTCCTTCCTTGCCCCTCTCCAACTTAGCAGGCAAGATGCTGTACCGATAAGTACCAATCCCACGGTCCCATGTCGGGTAGGCTTAGCAATTTTAGTAGATATCTTTGGACAAAAAGGAGGTTTATTGGAGTCAATTCTAGTGGTGTTGATGAACCTAGAGCCTGTTATATAGAGTGAAGTAAGTCAGAAAGAGAAAAACAAATATCGTATATTAACGTGTATATATATTTGTATAAAGAATCAAGAAAAATGGTACTGAGGAACATAATTGCAGGGCAGGAAGAGAGATGAAGACAAACAACAGACTCTGGGCACAATGGGGGAAGGAGAGGGTGGGACGAATCGAGAGAGCAGCATTGAAACATGTACACACCACATGCAAAACAGATAACTAATGGGAAGCTATTGCATAACACAGGCACCTCAACTGGTACCCTGGGACACTCAGAGGGCAGGGGTGAAGTGAAGGTTGAGGGGAGGTTCAAGAGGAAGGGGACATGTGTACTTATGACTGATTGACATTGTTGTATGGCAGAAGCCAACACAATATTGTAAAACAATTATCCTCTGATTAAAAATAAATTTAAAACAATTTTAAAAAGAGGCATATAACCTAACTACTCAATGGATCTGTTGAACAAATAGTTTTGAAGATGTCTTTTGGCACCACTGTCTACTCTGGTAGGCAGGATTATGGTCCCCCAAAGATGTCCTTGTCCTAATCACCAAATCCTGTGAATATGTTATCTTACATGACAAAGGGAAATTGAGGCTGCTAATCTGCTGACCTTAAATTAGAGAGATTATCCAGCTGGGTTCTTATAAACGGAAGAGACAAGCAGTAGAATAGGTAAGAGGGATGTGGTATGAGACCGACTGAACCTACTTTTGCTGGCACTGTGGAGAGAGGCAGAGGACCAAAGCCAACAATGTGGGCATCTTTAGATGCTGAAAAGGCAAGGAATTGAGTGTTGCCCTAGAGCTTTCACCAAGGGATGCAGCCCTGCCAACATCTTGATTAAGCCCCAATGAGACCCATGTTGGACTTCCACTCTACAGAAGAGCAAAATAATCAGATTTGCATTGTTTCAAGCCACTAAGCTAGTGGTAATTTGTTACTGCAGCCATAACAAACTAATACACCTATGCTGAAATTCCCAATGACATTCCTCCCATCTTACGAAGCAGTCCTTAGAAGGAAGAAAACCAGAACCACGGTTAGTTAGTGGCTTGTACTCATGTACCACTCACGCATGGCCATGAAGACCTATTTGTGATGCTCTATTCTCCCTTGCAAAATAGAAACACTGATCAACCTCACAGCACGATATGCTCCCCTCTCTTATCTCTCCAGCAAAAGCCCTCCTCACTGTCCCTTAAATCATGATTTCATCTTTCTTTTTGTCCCAAGTTTTCACAAACAATATATTTTGCTGGGGATACTCAGAGTTAAGCTCAAGTCCCTGTAAGTGCATGGCAAATCCGGTCATATTCCTTATGTTTAATTCAGGATTGGGGACAGAGTAAGAAGTGAGTTTTACAGAAACAGCTATTCTAATTTAAACAAAATACAAATCATGCACAACAAATACCCCAAACCTGCATTTTAAGACAGAAAGTAAATGGCAGTTGAGGCCAATTAAGAAGATGATTTATTCTCCTACTAGTTTGTATGCGAGCAGTTTAGGTTCCTTGAACTCACTAATAGTTAACAGTGAGAACTAAAAGTTATCTCTATGGAAGGGATAAGGGGTTTATCCACCAAATTATTACTCAGTTTCCTTTCCATAAAATTAGAGTGACATTAGAACAATCTTATGCTTTAGCACTAGGAACTGTCGGTGAGGCTATGAATGGTTTTGAATTATGTCTTTGGGAAGTAAGAAACTGAGATATGAGTCAGGAATATCCCCATCCATCCTTTATTCTTACTAAATGCTGCATAGTTTTTGTCTCTTTAGCATTTTTTGGTGCTTTGATAGCTAATGTTTATAGTGTGTTTACACAAATAGTTACATTTAATCCTCTTGTATTAAAGATGAGAAAAATGAAACAAAAAATGATGAAGAAAATTGCCAAGAAGGGTACAGTTAGTACTTGGTGGATCAGATCTCTGGGAATTCATAGCCCTAGTTCTTAATCATGGAACTTTATCATGCCTTGAAGGATGCACTTTACATGAGATAGGCTTAACATGCAATGATTTTGCACAACATACATTCATATAGGCAGGTCCCCTCATACCAGGAGTATTTCTAACTTTCTTCTCCACCTGCCCAAACCCTACTTAACAGTCAGAGCCCAAATCTTTCAGTTTCCTCCCTAAGACCTTTCTCCTTACCTCACAAGCAGGTCTGCAGGAGATGAGTAACCATCGTTGTATCCTTTGCAACATTCAGCTCAGGGCTTTGCACATAGTAGGCAGCAGCTGGAGAGTGGAAATGCCCCTGGTCTTTGTCTCAGAAGAGCCAGACTTGAATCTGCTTTTCCCCTTACTAGTAGTGTGGCTGGAGATTCAGTGACCTCATCTGTAAATAAGAAGCTAAAAGAAAAGAAAAAAAGTCATATTTATTTCACAGATTTGTGATCGAGATAAAATGAGCTCTTGCTTATAAAAGTATTTTGTAAATTAAAGGACCATTCCAATATGAGGGCTAATAGTATGGATAATAGTATTATCAAGTAATATTGTCAAATAAATTTTGTGTTACATTTCCTGAATTAGTCCTGAGACTGCAGAACTATGGACCAGTTTTATATGTGAGCACATTATTATGAAGGCATTATACTGCCATTGAGGATGCCTGTGAGATCAGGATTTTCTATCCTGGTAAAGAGAAGTGAGTTTTCAAAACAAACTCCAGTGTTTGTCTATTCAATAGACAATTGTGAGCCGCTCCACAGAGTCTCTGGCCTCAAATTAGAGCAAAAAGGGATTTGGTCCAGACATAAGGAAATGCTTCATGAATATAGAGACTGTGAAACCTACTATTAAGGGAAATTGTGGAGACAAATAACAGCCACAAATAAGTGACTTCATGCTGCCAAATTGACCAAAGAGAAAAAGAAACATGTTTATATTTCAAAATGTGGATGTTCTGAAGCAATTAAATCTCTTCCCTCACTAAATTGACATATTTTTGGTCTTAATAGCACTATAAAATTAAATCCTTTAAAAGAGATTTAAATATAAGAGATGGCATCTCTTCTGTGGAAGAAGGGAAAACAAAATGAAGAAACTATTAAAAATAGAACTATTCAAGAATACATATTGCAGACTACCATAAAAACTTATTTAAAGATAATAAAGTCTCCAAGAAATGGTCTCAATAAAATTAAAACCATCCCACATAGATCCCTTCTCTTTCCCCCCTTGGATGGCTTCCCCCACCTCCTGCAACAATCACACTATCTGAACACCCATCATTCTTATGCTGAGACTGGGACCACAGCACCCTACATGGCTTAGTAAGTGGTCAGTGTCGAGAATGTAGAGTGGCTTTCAGTATCTATGTGGATGTCACACCAGAACTGGGGAAAACCTAACAGCATTACAGATGGGGTTTCAGTCTAGCTCTACTTTGTATGTTCTTTCAAAAGTATGGGACCATTTCTGTGACGGCTGAACATTGACAGCGAATGTAATCTGAGTCCAGTTAAAGGTCACTGACTGTGCTCCACACTCTGCAATAAGCTTATCAGGGCATCTCCTGAAATAGCAGTCACTTCCCTGTCTCCTTCATCTTCTTAGCTCTTTGCCTTCCTCCCCCTTCCCCCGGCAGCACCCACCCTTCCCTTTCGGGCATGTGTCCTTCAGCAAGGTTCTCTTTTTTCCTGGGCTTTTCCTGTTGCCATCACAAAGCCCTCAGTGTCCTGTGCGGGGTATCTTCATCTAACCTGGAGTCAAAGGCCATTCTTGCTTCAAAAAAAGAAAAAGAAAAGAAAATTCCCTAATTGTGTCTTCCTTAAAAAAGAAGAGGATGTAGTTTTAAACTAAATGCTAAATGAATATATACTGAAGAAAATTTCTATATGAAGCAATGTCATTTCATAATTTCCTAAGAGAATCCTGGAGTGAAAAATGTTTCTATCAACTCATAGAATCTGTCATGCCAGCAGCGTTCCTTTGCATTTCTTGGGTCATTGGCTCAAGACTCAGTTTTTTCTAAAATATGAAAGTAGATTATTCAACAAATACTTCTAAGGAGTCTGCCAAAATGATGACTAAAACGTGTGCCACTGTGGCTCCAGGTCTCTCGACATTTCAGGCATTTATTATCTCGAGCAGTTGCCTGCCAAGCTCCAAGATCAGCAATTATGTGGAAATAAAAATGATTAGTATGTTACTGTAGCAAATGTGACTAGCTGATTGCCAAAGACAAGGTCATTTGTGCAGAGAATTGGCCAACATCTCTCAGTAAACCTGACACAGGTATTTGGCATGGCTGGGGCACCTAATGTGCCTGTTTTGAGTTTATTCTGGAGTAGTTTATTCACAGTTATTAACTAGTGTCTTTGCATAGTGTCTACAGTGTGAAAGCACTGCCAGGACCTTGGGGTGAGTGAGACCCAAGCCCTGGGTCAGGAAACGGGAACTACTCTGAGAGCATGGAAGCCGGGTCCTTCACTGTAACGTCCAAGGCTGTTGTCATCCAGGCTCCACCTCCCTCTCTGCCACATCTTCACTGACTTTCCTCCTGCTTTGCTGCACTCCCACAACACTGGTCTCGTCTCTGTTCCTGTAACTTTGCAAGTCAGCCTTGCTCACAGCCTTTGTCCCCAATACTCCGACTGCCTGGCACTCCCAGATACAGACCTGCAGGGCTCCCTCCTCACTTCACTCAGGTCTCTGTTCAGATTTCCCCTCCTCAGAAAGCCTCCCTCATTGTCTTATCTGAGAACACTTCTGTCACTCATCATCTCCTTTCCCTGCTTTAATTTTCTTTGTACACCTTCTGCTGCTTCCTCCATAGATGTGTTTTTAGTGCTTCCTACTGCATCTGGTACATGATTGGTGCTTAGTAGACATCACTAAAGTAATGAATGAATGGAAGATGGATGTTCCACCTAATGAGGGGACTGGACAGATTCACAGACAATTACAGTACAGTCAGGGCTAGAAGCCGTGTCTTCTGTCCTTTGATAGTTCCTCTCATTCTCACTCTCCTTAACTCTGAAACTTCCCACTCTCCCATTCGCCCAGAATCATGTCCTCCCTGTGATGCTGTGAAACTTCCTTTTGCTATTAGCTTTATCTAAGCAAGGTGCATTTTTTCCTTCCCCTTTGGATGGAAAACTCATCAGTTTTCTTGGCTAGGGTCCATTGAAAGATTACAGGAAGATTTTTTTTTCTAAAGAATTCACATGTAAACTAAGCATCCCATCTTTGTAATCATTCCTCCTAAACAAGTCACATATTTTGGGAATATACAGGCTATATATTTGAACAAACATATACATACACACAGGTTTCCCAGATGGCTCAGTGGTAAAGAATATGCCTGCCAATGCAGGAGATGCAGTTTTGATCCCTGGGTCAGGAAGATCCTCTCGAGAAGGAAATGGCAACCCACTCCAACATTCTTGCCTGGGAAATCCCATTGACAGAGGAGCCTGGCGAGCTACGGTCCATGGGGTCACAAAAGAGTCAGACATGATTTAGCAACTAAACAACAACATACATACATATACACACATATCATAAAAGAGCTTACTTTCCAATTTTTGACTTGGTTTGGGTTTCCTTTGCTTTTGACCTTGCAGTCAGAATACACAAAGAAACTGTGTGTTTATTATTCTCCTCAGGTTTTTCCTAGAGCTAAGTGCTCTAACTTGGGACAGAGATTTTGGTTAGCTTTTTAATTGGTTGTGTCTTGGTAATGGTTTTTGTGGGATAAAAGCTCTACTTGTATCTCAGTCATTACGGAGAGTGAGTCAATTCAAGACTTCAAGTGAGGTTTATTATCTTCAGAGATTAAGGCAGAAGTTTCTGAAGAAATTTTTTAAAAAAGATCTGATTAATTAGAGAGCTTCGCTGGATTGTGTTCTTCATCATCAGAGAGATGTGCTTCTGGCTGCTATTTCCTGTGTCAAACTTCCCCCTCATCCCTCAGGTTTGCGCTTATGACAATTAGAAGGGCCGGGTCTCGCCACCGCCACCCACACCTCCTACCCACTAGCACCCATTGTAAGGAATGTCAAAGACAGCTCAGAACATATGACCTGGCTGGGAAGAACTAAGGACTCACATTATGGTCTGTCTTGTTTCATTTATTTATGTTTCCTCATCATCTATGCCTGCTGTTCCCTTTGAATCATCCATAGACTCCAGTCATAGGTCAGGCTCATAACTGGACCCAAATGAGTATATGTAAGAAGCATGAAAAACATTCAGTAAATATTGGTTAAACTGAATTAAATGGATTGAAAAATGCCCCCACTGAGGTACAGACTTCTTAGGGATTATTTGGTTGCAAAAGTCAGAAACCTAAATGACCAGCTAAAGTAAAAAAAATAAAAAGGGAATTCATTGGGAGGATATGAGGAATTCTTTGAGAGAATGCCTGAAAGCAGAAACTCATCAGGAATGAAGGAGAATGCTCTTTAGGGTGGTTAGTTCTCTCATTTCTGAAAGATTGCTCTATTCTCTCCCTCTGATTTTCCTCTTTTTCCAGGCTGACTTTAAAATTTTTTTGTTTTGTTGAAGTGTAATTGACCTAAGACACCATGTTATAGACTGACTTTTTTGACTCCTCAGCGTACATGACAGAAAACAGCATTCCCAGTCCCACAAGAACTCCATTTTGAAGTGCTCAGTATATTCCAACTGGATCCATTCAGTTCCAACATGTGTAACACCTGGACACTGGCCTCTGAGCTCATTGTTAAGCAGAATTCTTCTCCACTAACCTTGGATGTTGCCTGACATTCTTTTTAATACAGTACTCCAGACAGCCATTACCAGTTGTTTGAAAATGGCCAATTTTGTTCCAATTCCTCTTTCACTGAACATTCCTCCAAATATTTTATGGTGGCTATGAGGTCTACACAGTGAGTGTGTCACTCTAAGGCTGAGTATCTCTAAGTTCTGAGATATATGACATAGATTTGAGCCTCCTTTACTCTCCTGGTAATAGAAGAGCTGCATCAAAAGCTCATTTAACATACAGCAATTCAATGATATCTGTGTTACACCAAACAACAATGACAAAAGCATTGGCAAGAAATCCCTTTATGCTATCCTCCTTATTTATGCTCACCATTCCCACAGGATTCACAGTGAACCCAGGAAGGGGAACCTATAGGGAGCATACACAGAGAAACAAAAGGACATCATTTGTAGCTTTTGAGCTTTCTAGTGGCAAAATAAAAATCTACTTAAGGAATTTCCAAAGATAAAGTTGACTCCATGTGATTTATAGTGTGGTGACTTTAGAACTTACACCCCAATGAGAAGGCAACTTAATTCTGTTCTGGAGGTGGTTCAGTTTGCCCTTCTTTCACTTTAGAACTTGAAGCAGTACACCCCCTGTGTTCTCAGCAGAAGCAGCAGTTTTCATCTTATCAGTTCTAGATGCTATAGTTCTACATACACAGCACCTCAGCAGCACCAAGCTTACTGAAAACCAAAATCCTGCATCTGTAAACATGCACAATAAACTCAAAGATGATGCACCCACTCAATGTGAATGAACACAGAATATGGTCAGCTCCACCCAGCGCCGTCTTCATTAACCTTGCATTATCTTACCCCACTAGGTAAAATTCTACTCCAAGGGTGTGATTTGACTGTCATTTACAAGATGACTCAAGCAAAAAGCACGCTGGAGAGGACACAATACCAAGAAGATACTCAGCGGATGTTAGCCTCTTCCAGCCTCAGCAGCGGCTCTATCCTGAACTGTTACTATCCTCACCTCATCACCTCATCACCTCATCAAGCCTGCTGTGATGTTTCTGGTGCAGGGTCTATCACCCAGCCAACTTCGTTGTTTTTTCCAGGTCTGTATGTTTCTGATTTGCCGACTGACTTCTGGACAGCATTTTCCTACCTTTTCCCATGTTCAAACCAAGTGGGAGACAGTTGGCTCTGTGTAACAGAGTGCCATGTGGTTAAAAATTATTCTAAAATGTCATTTAATGATTTTCTAAAAATTACATGTGTTGAAATAACTTTCTAGGCCACAGATGGAGCTACTCCTGCCTCGGGTGCCACATCAGCAAACTGAAAGTGGGATGGCTTTTCTGTCCCTGCAAATCCTCCACTTGGCTATAGACACAGTCTATCTGGGTGGCCAGTCCCCAAAGGCCAAGCCACCTCTGGGCCTTCTCACCCCAAACAAGGGTGACTATGTGGCCCCAGCCAATCAGATATTTTCTATTTTTGTCTTCCTTAATCTTTATTCTTTATCCTTTTAAAGCTTCCTGCCTTCTGCCCTATTTTGTGGTTCTGGTGAAGCAGACTATCTGCTTCAGGAAGTGTTAAGTAAAAGCATGTTTGTACCACCTAAGTTGTCTTCTTTAATCATTTTTTAAACACAGGTAGCAAGTTAAAACAATAGAACCCAATCCCCATAGCTGGTCTTCCATTACAGAGTAAAGATTCTCAAGTAGCAGAAGAGAAATAAAGGGACAAGAGTTGTTCATCCACTTTCTCTCATGTTTAAGCTACACTGAATTTAGTAATCTGCCTCCCCAGCCTCCACCTATGGCTCTGCTTCCAGTCGTTGTTCACGTCTGTACTAAATCTGCAGATACAGTAAAACAGAAAAGTACAAGAAATTCACCAAAGGCTGTTAGGAGATCTTCCAAATGATTAAGGATGACAATACTATAC
The DNA here is from genome assembly GCF_000754665.1 of Bison bison bison. NCBI lineage: Eukaryota > Metazoa > Chordata > Mammalia > Artiodactyla > Bovidae > Bison > Bison bison. Next base: position 10,032,016 of record NW_011494945.1, on the reverse strand, counting down.
AGAAAATGAAGACTATCAAGAGATTTGAGATACCCTGAAGGAAGAAAAAGTTTACTTGCATTATTTCAGGAAGACTTTTGATACCACCTGATACCAGAGAACACTGCCCAAGTGCAGGATAGACAAGAACGGAGAAAGAAGAAACCGATTTCTCAAAGAGGAGAGAGACCTATAAAGAGAACTGTGAACCACGCTGAGACAAGCCTCAGGCTTAAAGTGGTTCGATTTATATGTAGATGATCTAAAGATAGAAAATAGAATTGGCACATGAAGCTCCAATATGCCCCTTCCTCCTTGAAACTTCTAAAAGTGAAGGTCAGTATTTAATAAAACCACAGGGGTTAATCAAGAAACACATACATACACACTTGTAGATGCATAGATAAATAATGTTTTATACATAAATTAAACGTTATATAATTATAATGTTATAGTTAATAACATCATAAACATATATAAAGCATTGTAAAGGATCAAGATTAAAATATACCCTGATTTTTAAAAAATTGAATAGCAAAAAATACAGCTGAAAAAGTAAGGACCTTGCATGATTAAGGATAAGAGATTTGTATCACTTGCTATACACACACACCTACACACACACACACACACACACACCCCTATATATATACTTAAATTTTTTAGGCCTGATCTCTAAAGCAAGGAGAGCAGTGTGGGATAGAAAACTGCTCTAGGATAGGGCATGGTGTCTGGAACTAGAATATCCCAGGTTTGAGTCCTGGCTTGGCCACTTGATGTTTACTTTGACTAAAGTTTTCTGAGTCCCAGTTTTCTCATATTTAAAACCAACATTATAAGACAGAAGTGACAACATGTAGTCTGTAACAACTATGTAAGTTATTCATTATTAAGAAACATTTGACCATTGACTTTACAGCTCTCAGCTAAATATTTCCATAATCCTACCAAGATTCGCAAATGTCATCTCCTTTCAAGTACTGAGTAGCCAAGAAAATGAACAGAAAGAAAAATTCCATTTCTTGAGTCAAGAATTCCTGACTGTGCTGCTTATGTTTATTCCACTGGTATTTTAATAATTAGGAAAACCGGAATAATGGAAGCACCAATAAAAATAACTCCACTTAGAAAAAGTAAAGCAGCCAGAAAACCAATTCTGACATGTATCTTTATACATCAGAAAAAATTAATTTTGTAATGCTATATTGGTACTATCCCTAGAGGTCGTCTGTCCTAGACAAGTTATATTAATTATCAGTCCAAGTTCAGAGCTGGAAATAGAAATACCTCCAGGTATATAAAGAAGAAAGGTTTAATACAGAGAAATAGGCTCTTCAAAAATTGCTAGAAGGGCTGGAGGTGACCACTGAAATGGCTGAGCTCAAGAGCACACTGCTTCTACATCAGCAGACTCTTCAACACCCGTCTCCTGTTGACAGCTTTGCTTGTCAGCAGGAAAAAAAATCACAACTACAGACCCATGTCCACTAACATTTGTAAAGAAAAAGATAGCCGGTAAGAAATTTCAATGTGTTAGTTACTAACAGCAAGTGTTCAGGGGCCACAGGGGCCATGCTTGTGATGGTTGGTTTTTCCTCCCTGAGCCTGATTGTAAGATTCGGTGTTCTGGGTGGTTGGGAAGACAGAGTCATTTTCTTCATTTATGAATTTTTTTAATGAGAGACTATCAAGTGTGATATAATCATTCTGACTATCCCGTGCATAATTTTAAGAATAATGAAAACAATTTTAGAAACAGAGATAAAACAAAAATATTCTTTGGCACTAGGGAGAAAAACAAAGAAAGAATTATTTTACTACCATTTCTCCTATACATTATAAATTTCCAAAACAGCAATTTGGGTGGCCTTTATTTATTTATTTTTTTTGGGTGGCCTTTAAAGTGAAGTTTGAGGGAACTTCAAGATAATTACCTGGACTTGAGACTGGAAAGTACCCTTAGTCCTGTTATAGATGGTGGCTTAGAGTTCCTGATGCGTGCAGCCTCACATAAGCTGAAATTGAAAGTTGGCTCTGAAATAACTCATTTTACAAAATCCAGAAAATTGAATCTTTTTTTTTTCAGAGATTGAATTTTAAATGAGAATGCAAATTTTCTCTGCTTTTTAAAAATTTAGGTGTCTTCTATGATTTTACTATTAAGGCATATGTACCAATATGGTTTCCTCACTGGGACCTTCTGCAAAATTTGGCCCTCTTGTACTTGCTTTTCCTCTTACCGTCCTAGGCAAATCTTAATTATTTGTTTTTCAGTTGACGGACATTATCTGAACTGCCATCCTTATACTAAGACTCAGGTGAAGGCAGGCTTGGGCAGGAGGGAATCAGTGGGTGTGTATACATTCACCATCTCGTCCTGTTCTTACTTTATCCACCCTTGAGACCCGGAAGATCAGGCACACTTGCTCCATCTGGTGCATGGGCACCCAGTGTTCTCAGAGTGGTTTGCTTCTGACAGTTTCAGCTGCTGGATCAACACTTATTTTTTTTTCTAAATGACTCAGATCTTTATGTTCTGTTGCTTTAGGGTAATACCTATGACAAATATTAGAACATGATGGTGCAGGGCTAGAAAGAGTGGACGTGACAACTAGCATTCACTTTCGGGAAGTAGCATCTGAAGGCTATAACTCTTCAAGCCTGATGACTCAGCCACCCAATGCCCAGGTACCTACGTGGCACAGTCCTATAAAAACACCCGATATTCCCCCCCGCCATAATATATTACGTGGTTATAGACATAATAAAAGTTGAATTTGATGGCAAAAGTCTTGGTGTCCAAAGAGACCCAGTGCTGGGCTCATGAGCCACAGTTGTGATCAATTCTGTAGATAAGTATGGATGGCACTGTTGTTAATTTCTCAGCTTTATTGAAACATTATACGCCAGGCACTTTAGGTTTATGTGGAATAGCTCTGTGATTTAGGCACTATTATTATTTGCATTTCAGAGAAGGCAATGGCACCCCACTCCAGTACTCTTGCCTGGAAAATCCCATGGACGGAGGAGCCTGGTGGGCTGCAGTCCATGGGGTCGCTAAGGGTCGGACACGACTGAGAGACTTCACTTTCACTTTTCACTTTCATGCATTGGAGAAGGAAATGGCAACCCACTCCAGTGTTCTTGCCTGGAGAATCCCAGGGACGGGGGAGCCTGGTGGGCTGCCGTCTACGGGGTCACACAGAGTCGGACACGACTGAAGTGACTTAGTTTTTTTTTCTTTATTATTATTTGCATTTTATAGCAGAAAGTGATGCATGGAGGGGTTAAGTCATTTGTTCAAGGTCACACAACAGTGGCAACCTCAGAATCTAAATCCTAGCCTTTGGAATGAAATTCCTGGTGTCTCTGTTCATACTACTGTTATTAATCTGGTCATGCAGCCTCAAGATATTAGATCTGGAAGGGATCTCAGAAGTTATAACTACACATTTATTGTAGGGATGAGAAAAATGAAGCCAAGAGAACTTTAAATGACTGTCTTGAGGATCCATATCTGGGTCATGGCAAAACCAAGAAGATAATGTTTTTTTCTATTACATCACACTTTGGCTTTTCTCTGCCATTGTTCTTTATGCTAATGAATCAGTAGGTCTTATCCACTTCCTTCCTAACTTTTATGATCTCTATTCTTTTCCTCCTATCCCCACTGCCATCACTCAAATCTAGGCACTGGTTGCCCTTTGCCTAGAAGAGTGAGGTTACCTCTGACCAGTCCCAGGACTGCCTGTCTCTCTTCCTTCAACTGGATAGAAATGAGATCAAATGTAATCAGTAATTATACAAGCCACCTTTTCAAAAATGTTGTGTCTAGTCCACTCAATCATTTTCAGTGTTGCCAAAGTTCTCCTTTGCAATCACTTACTGTTATTTTAAAAAAATCTGTAAACATTATTAATGCTCAACTTTCCCTTGTAATTAGATGCAGTTATTAATTTTTTAAAAATTATAGCTGAATTTGGGTTTTCAGCTGATTTGGGGTTCAAAATGATGTGGGTTCAATCCCTGAGTCGGGAAGATTGCTTGGAGAAGGAAATGGCAACCCACTCTGGAATTCTTGCCTGGGAAATCCCATGGACAGAGGAGCCTGGTGGGCTACAGCCCATGGGGTCGCAAAGAGTCAGACACAACTTAGTGACTAAACAGCGACAACAACAACATAGTTGTTTTACAGCGTTGTATTCGTTTCTGGGGTAAAGCAAAGTGATTCAGTTATATATATATATACACACACACACATATATTCTTTTCCATATTCTTTTTTTTTTAATATTAATTTATTTATTTTAATTGGAGGTTAATTACTTTACAATATTGTATTGGTTTTGCCATACATCAACATGAATCCACCATGGGTGTACACATGTTCCCCATCCCGAACCCCCCTCCCTCCTCCCTCCCCATACCATCCCTCTGGGTCGTCCCAGTGCACCAGCCCCAAGCATCCTGTATCATGCATCAAACTTGGACTGGTGATCCATTTCATATATGATATTATACATGTTTCAATGCCATTCTCCCAAATCATCCCACCCTCTCCCTCTCCCACAGAGTCCAAAAGACTGTTCTATACATCTGTGTCTCTTTTGCTCTCTTGCATACAGGGTTATCATTACCATCTTTCTAAATTCCATATATATGTGTTTGTATACAGTACTGGTGTTTTTCTTTCTGGCTTACTTCACCTAAAGACTCCACCAGAAAATTACTAGAGCTAATCAATGAATATAGTAAAGTTGCAGGATATAAAATCAACACACAGAAATCCCTTGCATTCATATACACTAATAATGAGAAAACAGAAAGAGAAATTAAGGAAACAATTCCATTCACCATTGCAACAAAATGAATAAAATACTTGGGAATATATCTACTTAAAGAAACTAAAGACCTATATATAGAAAACTATAAAACACTGGTGAAAGAAATCAAAGAGAACACTGATGGAGAAATATACCAGTTCATGGATTGGAAGAATCAATATAGTGAAAATGAGTATACTACCCAAAGCAATCTATAGATTCAATGCAATCCCTATCAAGCTACCAATGGTATTTTTCACAGAGCTAGAACAAATAATTTCACAATTTGTATGGAAATACAAAAAACCTCGAATAGCCAAAGCAATCTTGAGAAAGAAGAATGGAACTGGAGGAATCAACCTGCCTGACTTCAGGCTCTACTACAAAGCCACAGTCATCAAGACAGTATGGTACTGGCACAAAGACAGAAATATAGATCAATGGAACAAAATAGAAAATCCATGCACCTACGGACACCTTATCTTTGACAAAGGAGGCAAGAATAAACAATGGATTAAAGACAATCTCTTTAACAAGTGTTGATGGGAAAACTGGTCAACCACTTGTAAAAGAACGAAACTAGAACACTTTCTAATACCATACACAAAAATAAACTCATATTCTTATATATAAAATTGAATATATATGTATATTCTTTTCATATTCTTTTCCATTATGGTTTATCACAGGATATTGAATATGGTTCCCTGTGCTATACAGTAGGATCGGTTGGTTATCATCCTATATGTAATAGTTTGCATATCAAGCCATCATCTCTTGATGAATTGGTGCAACAGCTTCCTAACTGGTCTTCTTATTTTCCTATAGTCCTTTCTCAATACAGTATCTGAAGTGACCCTGTTAAAATGTGAGTCAGACCATGTCACTCCATCACTCAAAGCCTCCAATATCTTCGATCTCACTCAAAGTCAGAGTTCTTCCAGGGACCTAAAAAAATCTGCACTCCATCCCATACCCCACCTCTCTGACCTCATCTCTCCCCTTTCTGGCTCCACATGAGCCACTGTGAATTTCTCAGAAACTCCAAGCAGGTGACAGGACTTTTATACTAGCTTCTGCTTGAATGCTTTTCTCCTAAATATTTTGATGCCTGCCCTCTAATCTCCTTCTATACTTAAAAACACACTTTCAGTGATGCTTTTCTAGATTTTTTTTTTTTTCTGAAGTTGCTCAAACATCCCTGGCTTTGTCCTCATTTCCTGCTTTATCTTTCTCTATAGAAATTATACGATTTGTATGTAGAATAGTTGAGATCTCACTTCCTACCTCTACGAAAGGCAAGCTCCATGAGAGCTGGGATTTGTCTCTTTTTTATTCATAGTTGTTCCATTGTCAAGAAGAGTAGCTAGCACTTAGTAAATATTCAGCAGATATTTCTTGAATGAATAAAAATTTTAGAGCTGGTGACACCTGCGGCATGGATGTTTCCCCAATTTTTATACTTTAAAAAAGAAAATATCTACAATTAGAAGAGAAACAGTATTTAACAATGTGTGAGACTTGATTTGGATGAATGTGATTCTAAGCATTTTAATTTCTTTTCTTCTGTAATTATATGTACTGGGTTGTCTGTAATGAACATGTTTTATACCTTAAATTTTTTAAATTGGGCAAAGGTAATAAGAGCTTTAGTCAATGATAAGGAACAAGTTAGCATGGGTGGATGGTTCACATAACACAAGACAAAAACGTCACGTTAGTATAAAATGTTGGATGTCCACTGACAGATGAATGGATAAAGATGTTAGATAAACACACACACACACACACACACACAATGGAATATTAGTCCTTAAAAAGAATGAAATAATGCCATTTGCAGAAACATGGATGGACCTAGAGGTTATCATACTAAGCGAAGCAAGTCAGAAAGGGAAAGATAAATACTTTGTGGTATCACCTATATGTAGAATCTAAAATACAAATGAACATATCTAGGAAACAAAAACAGACTCACAGATATAGAGAACAGACTTGCGGTTGCTGGGGAAGAAGGTGGGGAGGGAAGAATGGGAGTTTGGGATTAACAGAGGCAAACTATTATACATAAGAAGGATAAACAACAAGGTCCTACTGTATAGCACAGGGGACTATATTCAATATCCTGTGATAAACCATAATGGAAAAGAATATGAAAAAGGATACATATATACACATGTATAACTGAGTCACTTTTCTGTACAGCAGAAATTAAATACAACATTATAAATCCATTTTACTTCAACAAAATAAAAAATAATAATAACAACAAAAAGAAGTACCTACCACAAGATGTACCAAGAATTATTCTAAATCTTTACTCATATTCCTTTACTTCATACTCACCGAATTCTATGAGACATCTACTATTACCTCTTTTTCACAGATGAGGAAACTGAGGCACAGAGGTTACCCAGAGTTCACTTGACACTGAAGCCATACTTTTAATCTAATTTCTATTTCTAGCAAATATGTGAGTTTCATGTAGAATAATGTGCTATAAAAATTCTTATAAGTTTAATTCTGCTTCTTAAGAAAGTGTTTATGCATATTGATCATGTGGTATTATTTCTTTAGATAAAATTTGCTTTATGAGCAGCTGACATTACTTCCTTATTAGTTCAAACTTCATGGAGTTTGAACCAAATTAGAAGGGACTCTGGGAGTAACAAAAATACCCCCACCTCACATACATGCATACAAACCGTGCCTCAGGGTTTAGAAAACCCTGAGATCTCCATCAAAACTCTGTTAGAGCTAACAAGTAAATTCAGCAAATCTGCAGGATACAAGCCCAAATTACAGAAATTTGTGGCATTTCTATACACAAATAAAGAATTATCAGAGGACTTCCCTGGTCGCTGGCTCACTGGTAAAGAATTTGCCTGCCAGTGCAGGAGTCACAGGTTTGATCCCTGGTCTGGGAAGATCCCACATGCTGTGGAACAACCAAGTCTGTATGCCGCAATTACAGAGCCTGTGCTCTAAAGCCTGTGAATCACAACTACTGCTTTCCCAGCCTAGTCTATGCCCAGCAACAATAGAAGCCACTGCAACGAAAAGCCTGCATACCACAACTAGAGAGTAGCCCTCACATGCTGCAACCAGAGAAAAGCCTGGGCAGCAGCAAAGACCCAGCACAGACCAAAAATTTAAATAAAATTATTTTAAAAATTTTAAAAAGAACTATCTGAAAGAAAAATTAAAACAATCCTGTTTAAAATTGCATTAAAAAGAACAAAATAATTAGTAATAAATTTAACCAAATAAGTGAAAGACCTGTACATTGAAAACTATGAGACATTAATGAAAGCAATTAAGGAAGACATAAATGGAAAGATATATCACACTCACAGATTGGAAGAATTATTGTTAAAATGTTCACAATGTAGTAACACAAAACAATCTACGGATTCAGTGCAATCACTATCAAAATTCCAATAGCATATTTCATAGAACTAGAACAAATAATTCTAAAGTCTGTATAGAACCACAAAATATCCTGAATAGTCAAAAAAACAATCTGAGATAGGAGGACAAAGGTGGAGATATCATGCTCCTTGATTTCAAACTACAAAGTTATAGTAATCAAAACAGTATGATACTGGGAGAAAGACAAACAGATCAAGTGGAACAGAATCAAAAGTCCAGAAATAAACACACGCATATGGACAATTAATTTATGACAAATGTGCAAAGAACATACAATGGAGAAAGGACAATCTTTTCAGTAAATGGTGCTGGGAAAACTGGACAGCCACATTCCAAAGAATGAAAATAGACCATTATATTACACCATACACAAAAAAATTAACTCAAAATGGATTAAGGACTTGAATATAAGACCTGAAACCGTAAAGTTTCTAGAAGAAAACATTGGTTATAACCTTATCGACATTGGTCGTTTTGTTGATCTGACTTCAAAGGCAAGGAAAACAAAAGCAAAAATAAACAAATGGGACTAGACTAAATTGAAAAACTTCCGCATAGCGAAGGAAACCATCATACAAAAATAAAAAGAGCAACTTGCTGAATGGGAGAATATACTTGCCAATCATATCAGATTTGATAAGGGCTTCCCAGGTGGGCAGTGGTAAAGAATCTGCCTGCCAATACGGAAATATAAGAGATGTGGGTTTGATCCCTGGGTTGGGAAGATCCCCTAGAGGAGGAAATTGCAACCCACTCAGTATTCTTGCCTGGAAAATTCCATGAGGAGAGGAGCCTAGCGAGCTACAGTCCATAGGGTCACAAAGAGTTGGACATGACTGAGAGACTGAGCACATACATATCTGATAATGGGTTAATATAAAACATATATAAAGAACTCAAACAACTCAACAACAACAACAAAACAACCTGATTAGAAAATGGACAGAGTGTCTGAATAGCCATGTTTCCAAAGAAGACTGCAAATGGCCAACAGACACATGAAAAGATGGTCAACATTATTAATTATTAGGAAGATGCAAATCAAAAACACATTGAATTATCACTTCACAACTGTTAGAATGACTATTATCAAAAGGACAAGAAATAAGTTCTGGTGAGGATGTGGAGAAAAGGAAACCCTCATCCAGTTTGTGGGATTGTAAACTGGTCTGTGATGGAAACTATGATGGAAAACGGTATGGTGATTCCTCAAAACATTAATAGAACTAGCTTATAATCCAACTATTCCACTTCTGGGTATTATCTGAAGAAAACAAAAACGCTAATTTGAAAATATATATGCACCCATATGTTCACTGAGGAATTATTTACAATAGCCAAGACATAGAGACAACCTAAGTGTCCACTGATGGGTGAAAGAATAAAAAAGATGTGATCTATACACACAAATCACACAAATGGATCACGACCTTGTGGCAAAGGGGCTTGCCTAACTCAATGAAGCTATGAGCCATGCCATGAAAGGCCACCCAAGATGGACGGGTCGCGGTGCAGAGTTCTGACTAAACGTGGTCCAATGGAGGAGGAAATGGCAGACCACTCCAATATTCTTAACACGAAAACCCCATGAACAATATAAAAAAGAAATACTACTCAGCCATAAAAAGAATGAAATGTTGTCATATGAGAGAGTATGGATAGACCTGGAAGGAATTATGCTAAATGAAATGTCAGAAGGAAAAAGATAAACATCATATGATTTTACCCATAAGTGTAATTAAGAAAAACAAAAGCAAACTCAGATACAGACCACAGACGGTTTGTTACCAGCGGGAAAAGCACTGGGGGCTGGGTAAAAGAAGTGAAGGGATTCAATTGTATGATGATGGATCATAACTAGACTTTTGGGGGTGATCAGTTTTTGGTGTATACAGAGGTCACATTATAAGATTGTATACTTAAAACTTACAAGTATAAACAAAGATTTCACTGTATCAACAACAATAAATAGTCTGATAGAACCAATAGAAAGAAAAGTTGTGCCCAAGTGCTGTTAGAGGAAATCTGAAAAAAATATTTTGTACTTAGTATATATCTACCCTTTAAAAATTACTATTATCACAGAGATAAAATAAAAGTACAGCTTCTCCTTGTAGTCTTCTAAACAACACTTTTGTTTGTATTTCCCTGAGACAAATGTTTTTATTTAACCCAGGCAAGATATTTTTAGAAAGTAAGGAACTGTGGAGAAATTTAGAACAGAAAATAAAAACCATATAAGTGCTTGGGTATGAATTCAATTTTCCTTGCATGGTCAGATAACTAACTCCCTGGGGACTGTCGTCAAACACAATTTAAGATCACCATTTGATTAAATTTTCATTCAAAAGGATCAAGAACCTAAAATTTTGACAGATAAGGCAGATCATTTCATTTTAAAAGAATGTCTCTGGCAATCTGTTTCATCAAACCTTGGCTCAGATTCTACTTCCCCCTAAGAAACTTTCCTGACACATTGTACCCCTCCCTGGTCACTCCCTTTTGTGGTACTGATTCATATTTGTGCCAAAAACTTTAGTGACATCAATTCACCGCATAATTTATATGTTTCTCTAACTGAACCACAAACTTCTTGAAGTCAAAGACTCTATTTTTTTTCTAGTTTCTAACTTTCTTACCTTGACACTAGGTATAATACTAGGCCACAGTTGGTGCTTGACTAACAAATACGTGTCGAATGAATGACTAATACACAGGGGGCTTGGAAATACTCCTAACCATTGAAGACAGCATTAGGAAAAAGTGGCTGAACACTTTTGCACACGTAATTTCATTGAGTCATCACTATGATTCTGTGACTGAGGTATTATTAATGTTACCATGTAACATTGGAAGAACCAGAAGCTTCGAGAAATTAAGTAATGCCTAAGTTTGCCTGGAGAATCCCAGGGACAGCAAAGCCTGGTGGGCTGCCGTGTATGGGGTCGCACAGAGTCGGACATGACTGAAGCGACTTAGCAGCGGCAGCAGCAAGTTTGTATGGCTGGAATCATCATGATTCAAGTTCAGAGCTGTTTGCTTCTCAGGTCTTTGCTCTTTCCATCACTCTGAACAGATTTTGTTTGTTTGTTTTTTCAAGCACAGGTGATGAAAAACAACTTCATCTAGCTTGGGCTAAAAGAAGGTTTTTATTGGAAGAATCAGGAAAGAATGGGAAGGTCTGCAGAATCCAGAGCTGTTTTGGAAACATTGGCAATGGGAACTAGGGAGAGGAGGCTGCCAACCTAGGCTGTCGCTGCTTTCTCTATTCAGGTTCTGTTTTTTCCTTTTAAAGAGAGCTTTTCTCTGTGTTTGTGTTGGGAGGGGTGAGGGGAGAGAGAGATGAGAGAGAGAGGCAGAGCTATCAGCAGCAGCCCCACTCTCAAATTCCTTCTCCTTCATGCCTGGGGAGGCCCCCACAGAAGTATCATCTCTTAAATCTCATCTGTCAGCTGACTGAATATGCATCACGACCCATCTGTCTTATGGAAAGGGAAGCAAACTATTCACAAGTCTTTAGGATCCAGCCTGTTAAAGAGGAACAGCACTGGCCTGGGTGATTGGTGGCCAGTATGGTACCCTAAACAAAGACAAAAGTGGAGGTTCATCTAGTCCTGCTTGCCTTCATCCAGCTACTCATGTCTACTGCCAGCTTTCTGTGTTCACTCAAATCACCATTTTGCTATTATTAATTGACAGGTATCTAGAAGGTCCACATAGAATTATTTAAAAATCATCTACTATGTTATTAACAGACAACCTGGTTCTTAATGCTTTAAGGATGATAATGATATTTTTGTTTGCTATAATTGGCCTTTCTTCTTCTCAAACTGATTAAATCAGTTATTAAGGTAAGGTAAGTCACTTCAGTCGTGTCCGACTCTGTGCGACCCCATAGACAGCAGCCCACCAGGCTCCCCCGTCCCTGGGATTCTCCAGGCAAGAACACTGGAGTGGGTTGCCATTTCCTTCTCCAATGCATGAAAGTGGAAAGTGAAAAATGAAAGTGAAGTCTCTCAGTCGTGTCTGACTCTTAGCGACCCCATGGACTGCAGCCTACCAGGCTCCTCCATCCATGGGATTTTCTAGGCAAGAGTACTGGAGTGGGGTGCCATCGCCCTCTCTGAAATCAGTTATTAGTACTGGAAAAAAATAGTGAACTAATATTATCACCACACCAATGTTGACTAACCATTTTAAGGCAATGTTGTGTGTAGGGCAACTGTAGTGGTTTTCTTTTTTTTTTTCCCTATCAATCTTGTTCAAATAGAAATGTACCAGTTTCTCAACACATAAAACAGAAAGAAAAAAAAAAAGCAAGGATTTTGTTTTTTTCTGAGGGAATTCTGAATGAGGTTTGGCATTCCTCTTTTGCTCTTCTGCAATGCTTCTTTTAGGAGGCCACAGAGAAGGTTCCTTAGGACATAATTTGAACAACCTTGGTGGAGTGGGAGGACTCTGACCTGGGAACCAGAAGACTTATGTTGGAGATTTGGTCCTGCTAGTCCTAAATTGTTCAACCTTGAAAAAGACATTTAACCTCTATCCTTTTCCACTGATAAAATGAGGATAATCATAATTTCCCTTTCCAATTTTCAGGGTAGTTGTTAGTATCAAATGACATAATGGATACAAAACTGCTTTACAAATGGTAAAGATCATTATAAACATTAAAAATGCCTCATTGCACTTTAGAATAATAAATATTTGTTGATGTATACAGATCTTTGGAATCCAGGATAACTAAAAGTGCCCCTTTAAAACCTTTTTGTGGCTCTAGTAGTTTTGAAGTAGAATATGCATAAGAATAGTGAAATAGATTATCTTTTTAGTGTATATAAGCAAGACAATGTCAATTTTACTAACCATCTAACGGTAGCAAGGGGAAGTCCCATTTGTATGCCTGGAAAATCCCATGGACGGCGGAGCCTGGTAGGCTGCAGTCAACAGGGTCCTAAGAGTTGGACAAGACTGAGCGACTTCACTTTCACTTTTCACTTTCACGTACTGGAGAAGGAAATGGCAACCCACTCCAGTGTTCTTGCCTGCAGAATCCCAGGGACGGGGGAGCCTGGTGGGCTTCCGTCTATGGGGTCGCGCAGAGTTGGACATGAGTGAAGCGGCTTAGCAGCAGCAGCAGCCTTAGAAATACCTTAAGATATATCAATGAAAGAAATGAAGGAAAAAAGTCCACAGTGTAAATGTAAATTGTATACACAGTAATGATACTTTCCATGAGGTCATGGGAAAAGATTACTTGAATTAATTGGCACCACCATCAATCACAGGCTGTTGATTGCTCTAGGAACAGGGTGTAAATCTCATGAAATGAAACGTGGGGTTACAAAATCTCAATCTGCTTTAACCTGCTGTTGAGAAAGGAAATGAGTAGCTGTCCAAATGTTGTATTTCCACTTGCCAAATGCAACAATTAGACCCACACTTTCACGAATTAACCTGCGAAGTGAAAAAAAATCTCTTCAACAGTTTCATGTCATAGGTTCAAATGGTGTAACGTTTCTTACATAAAGAATTTAAAGGAGAATAAATCATTAGGGAAAGTAGGGGGAATTTATCGTACTCCAAGGCTGTTTTTAAACAGACCTCAACTGTGCGACAACAAAAAATAGCCTTGTGTTTAAGGATCGTCGATTCCAGGTTTGCAATAGGCATTATAAGAAACCAGCAAATTGTCTGTGTGCTTATTCCGCCTCTCTTTACACTGGGAACTGGGCAGCTTTGTGTTTATATCTCACCTAATGCCTAGCAGTTTGTTCTCAGGAGAGGAATGGAAAAAGACACGTTCCCCAGGTCAGCCATTACAATTAAACTTTTATTTATTTTTCCAGTAAAATTTGTACTTTCTTAATTTCTACCACTGGGATAAAAAAAACTGTAAGTTGACATACCAAGTCTGTTGGCCACCTCAGAAACTTCCTGAAAACACCTTTTACAAGTTATATCATTTCCCTCCAATGTGTCATTTTTTTTCTCCTTTTTCACTCTAGGGGCTGAGAAGAAGGCCACTCCACCTTTTCAATAAATATCAACATTTCAGTAGAAAGCTGTTTATTTTCCTCCTGAAGCACAGTAATACTACCAGCCAACAATGGTGCTTTTCAGACTCAGAAAGCAAGACTCAAAAGGGCCAGCCACAACCCTGCAGCCGTGGCAGCCAACAGGTTCCACCTCAGGCTGTCTGTGAGAAACGATTTTCTGTTTTTACTTTTAGGGCCATTCACTGATATTCACCCCTAACCTTATTTCAGGGCTCAGGAACATCTTAAAGTTGGGCTATCAGAAAATTTTAAAAATATCAAATTGTACAATAAGCACTGGCAACACCAAGTGAAAGCTTTTCACGTCAGAATAGATCAAGATATATTTTCCCACAGCCCTCTTGAGAGACTAGTTTTGAAAGAAATTCAAGTATATAAATTGAAATGATTTTTTTTTCTCATCAGTGTTCTGGCATATGCAGGTTTTAGCTAGAAAACTTTGTACCTAGTGCCAGAAAGTCGCAGGTTTTAGGCAGGAGTTAACTTTTACCTCCAGGGAGCAACTGGCTTCTTATGTTCTTTAGTTAGCTTAACATTTGAGGGTGCTGAATTAATAAAGATTAAGTCTTGCACTGTGGATTATGACAGCAGCCATGCAAAGCCAAAATGGACATATTTATATGCTGGTCATTCTAAAAAGGGAAGTCCTTTCCTAGGGACTAGCAGTTCTTTCCGTAGTAGCTCAATCTTTATGAATTCATCCTTCTTTACTGCTGCTGCTAAGTCGCTTCAGTCGTGTCCGACTCTGCGCAACCCCATAGACGGCAGCCCAACAGGCTCCCCCATCAGTTCTCATTGTCTTCCTTTTTTTTTTTTTATTATTTTTTGGAATAGTCTTCAATCCTTTAATTTCTTGGGCTGTATTTTCCATCAATTCTGGTACTGACAACAGGTTTTCATTAAGATTCTGAAAGATATTCAGAAAACTCACAGACTAATAAAATTAGCAAGCTGCTAAAACTCAGAGCAATTAGAGAAGCAACCTGAACTTCCCAAGGATATATAACTAATTTTTTGCCAAGATATTGGAAAATCCAGATTTTTGGACCGTCCCAGTCTATAATTTCTGTGTGTGAAACTCTAGTATTTATAAACATAAACTTTTCTCCTATATGTTCTCTCTCTACTCTGGACCTCTGTTCAATCAGGGTAAGGACCATAACTTGTTCATGTTTTCATCCTAGCATCTGATATAGTTCCTGAATATCAAATCCCCACTATAGACACATAGTGAGGGCTTGATAACATTGGGTATCACACTATTTATTATTTAAAACTTGTCTAATGGGCTGATGAGTATGTCTCCCAACTTGATTAAAGTTCCTCAAGGGCATACACTATTTCGAAGATAGTATAGTTGCTAGCAGTATTTAGCACACATAGGCTTTTTGAAAAATTGCAAACACAGAATAATCTCATAGAATGACATCAACACAATTTTTTGAAGAAGTACTATGGTAGGCTGAGGCATGGAATTCCAAACATGTCTAAAAGGAACTTTGCTGATAGGATTAAGGGTCTTGACTTGGGTCATGCAGGTAGGTCCACTGTAATCGTAACAGTCCTTACAAGAGGGATCAGAGACAAGAGAAGTCAGAGACAGAAGAGAAGAGGATGTGATAATGGAAACCTGGAGAAGAGTGATGTGCTTTACAGATGGAGGGAGGTGGTGCCCAGAGAAGCTGAAAAAGGCAAGGAAACAGATTTATCCTTCAGAGCCTCTAGAAGATATCAACCCTTCCAACACCTTGACGTTAGCCTAGTAAAATTATTTTCGACTTCTGGCCTCCACAACTTCGAAAGAGTAAATCTGTGCTACTTTGTTACAGCAGAATCATACGAGACTGATATAAGTACACAGTGGCAATTTCTACAGACTGAAGAAAGGAAAACATATACCACACGCTTGACATACACACTGAAGAGACTAAAAAATTATCCTTTCAGATCACCTCGCCTGAGGCAAAAGATTGTCTTCAGGATAGATGGTGGATGTTTCTCCATAGCATTTTTAATGATCTCTAGGAACAATAACTATATTTTGTTTTGTTTTGTTTTTTTCCAGACTGGAAGAAGATAAAATTCTGTTTGCCTTTTATGCATGTGAAGCATATATAACTTATTATTTGGTTTTTACCCAAAGAAGAAAAAAGGTGAGCTGTGTGGCTGATAGGCAGGCAACTTCACCTGCAATCTTTCTGATATGGATTGGAATCTGAAGATACAAAGTAGTAGCAATCAAGCATAGCAATCCAATAAACAGATGGTTTTGGAGACAAAATATCTAGTTTTCTTTAAACCAGTTCACTTCTGCTGTGGTCTAGCCCTGACCTCAACTCTACATTTTAATCCCACAATTTGTGGAGTGTGTATATATGTGTGTGTTATTCATATGAACTCAGCTTACCCTTGGCTTATGAAACATGTGAATTGGAAAGCTGTTCTCAAAATGAGCTCCCTCTTGGAGGATTTCCCAAAGCTCAGCCTGCTTTAATTACTTAACCAAGAAGTTTTCAATGAGCTGTTTTGAACCTGGCATTCACAATACACTTGCCTTGTACTGAGCGATAACTTTATGACAGGAAGCTTTGTTAGCTGGACCACCCGGGGAACACAGCTTGAATAGAATATGGCTGCCTGTTGACTTAAGAATGTGGGCGCCCCTGAACGTGCCACACCTGTGTTCCCTTAGCTGCCCCCCAGCTCCTGTTCATTTCCCATGTAATTCAAGGTGTTGAACTTGATCCATATAGCTTTGCATCAATAGTCTCATTTATGGGTTCTCCTCAGGCCCTGGCTATGTTATAAACCTCTTCCCATGTAGTCCAAAGGCGCTGGAAGGCTGTGTACATTATGCATTCAAATGGTATCTTGGATATGACAGAACTATGTCTATGCAACAGCTCCAACATAGTTTGAGAATGTAATCTTTAGGATTTCCAAAATAGCCCACTTCAATTTTGACTGATTTTTTTTTTAAACCATCTTCACAATCAAAAGCAAAGTCAAAGTACTATCTAGGTGAAAAGAATCAAACTGATTTGAACACAATTTCTCTTTCTGATAGTCTTATAATTTCAACACATTTGATTAGTAGTTCAAATACATCAATAGTCTAAGCTTACCTCACCACACTGCATTTTGTTCTTCTGGCAACACACAGTCTTTCCAGTTTAGAATACTTCTCTCTCAGTGGTGTGGTAGGGTCCTAAAAGTGGAGCACGTTGGTGGGGGTGGTTTTGTTGCTAAATTGTGTCCAATTCTTTGTGACCGCATGGACTGTAGCCTGCCAGGCTCCTCTGTCCATGGGATTAGCCAGATTTAAAATTTATTCCTTTAAAAAAACTTTAAATTCCTTTTAATTTTATTCATGTATTTAAATTTTATTCCAATGACTATTGGTTCGGGGTGAATCTATGCTCTAAAATGGATCAGGTAGAGAACATTTTGGAGTTTTGCTAGGAATGCTGGGACAAATATGTTGGCTCCTTTAGATAGATTTAAACCCAGAAGAATATAGTCCTGGAACCTGCTATCAGTAATTTGCGGCCATTTGTGACCTAAAGAATGGAGCCAAAACTGAGACATGGATTTACTGGGAAATGAAAAACTGGTTCCTGGTGACATAGTTTGAGTCCTGAATTGAGTCTTTCTGGATGGTTTAGTGACATAAGGCACTAAATCCCCTAGTTTAGTGCTCTTGAGTTGGGCTTTTGTCTCTGGAAACTAAAGGAATAATAATTGTTATGATGATAGCATTATAATGATACTGAAAGTTCAGATATTGTTCAAATCCAAAGGTTTAATGATACCTGTGAGAGTGTGGTACTTGTATTGATTCCGTACCAAGTCCTTGAATTTAAGCACTTTCTAGTACTCTTTCAGAAATCAAGGGTGTGGAACTTTTGCCTATTGTTGTTGTTTAGTCGTTAAGTCATGTCGGGCTGTTCTGCGACCCCATGGACTGTAGCCTGCCAGGCTCCTCTGTCCATGGGATTTCTTAGGCAAGAATACTGAAGTGGGTTGCCATTTCCTTCTCCATTTGCTATTGTTAGCATGTCTAAAAATATAAAAGCCATTTATTTGTTCCTGAAAACCTTTTCTTTATTCATATGTAAACACATAGTTTGCCTCTGTGGGAAAATGATTACAATGTTTATTTAAGCAGCTCCCATTTCTTTATCAGGTATATTGGATATAAAAGTATTGGATGCATTCCTGCTGCAAAATTCAAGCTGAGAAAAAGTAAAAATACATCTGTATCTATCCATGGACAGTCCTGTGAGGATTAGGATATAATATTTATACAAATGATGAGTTTTTAGAATAAAGTTATATAAAATTTTAATCTATTTTCTTGCTTATTATTTGTTGCTTAATATTAGATTAGCTTTTAGCAACAGAGATATGACCTGAAAGATTTATTTTCCTTGTAAGAATATGAAATTTTGAACTTTTGAACTTATCCTTAAATGAAAGATTTATTTTGCCTCCCTCTCAATGGTGGTTAACAAGGATCTTTTCAAACAAATCTGCAGTAGGCTTGCAATACTGTTTTTCTTTAAAAAAAAACAAATATGATTTCTTATGTCTAAATATTTTAGTAGATAGGATGATTTAAAAATCAAATGAATAAGAACAAATGATAGCATAATTCTCTTGTGATAAAAATGCCTTTAGATGTTATCACTATATTATTAACAAATTCTAAAAATTAAAATAATAATGTTAACAAGGAACTTGTTGCACTTAAAATTTTATTTTCTCTTTAAGTCTAGCTCCTATATAGTTTTGTCACCTATCTTTTCTTTGTTCTCCAGCTTTTTTTTGGATACTTCTTTATTCTCTTTTCATTCAATAATTTATTAATTTGGGACATATGAACTTAGCATTTTTTAAAAGGTAAAGGTAAAAGTGGTTGAACTTTTTAGTAATTTCATATAGTTCAACCTAATACAATGTACTTTTTAAAGGAAATTTTATAATTTTTAAACTTCAAATTCTGGGTTCTTCTTCTTATCATAATCTTTGTAAATGGATTCTATTTTTATCTGTATCTTGATGAAACTCTCCCTCAGACAAACAAGCTAGTTGTTTGACTGAAATATGTCAGTTGTTAGGGACTGAGCTGTGCCCTTCACCACTGCCATAAACAAGAGAAATGTTCATGTCCTAACTTCTAGTACCTTAGAATATGAATTTGGAAATAGTCTTTACAGAAATCATCAAATTAAAATGGGATCATTAGCATGGACCCAATCTAGTATGGCTGCTGGCCTTATGAAAAGGGGAAATTTGGACATGAGACAAGCATGGAAGGAAGACAGTGTGATGACACACAGAGAGAAGACGGCCAGGCGACTGCAGTGATGCAGCTACAAGACCAGGAATGTCAAAGATTGCACCTGCCTTAGGGCTGCCAGTGAGAACATGACATGGATGACACCTTGACTTCAGCTTTCAGAATTACAAGAGAATACATTTCTGATGTTTTAGGCCTCCTGGTTTTTGGTACTTTGTAAAAATCTGCTGGCATATGCACTTGACAATGGTTTACTACTACTACTAAGTCACATCAGTCATGTCCGACTCTGTGTGTCCCATAGACGGCAGCCCACCAGGCTCCCCCGTCCCTGGGATTCTCCAGGCAAGAACACTGGAGTGGGTTGCCATTTCCTTCTTCAATGCATGAAAGTGAAAAGTGAAAGTGATGTTGCTCAGTTGTGTTCAACTCTTCACCACCCCATGGACTGCAGCCTACCAGGCTCCTCCATCCATGGGATTTTCCAGGCAAGAGTACTGGAGTCGGGTGCCATTGCCTTCTCCTGACAATGGTTTACCAGTACTCAAATGAAAGATTGATATTATTAACAACTTTTTTTCTGACTCTAGAAATTGGAGAAGTAGATGAATAGAAGAGTTCCTCTTGCTCAGTTCCCACAATAATATTTCTTTTCAATATTATTTGAAGGAATATGGAGTAGATTTCTAATGACTACTTATTTTCTTTGGGAACTCTATTCACCTTTATAACATAAAAGTCTGTAAAAAATACGAGACTGGTCTTTGTCAAACCAATTTTAGCCCAATACATATTTAAATGGCTCTCAAAGTATAAGAAAGACTTCAGTAATAAAAAAAATTATTTTAAAGAATTCCTCACATTACAATTGACATAGAGCCTAATTCTATGGTTACAGAAAAATATCAAACTTTATAGATTTTAGTGAAAATTGTAAGAAATTATAACTACTAATAGCTGAAAATTCTATATTAAACAAATAAATGCCCACTACTCAGATTACATTGTCTAATATATGTAATTCAAAAACCTCAAGTAAGAAGCAATTTTAGATGGCTTCAAAATAATAAATAACATGAAATTGAAAATGGAGATTTGGCATATTTTTGGAGGTAAATGTGACTAGATACACATGAAAACCATTCTTTTTTCTATTAATGTAACTTTGCTTAATGATCACAATAATGTGGCTATAAACATGAAATAATTTCTCTTCCTTCTTTTCTCTCACTCTTTCCTTTAAAGGGTTCATTTTTTTTAATTGATACCAATGTTAATGTTTGGTATCCTTCCCAAGGATATTATAAAAAAATTACATCATAAACATTTAAATTGAAAAAATATGTAGCCTGTGGGCCAGATAATAATGGCAATATTCCTTTAAAAATAGGTATAAGAGATACAGGACAGGTGGCAAACATTCATGAGCTGGAACTTTGACTTTAGCAAAACATTACTGCTATTTCTACCTGCTGTGGGCTTGACACAGAAACTTACAAAGCCCAAGATAAATGTATTTTTGGAGATGAAACTTGCCCTTCTATACTTGTACTTTTGTTGATAACTTGTGTAAACCAATTGTATATTTTCTTTGTATGCTGGAATTGATTTGCTAAAAGACAGCTACTGACAAAAAAGTCCAGCTAAAACTCAACTTCAGGTGATGGGACTTGTTTTCAGAGCCAACTTTTATTTTCTTTCTAGATTTTATACATGTTGCAAGAGAGGACTACAAATTATCTTACTAATTCTAATAAGTATGGATACATATTTTTAAGAAGTCTCAGTTCAGTTCAGTTCAGTCGCTCAGTCGTGTCTGACTCTTTGCGACCCCATGAATTGCAGCATGCCAGGCCTCCCTGTCTGTCACCAACGTCTCAAGGGCCAACTATATTGAAAAGATGAATTAAGACAACTTGTAGTATGTGAAAAATCAATTTCTTTCAAAATTGTCATCATTTCAACCCTGGTTTTATTTAAAAAGAAATAATAATACTCCCAAGGTACATATTTCTGCCACAAGAGAAATTAAGAATGAATACTTAGCACATTTAGTCGTTGCGGAAATCAATAAGATAAATCACAGTGGAAAGCTATTTGAAATTGCGTATAAGTTTAAAGTCATTAGGAAGAAATTAATTAAAACTAAAGAAGACAGTAAAAAGAAAATGTTTACAAGGTCTCCTTATCTTCGTATTGAGCATCTAATTGGTAAATTAAACATTTCAGGCCACTTTTTCAGCATTATCATTCATTATCATTTAGTCCCCAGATCCTACCAGAGCGTGCTAAAATAGTATTATGAGATTAAACTAAACACATATCAGAAAGTATAGCCATTTGAAATGCACTCCACAATCAACTAGAAATTACTGTGGGTTATCAGTGGCAGTGAGAACAGAATTGCAGGCGACCGAGAACTGACCGTGGACATGTATGTGCTCAGACACTTGTGCTTTTATACATGTTGAGGCAGTTCTGGAGATGAGGGAGAAATCTGTAGATTATCTGGCTGCTTTGGCTTTATTTTTCTGGCTGGATATTCAGTTGACACAAGTTACAACAGTGGGGAGATGATATTATTTGATGAAGTCTAGGCTTGCTGGCGTTTGTGCAGCTTGGCCTCCTCTAGCCGGATGGTTCACCTCCAAAATCCCTCTTTGAGCTGACATCGCTATCTTCACCTGCATGTCTTAACCTCTCTTGATCTTAAAATGTGACTATCAACCAAAAGGAAGTATAGACTTTTCTTTTTTCCTTTCTCTCCGCGCCCTCCACTATTTCTTTCCTTATGTTTTTTGGGTGCATGTGAACTATCATTCTCTTTGGATTATCTAGTCTTCACACTGGATCTTGACAATGCATGAGGGTATCCTAAGTCCTTAAAACTCTGGGAATATGAGTGCCTTCCTTTTATTTCCGGGCTGCTTGCCTTCTGGAAAAAGCATGAAAACTTCTTTATTTGCAGCCTTGTTCATCCTTCTTGAAACTGACTCACAGATTTGCTTTAATTTAGGAAGCCATTTAAGGTGTATGGCTGTCTGACTCTTTGACACCCCTACATAATATGAGTGGCCTCATTTTTACTAACTTTCACTTTGATATCCCTAGTTTTGAAAGCTTTCCCCCTTCTCTTCCATTTTAAAATTGGATGTGTTCAACATGCCCTGACTGAATTAGCATTGCCTATCTGTCCAGTGAAGCAGTCCTGGAAAAATTCACATTTAAACAGCACCTCCAAGAGTTCTTAATGACTTGGTGCTGAAAGGCAGCTGGCTCAAGTCCAAGTCTGGGGTTTCACTGCTCTGGCAGGAAGGTCAGTTTAGTCCTAAGGGGAAGGAAAAGAAAATACTATACTCTGTATATCCTGTGAGAGAAAAATTACAAATTCAGATATAATATTGAAAATACTTCCTTCTTAATTTCAAAGTAACTGCTTTTAGTAGCCAGTGAACTCCCAATGGTTAAATTATTAGCTTCAGACATTTTGCTTTAGACAAAAACCTCTAAGTGGCCTACTTTCATTTTCGTCTGGTTGAACAGTTTGTGGTTATAATATTTTAAATAACCTTTTAAAATGATCTTGGTAAGAGGGTAAAGAAGTAAAAAAAAAAAAACAAAAACCACCAAACCTCAATTTTTGAAAACTTTTTTCCTGAAGACCTCTGCCTAATTGTTCCAATAAGGACACAAAAACTTAAATCAATTATGCAAGTTTCTTAGAGTCTCAGAAGCAATAAAAGCCAAAAAAAAAAAAAAGTGGGCAAGTTTTGCATTATTTTTTAGGTGAGCTGTTCATCTGGGTTTTCATAAATTTTAGAAACACAACTATGCCTGCCCAAGGTGGAAAGAACAGGGGAATGACTTAGCTCAGAAGGAAAACCTTAGTAACCTAGGACCACATGCCACTTGATGAGGGAGGGGATTACTTGTAGATGATATGTGTTTGGAGTTATCCCTGAGACTCCCCTGGTACGATTAACTGTCTGATTGAGAGGTGAAGGCTGGGACAGACACATTAATACAATCACTTTTCTTCACAACTAAGTCATTAGTTAAATAAAATCTATGGGAAAGCTGATGCCATAAAAGAAGTTAGATAGCATTACCCTGGTGTTATTACCCTTGTTATCCTTGACCTCTGGAGACTTAATGATCTTCAAATAAGTCGTTATTTCAGCAAATCCCTTTTCAAACGAAATCAAGGACTGGAGAGTTTATTTAATAACCACCACAAACATTAAGTAAGTGGTATAAAAATTCTGCTTTCTTGACTTAATTTTGATAACAATGTGCTGAGTAAGCCTCCAAGTCCTAAAGTGAAACATTCACCTCCCTCCCCCCACTTACTTTCCACCACTTAATCTACTGAAAAAAATGGTTGCTACTGTTTTTAGATTTTCAAGTGTAAACCATGTTGCTTAATGCAAACTGAAATAAGCTGGTTAGCAGAAATCAAGCATCTCAGAAACTGCTCGAGGACGCACGTCACGTTGAGGTTTGAGGAGGTACCCTCTGCCATCACACCAGTTCAAAATACAATAGGAAACTTCTTGTCACTTTCTGTCAGAGTCAGTGCATGAAAAACAAGAAGGCTGCAGCCTGCTCTTGAGATATACTAGAGGATTTCATTCTCTCTGTTTGGCCTCTCTTAAGAACAGACTTTTATGAAGGCTGAGATCACTCTGAAGGGCATCCATTAAAATATGA
This sequence comes from Bison bison bison, assembly GCF_000754665.1. NCBI lineage: Eukaryota > Metazoa > Chordata > Mammalia > Artiodactyla > Bovidae > Bison > Bison bison. The sequence goes on along the minus strand of NW_011494945.1, from coordinate 10,007,711 downwards.
CTGTTTTTGTGGATGTGCAGATAGCTGAATAGTGATGTTCCTTATTCTCCTTTGGCTTATGGACCCCTTTGAGAATCAGTAAAGGCTATAAAATCCAGAGAACACACACACATGGACACACACACACACACAAAGAAGTTGCATATCCTGTTAGGGAGTTCCATGAAATCCCTAAAGCTTGTCCACAAACCTCTGTTGCACAGACTACACTCTGATTGATGAATTCATCTTGCGTTTTTATAATCTTTCAGGGTTGCCTGCGTTTTATTAGTATGTTTTGGTAAGGGAGCCAAAACTCCTTTACATGTCAACACAAAAATAAGATTCCTTGAAATGGAGAGGTAACAACAAAACTAAAAATCCGACACCACCAAAGATTCAACTCCCATCTTTTCCTTCCCTTTGTGCCTCCGCCCTCTCTTCTCCTCTGCTCCCCGCCCCCCACCCTAGTGTGGACACATTCTTATCTGTTCTGTTCTGAACTAGTGTGACACAACCGTAACTCATTTTATTTGTGAAACCAGGTCTTTTTCCTCCTATGTATGCAACTTTGTGTCACAGAGTATCTTCCCCTTTCTTTTGAAAAGACTTCTTCAAGAAGAATAAGTTCTGAACCCAAGAAATATTTTCCTTTCTCAAGTTAGCTATAGATAAACAGTGCATTGAGTCATTTCAAATGTTAAGAGATCGTACATGTTTTCATCAGTCCCAGTTTGCCCTTTACCCCTTGAAAAAGCTAAGTCTAAGCCAGTTTCACACCTCTCTTTCCTTTTCACACCTTATCCTTATCTCCACACCCCCAAAAGAGCAGCATCTGTAAGACCCTACGGACTCTTACCTGTGGGAAGACCAGTGGTTGTCTTTTTAGTTTCTCTTTAAGTGCAGTTCTCCAGTTTTCCACTAGTTGGGGCTCTGTACAAAGGAAAGGGAAAAAAGGGCCTCCAGAATTATTCATTAATACTAACAAAACATTTTATATGATATCTCTAAACTACTATCCGAGTCTCTGGAAAGATGCTCATTAATTTTATTGCTGTCCAATATATTGATCATGAAGTTGTGTTGATATATTGTTGGATCAGTTGTGCTTGCCTTGCTTTCTTTGGTTAGAGAAGGCTAGTTTACTGCTTTCGGTGTGATTCGTAGGAATCCAGTTCACCCAGTGCAAAAACTATTACAAAATGTGAAATTATGACATCCATAACATTTGGAACATTGGGTTCATAAGTAGCAAGATTATCTTCTTTGTAAGTTTTTTCTAGGACAGGGAAGTAACCACTCATCTTTTAACCCACATGGCACAAAGTCTGGCACAAATTAGACCCTTAATAAAAGTGGTCTGATTTCTGCCTCTGCCTAAGAACCAGAGTTTGGATAACATCATGTAGCATCAGTTCCTTGGGAAGACCTTGAGGAAACTGTCTTGGTCTGTGCTAACTCTAGGTTTGTTGCTCTCAATCAGTTTTAATTACTTTGTGTCAGGTTGAAAGATTACCTTGGGTAGTCACATACAATCAAGGTCTCCCAGCACTTTGCTTACACTTGCGTTTTGTTTTAGGTTTGTTTATCCTGTCTCTCTCCACCTCCCCGGAGATCCTTTGGCAAATCTGATAAACAATGCTTTTTTTCTTGCTCAAGGCAGAAAGTCCAATCGAATACAATGGGAGGCCAGACTTGGCTGCAACGCAGGCTGCAGGTGTGCTGGCATTGTGGTCATCTAAACCAGATGCTGGGAGTTGAAGCACCTGCTTCCCTTCTCTGTCTACACTCCAGAGACCACCGCTTCTGGGTAACAGAGGCCAGAGAACCAGGCTGAAGAAAAGGATGAAAATACCACAGCATCCTCTTAACAGATCAAATGAGTTGCCCTAGAAATAGCTTCATGAAATTTTCCCTCTAAGTCCTCAAACACATATAGCCTGATTTGTGTTCTTCCCCTCTCTAATCTGACAGCAGCATCCTCTCAACACACACGCTTGACAACAACATTTACTAGAAACAGACACTCAGCAGCAGCTTAATTTTTCTCTGGATTATATTATCTAGACAGACAAGGCTGGCCACGGACAAGAGGGTGATGATTTTTATGGTTCTGATAACATGATGCCAAAAGCCGTGTGCAGCCTCAGATTTAATGAATATTTTTATAAGTGCCATCAATTTCTGAACAGTCCAGAAAGAACATTTAGTTTTCTATCTTGAATGTGGATCATCAGATAAGAGATCAGGGAGAAACTGGTCCTTGTGGGGATGTGACTTTGCTCTAACACTGCTTGCCTGAGAAGCTGGCTCTGGTATTTTTATTAAGCTGAGTCTAAGTTATATCATTTCAGTTCTAAATATTAGTAACAAATTGGCTACAGGCATGTGTATTCAAACCCTATGGGTTAAGTTCCTTCCTGCTGTTAATATTTTTATTTCCAATTACAGTGTTACTTATTGTCATGCATGAATGCCCTTTTGGGTCAGAGTTCACACTTTGTGTTTATACAGAGGGATCTATTTTCTTTGTATATCTTTGTACTGTGTTCCTAGGAGTCAATGGAGAAAGCTTTTGCATTGAAGAAGGAAACCCTGTAGCCACACCACTTTGGAGGTTCCCCTGCAAAAACACACAGTGAGGGGGCCAGGGCCTTAGGTGGAGGAGAGGCAGGTACAGGGCCTATGTCCTTCTCAGCTTCACTAGCTCCTCCATCCAAGAGGAATCTGTTCCTTGTCTGTGAGCTCTTACCGACTTCACCGCTTAAGGAAGCCCGTTACACTTGTTCCTTACAGCTCTGTAATAAACAGATCTATATTTGTTGCTGCCTGTCCAGACCAAGTTTACAAGAGAGAGAAAAACTTCTGAAATGACAAGCCAGGTTTGTGGACATGAGAGGAGAAAGAGGAGTGGCAGGATGGGGAAAGGGTGACAAATCAGAACAAACTAGTGCAGTCTATCTGAAAAAAGGGAGGTGTGGTATTTAGTAAGAATTTTTTGAAATCACCCAAAGGGTTGACAACATGTTTCCAAAAAATAAATTAAAAATAAAGAGACTCATTCTCTTCATCTCATGCCCACATTCTTCTCGGTCAAAGCCTCATTAAAAGAGGCACCCAGACAGCTAAGGAAAGAGAGAGGGTGGATCTGGAAGCGAGAAAGAGAACCCTGGATCCTAGAGGTACTCTGATCTGCAGATGTGCCTTTCAGTGGAGTTTGGAATTCACTGGGGGGCGGCTAATGGGGTGGAGGGGGCTGCCGAGATGGAGATGAATATGGAAATTGAAATTAGATAAACAGTGTGTCTATTCTTTAATATCACGGGAACTGTTTTCACTTATCTGCGTGACTCTTTCTTTTGTGCCTCTTAATTTGTCCTTGAAGTTCTGTATCTAATCATTAGCTGAGCAACCAATAATTCAGTCCCCCACCCCTTTTTACAACCAACTTTAATCTTTCGACTCAGTGAAAAACATGTTTCCCCTATCATAACTGGTTTAACAAAAATTCTCTTTTAAGTTTAGATTGCTCAGATACAATGGCTTTCCTGCAGCTTCACGCTAGGGAAAGGAATTTACATTAGAAAAGAGAGATTTATGATAGCATTGAATTTCCATTTGAATATGGATAGTTAACAACATGCATATGTTTTTTTTTATTATTATTATTTTAAGGTTTAAGCTGTGCCATAGGCAAAAAGAAAGCTGGAGACTGCGGGGCTGGCAGGACTCAATGAATAATTTAGTCTGGATTTCATTCACAAACAGCAGCCCAGTCCTAGGGAAAGGACCGGTGCTTTTCCCTGGATCGGAACTGGAGTAAGTGCCAGGATTTCCTGATTTGTTTACATTTCTCAAAAAACTTTTTTTCCCCCGGACTAGGACAGAATTAGACTTCCTTTTCCACTTTTGGCTCCTTCCAAGCTATTCTTGCTCAAGGTATTCTCTCCCCTTTCCCTGCATTCTCCTTTGTTGAAGTCTCAGCTGGGTCTTTTGTCTCACGAAAACATGGAGAGGCAATGAAAGATGTTGGTGGAAGAAGAATGGTCCTCATGACAACATGGGCCCACAGTAGCCAGCTTTTCCTGGACGCAGCATTGTCTATCCAACTTTTACATCTAAAACCTTCTGGTCTGTCTCTCACTAGGGCTTGAAAAGGATTCTGAGAGGCCAGGATATGATACATCAAGTGTTTTGCCCAACTCCTTAAGCTATAAAAGGAGACACTGAGATCACCTTCATTCTCATCAACCCTGCATATGACGAGATTTGTCATTCTGTGGTGAAGCTTCAGCCAGATCTAGGCATGGGACACCAGTGTTTTCTCTTTGGTAACCAGTATTCTAGGACCTGTGGCTAAGGTCTAGAAGCTTGACCTCTATTCCACCCTGTTATTCTCCCTGCCTTGTTTGGTTTCACTTTTACCATCTTGATCATCTATAATTGTCACAAAAGTTTGTTTTGAAAAGTAACTCTAAAGTAATTTGTTTATAAATGTTTGGCAATCAGGGATTAGTTCCTTTTCCTAATCTGAAGGGTTAAAAGGCAACCAGATCTTTCTGGGGACTCACCAACAAGAATAAATCAGAGAAACACAGAAGTCTTTTAAAGGGATGGGGCAGGTTCCTTAAAAGAGACGTGTAACTCTCCTTGGTTTACTGATATTTCTATTTCTTTTTTCCTTCTCTCTTGTTTCTGAGGCTAAAGGCCTCTTTAAATTTCACTACTTAATTCATCTCTGTTTTGAACATGTTTACCATTCTGACCCTAGGGATAATTGTGAAGAATATCTTGAAGCAACCTCATCCTCCCTGCTAGGACAGCTTGGGTTGTCTTCACTTTGGGTTCCCTTCACTTTGGGTTCCCTGGGACAATCAGGGTCATCTATCCTTTCTGTTTTTCTAGTAATCAAACCCAACTCTTGTATGAGAATCAGATAACTTAATTGTACTTGGGGTATGACTTTAAATACTTCCACCATTCCAGGCTTCCCTTGTAGCTCAGTCAGTAAAGAATCTGCCTACAGTGCAGGACACCGGGGTTCCATTCTTGGGTTGGGAAGATCCCCTGGAGAAGGAAATAGCAACCCACTCCAGTATTCTTGCCTGGAGAATCCCATGGACAGAGAAATCTGAAGGGCTATAGTCCATGGGGGTCACAAGAGTTGGACATGACTTAGCATCTAAACCACCACCATTCAGGATTATTTGTATCATAACAGAAGAAATTTACAGTAAAGGAATGAGTCTCTAATGGTGGAACTTATGATACCAATGGTGGAACTTATGATACTTTTGCTTGGAGCAAAATGTCATCCAAGTGCTCCTGAAATTATGTCATACTGAGGCTGGATTATGTCTAACACATGGATCAAGTCAGGCACATGTTGTTTGTATCCCTATGTACGTATGTATGATTACCAGGTGGCTCAGTGGTAAAGAATCCACCTGCCAATGCAGGAGACATGGGTTTGATCCCTCAGTGGGGAAGATCTCCTGTAAGAGGAAATGGCAACCCACTCCAGTATTCTCGCCTGGGAAATCCCATGGACAGAGGAGCCTGGTGGACTACAGTCTGTGAGGTTGCAGAGTCAGACACACCTGAGCAACTGGACACACACACACATAAATATATACACACACATGCATATACAAATACACATACATATGTAGAGGTCACATGCAGAGAAATATAGTTGATTATAAAGATCCTGCTACTGAGGGCAGACAGATGAATGACCATGAGACTTTTCTGAACCATATATTAACATAGCTGATTTGTGAATCAAGACCATAAATAGCTATTCCAAAATGTCCTTTATAACAATCATTTACTCACTCTAGTCACTATGAGAGTGCCTACCTTTTGAAAGGCCAAAGTAGACTCTCTTCTCTGACTGGACAAATGGTCACATTCTTAGTATAATCTAAACATACATCAAGGTGCACCCAGTGGGCTAATGTGCAGAGTTTCAATTAACACTAGCACATTAGGGACATCAAAAGAATAATTTTCCCCCCATTGGTTTCAGAGACAGTATTGGAGGCATAAGTGTTACTAAAGAAACCAAGGTTTAACCTTTTGATGATCTGAAGAATCAAGTCCTGCTTTGGATTATCTTCTGTAACAGGCTTTTATGAAATGATCTGCTGACAAGTGTAAGTGAAGCACGTATTCCAGAATTACATGGTATCTTCAACAGAGTTTAGAGAAAGACATAAAATGAGTAATGACATGATGTTCAATGTGAAGTTTATCTTCTAAGCAGGGGAACCCCACAAATAAATGCATGTGGTGGGAAGGGAAAAAAAAACAGATACAGAATAACATTACTTAGAATACTTAAAAATCATTCAAATCACATGAACAAAAATGTAAATTAGGTTGGAGAATATGATATATTTTGCATTGTGTATGTAGGTACTACAGATAGCAGTGCTTTCGAATATGTTTCGTGTGTGTATGTGTCTGTGTACTCAGTCGTTCAGTTGTGTCTGCCTCTTTGTGACTGAATGAATTGCAGCCCACCAATCTCTTTTGTCCATGGAATTTTCCAGGCAAGATTACTAGAGTGGGTTGCCGAATTTCCTACTCCAAAATATCTTCCAACTCAGGGATCGAACTCGTGTCTCCTGTACTGGAAGGCAGATTCTTTACCACTGAGCCATGGAGAAGCTCAAATATGTTTCATATGATGTTCTGAATTCCAGGTCTTTATTTCAAGAGAAGACCAGAGGTAAACAGCTTACTTGAGAGGGTTTTCCCTACATGAATGAATATAGTAAATATTCTGGCAGACTTTCAGATTTCTCTAAGTTGTAGTAAACAAGGCCAATTGGCTCATCTGAAGGGACCCTTAGGAGTCCAGCTGGTGGTGCTTGGAGGCCGAACCAGTGATTCTTTTTGGCTTGCCTCCAGGGTTAACCTGAACTCCAATAGAGAGGAAATATGACTTGGCTCCATGACAGCCGCAGGGTCCCAGATGCTATGGGCGCTGAAGATGGGATGGATTTCCATGTATCAAGTGCATATACTGGTTTTGCCTTACAACTGTCAGAAGCCTGAGCAGTAGAGAGTAGTCCGAGTCCTGATAGACTGCATCACCATTACAGTCTATTTTTAAATGAGTTTTTCTCTCAGTCAAAAGGTGTGCTTACCTTTCTCTGGGAGGTGACAATGTCAAGAGGCTGCAAAGGCATTTTCTAGGCTCTGATTTCTGTCTTCTTACATACCATATTCTTAATTCAATGACTACAAAGCTCTGTATATTGAATAAGATATAACAATAAAATAGTTTGTGACCTTAGAAATATTTTCAAAAAATTATTGCCACATTTACACAACTTCAAATGTGTACATGGCGGGCAAGTGTGTGAGAGTAGATTCTTATTGTACATAAATGAGTTCATATTCTTTTAAAAGAGCTATTTTGTGTTTGGTCCCTGTAGCGTCTTTACTGAATTGAGAGTCTTCACTGAATCATCAGCTGGATTCTCTTTGGCCTTTAGAAGGTGCTGTAGACAAGTCGGCTGCCTTCTATGTTCCCAAAGGGGGCTTAGAGGAATTGTTGTTCGAAGTCATGGTCTCTGGGTGGTTTTGGTGAGTAAGAGACCAGTAGGGTCTCCAGGCCCATGGGCAGCAGTCAGTGTGAGGTGAGGTGAGGGCAACACAGGGTAAGTTAGCAGATGTAGGGAGTGTGTTGTGGTCCAGTCTCTATTTGACTTTTTGATTCTGCAGCCAGAGCCTACATGGGGCCAAATGCCAAACCTGGGAGCCTGTGACCAGGGGAGGTGAACAGGGGTCCCACCGACCCACTGCAGAAAACCAGCAAATAGTCTTGGTATGAACACCATGGAGATTGAGCCTTCCTGACAAATCCCCTGACACTACACGTAGCAGATCGCATAAAGGCATCTATCTTAGAGGAGACAAGCCTGGGACACTTGGGGAGGTTGTGACCACTCACGGCCTCTTTATGATCCACTGACAAAACAAAATAACTCACCTGGTTTCTGACTGTAGGATCCAGATGGGCTCAGCAATGCTCTGAGCCAATGGCAGAGCCTTCCATACTCCCACCCAACCCAACAATTACACCCCACCCCCAACCAGCTATGATATTTCTTCTCAACACTTAATCTTGACACCTTTAGCCCTTCTGGAGAGAAAGGGACCTTAGATGGGACATAGTCCACACCCACCACACCCACCCCACCTTGGGTAGCCTTGTTATCTCTCCTTGAAGTGTGATTTAGTACCACATGACACTAAGATATGATAACCTGAACACTCTATTAACTTGGGAAAGACTACTGAGCAAAAATGCTAGTTGGAATAGCTCTGTTGATGATAGCTAGGAGGTGTTATCTGGGAAGAAGATGGAAAAGAACTCAGAGCCGAGAGTTGTTTTGGATGGTTAAAGGGAATTCAAATATAGATGAAGATCTGCCCACACTTTAAGAAAATCCTCAAAGACACGACAACTGTCAAGGTTGCACTTCTTAGCAGTTATCACCTACTTTTTGTTTTCTGCTTCATCAGCTCTATAACCCTGCAAGTTTCATTATTAGGGTTTCCTGCTACACTTTTAATTTTCAGTTACAGATTGACTAGGGGCTGCCAGTATGTCTGGCCTACTGATGTTTGCTGGTAGATTATCCTTGTAAAAGTTACTATTGTCAGGTTTCATTTTGTAAAGGTAGTGAAGACTGGCAATTCACATAAATTCCTCAGCCTCATTGCTCGTGATGGTCTAACAACTAAGAACAAAACAGAAAGATAGGCTCATTTTAAACAAATCTTCTTGCTTCAAATAATATACTAAACAGACAAACAGCACCCCCACCCCCCGGCAAAAAAGGAAAACAAAAAAAGAAAAAACACCTTACAGTTGAATTTACTGAGCTGAAGAGGTCAAACTTTGCCAGAGTCAGGGACTGGTAACTGACATCCAGTTATCCAGTTCAGGGATTCATTTTCCCTTTTTTCAATAGTGAATGAAATTCCCTTTTTAAAGGCTTATAATTTATTGTCTAAAACTGGAACTGGGACAAATTCAAAGCAGGATGAAAGGAAGTCTCCAAAACAATAGCATTGAAATTCTCCCAGGGCTGTTTCAATTGTGAGAACTTAGAGCACCTGAATGGCTGCATAGTGGTGAGGCAGAGGACTCGAGAGAGTGGCAATGTGCCCAAATGCTGTATTTTTGTGGTGGCCTCCTTTGCTGGATGAATATTGCAAGTTTTTATTTTTTCCTATTTTGCTGAAAACATTCTACAATTTTCCAGGAATTAAAGGACACTCAGGCTAAGGCAAACTCTGATCATAAGTGAAAATAAGAGTTCATATTCCAGTCCTCAACACAACATTTCAGGGATCGTCAGTGAGCATTTATTGTGTACCAGTTTATAGGCAACGTGCATTACATGCATGAGTTCATTTGATCTTCACAACAATATTATGAGCATAGGTACTCTTATTCTTACTGTACAGATAAGGAAACAGAGAGGTTAAGCAATATGCCTCAAGCCACATGGCTAGTGAGTGGCCTAGTCATGTCATTTCCATACTCTTAACTACTTAACAGAATTGCCTCCCAAGAAAAGTAAATTGCCTAGGTTAAATGATGTTAGGGATTGATGGTGAATAGAAGTTGATATTTGGTCCAAAGAAGCACAGAATGTTTAGTTTTTGATGAATCCTGATAACATTCTGCTGCTGAATAATAAGACCAGACAAGTTGAGTCCTGCTATGCTCTTGCAATTCTTTTAGTTTTATTCCCAACTTAACTCTTTCTGAAAATGATTGAAGTAGCTTACACACACATGTATATCCTTATTCCAGGCTCAACAGGACTCCAACCTTATTTCAACCACCTTCTAAATATCCCTGCTGAGTGCATGTCTTCAGGCACCTCAAATATCTACACTGAATTTTCCAGACTCTCCCTAAACAACTCTTCAGTTGGACTTTTCTCTCTCTGTAATAGTATTACCCAGTCGCTAAGACTCTGAAACTCAAGGTAAGTTTTATTTCCCTCTTTCCTATAGTGTCTCCTGCCTCAACCCCCTCTGAGAGTGCACAATCAATTTGTCATCAAGTCCTGTGGATTCTCTTTGCCCTATCTGTCCATACCGAGCTCTACTGCAATGAACCAAGCTTCTAAAACCAGATTTGGGGATAAATTTCCACCAATTTGCCCATGTTCAGGCTTTCTGTCCTCAAGATAGTCACTGGGAGTCAATCCTCTAACAAAAGTTTTTTGTACTCTATGCTGTTCCAGGCACTGTTCTAAACTAGAGACATATCACCTCTCTGCCTTGTACTTGTGGTCCTTTCTGCTTGAAATATCCATCCTCATTCTCCCCCTCTCCAGTATTTCTGCTTTTAGCAGCCACTGCCAGTGACTGAGATCTTTGTATCCACATCGCTTTCCCTTGACCTGATGTAGGTTGAATTTAAAGAGCTCTGGGCTTTCCAGATGGTGCTGGGGATAAAGAAACCACCTGCCAATGCAGGAGACATAAGAGACATAAATTCAATCCCTGGGTCAGGAAGATTCCCTGGAGGAGGGCATGGCAACGGAGCCTGGTGGGCTACAGTCCATAGACA
>NW_011494945.1:9989041-9997020 GCF_000754665.1 Bison bison bison | reverse complement strand
AGAGTCGCACACGATTGAAGCGACTTAGCAAACACACATGCAAGGAGCTCTAGCCCAGCACTTGGACTGTGGTAGAAAGTCCCTTTGTGATCATTTAGCCTGTTCACCCTCCCCAGTTTCTGCTTTGATTTTAATACCTTCATGCTCAGCCTCGGCTCCTGAATTTACGCCACATTACTGTTTTCTGAGTCCTTTTTATTAACCTCCTACTCCGTGAATCTAACTCACTGTCCCCTTAATATAGCCATGCCTCTAAACCCCACCCCTGTGAGAACCAACTTCCCCCAAGACGTTGTACTTCCTGATAGCCCACCTTCCTCTTTGGAAGCTAGAATACCATGGTTTGTTTGTTCAATAACCATTAACGGTTTACTGAAGCTCTTCTGTGTACTGGCTACACAATGCATAACAAGAATGACAATATCCTGTCCTCATGGTGCTCACTCTGTCAGTGATTAAATGAAGAGGCAAGATAATTTCAGACTGAGAAAGATGATGAAGAAAATAAAATGGGCTGCTGAGCTGGAGGAGGGGGAGGGAGAAGCCTGGCTTAGATGAGATGTGCAGGGAAAGTGTTTCAGGCAAGGCTTGAATGATAAGAAGGAGCCATCTGTGTGTAAAATTGGAGAATGTGTTCCAAATAGAGAAGACTGCAGATGAAAGACCCTACAGGGGCCATCAGCCTAGTGTGCTCCAAAAACAGAACAGAAACCAACAGAGCAGAGCGAAGGAGAGGAGAGTGGTAACAAAGGAGCTGAGCAGAGGCCAAAGCATAGAGGCCGTGTTTCCATGTTCTTGAGAGGTAGGTTTGTTAGTTGCCTGGCTCTCCAAATCTTCTATACTGTTTGTTAGGCTGACCTTCTCCCTGACCCCAGATGGGCCCTTCTTTGATGGCAGTGTATGGTTACAGACTCTTTAATTCCACTCATTGCTCATGGGCATTAAGTGGGCAATACCCACTCAGCACATTCAAGGTGAGATGGTGCCCAACCAAGGTCTACCTGTTCTCCAAAGCCTGATTCCCATACCAGTGACTTTAGGATGTATTCCTAAATGATCCTGGTGGGAAAAACGATTCTTTTGCAGTAGGCTGTCTTGGTCTGAGCCTTTACCCAGCTTTCCTCCTATCCTAGTTTATACTGTGGTTTTACCTTTCCTCCCAGATTGAATGCCAGACTGTCTGGTTCAATTTTGTTCCACTCAGATTAAACTGCATGGTGTCCTGCTCTCAGTTGCCATGTGAGAATAGCTGTGTTTTGGAGAATAAACTCTTTGTAATACCATCTGGCTACTGTCATGAGAATTAAGAGTATGTGTGAAGCACCCAGAATAGTACCTGACACAAAGTAGGTTCTAAATAAATTGTAATAAAATGATCATTATCACAGTTGTGTGATTTTGGGCGTAACTCTTTAAATTTAAATGAAGCTGCTGGACAAAATGGTTTCTAGTGTTTTCTAGTTCTAAAATTTGATCATGACTTGGATGAAGACACTGAAAAATCCCAGGAAGAGACAGAATCTTTGGGTATTGCTAACTTTTCGCCAGTGGGAAACTTTGTACACATTGGAGATTCTTTTATGGCATCAGTGGTATGTTATTTGCAGCACTTGTATATTTATTCTTGGTAATATTTCAAGCATTTTGAGTGTAGAAAGAGTGGTAATACTTTATTCAAATGTACACCAGAAATACCAAGCATTGTCAAGGATGTGGTTACATAGAAATTCTCCTGTACGCGTCATAGGTGTATTCATCAGGACAGCCTCTTTGGAGAATGATTAGAAAAGAGCTAGGAAAGTAAAAATGCATATATTGTATGATCCAGAAATTCTGACTCTAAACAAATATGTACTAAGAGGCTTGTTCAAGAATATTCATGGGAACATTGTTTCTCATAACAAAATTTGAAGCAACACAAGTGCCTATGAATAGAAGGAATAAATAAATATAGTATATTTATATAGAACCATTAAGATTAGTGAGCTACAACTATACAAATAGCAACATGGACAAATCTTAAAAACATTATATTCAGTGAAAAAAAAATTGTATAATCATAATATAGTATAATACCTGTAAGATAAAGTTAAAACATGTAACATATAGGTTATGGGTATGAATATATAATGTAAACATATAACAACATGCATGGGAAATGTTGAATTCAGAATAGTGGTTAACTCTAGGAGGGGTGAAGGGAAGGGAGTAGAATTAGGAGACGGGTATATAAGGAACTTAAACTGAATATAGAATGTCTTTTTTTTTTTTCCTTACAAAGGATTTGAAAGAAAACAGGCAAAATATTAAGATTTAACAAAGCTGGATATATACACCAGTGCTTATTAATAGTCTATTTTTTGTATGCTTGTATTAATTAATAAGAAAATAAAACATGACTATTAAATCATGAGAAACGCTGGGCTGGATGAAGCACAAGCTGGAATCAAGATTGCCGGGAGAAATATCAATAACCTCAGATATGCAGATGACACCACCCTTATGGCAGAAAGTGAAGAAGAACTAAAAAGCCACTTGATGAAAGTGAAAGAGGAGAATGAAAAAGTTGGCTTAAAGCTAAACATTCAGAAAACTAAGATCATGGCATCTGGTCCTATCACTTTATGGGAAATAGATGGGCAAACAGCGGAAACAGTGGAAACATCGTCAGACTTTATTTTTCTGGGCTCCAAAATCACTGCAGATGGTGACTGCAGCCATGAAATTAAAAGATGCTTACTCCTTGGAAGGAAAGTTATGACCAACCTAGATAGCATATTCAAAAGCAGAGACATTACTTTGCCAACAAAGGTCTGTCTAGTCAAAGCTATGGTTTTTCCAGTGGTCATGTATGGATGTGAGAGTTGGACTGTGAAGAAAGCTGAGTGCCGAAGAATTGATGCTTCTGAATTGTGGTGTTAGAGAAGACTCTTGAGAGTCCCCTGGACTGCAAGGAGATCCAACCAGTCCATTCTGAAGGAGATCAGCCCTGGGATTTCTTTGGAAGGAATGATGCTAAAGCTGAAACTCCAGTACTTTGGCCACCTCATGCGAAGAGTTGACTCATTGGAAAAGACTCTGATGCTGGCAGGAGGAGAAGGGGACGACAGAGGATGAGATGGCTGGATGGCATCACCAACTTGATGGACATGAGTTTGAGTGAACTCCGGGAGTTGGTGATGGACAGGGAGGCCTGGTGTGCTGCAGTCCATGGGGTTGCAAAGAGTCGGACACTACTGAGCGACTGAACTGAACTGAATTAAAATATACCTGTAAATATTAATAGCTGGATTTGAAAGAAAGCAGATAATTTAAGCTACGAGTGAAATGGCTAAAACCTGTCTTAAAAATTTTTTTTTTTACTCAACTAAAATCATGTTAGTTTCTGGTGTATAGCAAAGTGATTGTTTTATTTATATATATATATACAAAATACATTTTTTCATGTATACATGTATATATATCTTTTTTACTATAGTTTATTACAAGATATTGAATATAGTTCCCTGTGCTATATAGTAGGACTCTGGTGTTTATGTATTTTATATATAGTAGTTTGTATCTGTTAACTAAAAACTGCTAGTTTATTCCTTTCCCACCCCTTTCCCCTTTGGTAACCATATGCTTGTTTTCTATGTCAGGGAGTCTGTTTTGTAAATAAGTTCATTTGTTTTCTATGTTTGTGAGTGAGTCTGCTTCTATTTTGTAAATAAGTTTATTTGTAGCACATTTTAGGTTCCACAAAAAAGTGGTGTCATATGGCTTTTGTCTTACTAATTCTGACTTATTTTGCTCAGTATGACAATCTCTAGGTCCGTCCATGTTGCTGCAAACGGCATTAGCTCATTCTTTTTTATGGCTGAGTAGTATTCCATTGGGTATATGTGTGTGTGTGTATATATACACATACACATACATATATACAGCACATCTTCTTTATCCGTCCATCTGTTGATGGACACTTAGGCTGCTTTCATGTCTTGGCTATTGTAAATAGTACTGCTATGAACATTGGGGTGCATGTACATTTTCCAAATGGAGTTCTCTCTCAGAACCTAAGTCTTGATGCTTGTCTTTGTGTTCACATAAGAAAAATACCTGGATTAGATTTTGAGGCTAAGTATCACCACTTATAATGAATAGTACTGAAAATAATTAAGATGACACATTTTGAAAAGCATTTTTTACTCTACATCATGGAAGCGTAAAGCATTATTTTCCGTTAGTTAAATTTTAGTTTATCAAATATCTATTAATACAACTGTGTACTATTTTTTATTTTCTTTTAAATGTTCATAGAACTGAATTCATATGCTTATCCTCCTAATAGAACTGAACTAAACCCTGATCATCCAGTTTTCAGCCTGAATCCTTCCAGTCAACAGCACTCTGCTTTTCTTACTCAATAACTGCTCCTTGAGGTGATGAATATATAATTATAATTTTAATGTATTGATTTCTCTTGTGTAAGTATCCTAGGCACTCGTCAGAGCACAGCAGAATTATTTACCTACTAAAAAATTGGATTTTTCTCCAGGGAGTAGGATAGGAGACTTCTTTTCCCAATACACAGGTATCCCAGGAGAACCACTACGATGAACCAACCAAACAACCTGATCATTTATTCCAGAGTTTCTAAAATACATCCTTCCAGCTGCCTCCTAGTCACCCTCCCAGCACAAGGAGAAACGGTCCCTCCATATTGTTTAACATCACTGGCTTCCAACCAGAAAACACATACCTTATGCCTCCTCTGTTCTACTCTGACTGACACTTGTGATTCTCAAAGGCAAAAACCAGATTTTAATATTCAGACCTGAATACTCATTGAATTCTCAATAAGGGCAGGACAAATTAGAGGACACAGGCAAATTTTTCAGCAACATGGATGAAAGCAATCTTTATTTTTCTCTCAGTCCAGCTTTGAGGTTCACTATTTCCACCAGATATAAAGCCAAGCTTTTGTAGTGTGTTTTCGTTTTATTTTTTTCCTCTCTCTCTCTCTCTTTTTTTTTTTTTGATGTGAGCTGGCATCTCTCATGAAAAGATAAAGGCATCAATTAAGTATATTACCAAACCCTAAGGATAAAAGCTATTGTTGTGAACAGGAGTTAGGCACGCACATGGTATCAAGTAAGGGCCTGGAAACAGACTGCTGCCAAGGAAAACAGATGTCTGTCTCTTTTACAGATCCCAAACTGTGTGTATATTAGCAATTGCTAATCTCCTGATTGACTTAACAATGATGGCATTGATGAACTAGTTTGGGCTGAGTATAATCATTGCTGTTACCATTGTCACAATAAAATTTAAAAATTGATTCAACCAACTAGTAACAAATGATAGAGACAATGAAGCAATAGCTGAGGAGCCACCCTAAAGGAGAAGAGGATGCCTCGCATCCAGAAATGAGAAAGGGTCAGATGGACTCTGCTTCCAGCCTTTGCTATTACAGCAAAAGTCCAGATGTGGGTAGGAGAGGAATTCCCCCACATAACAATGAGTAATAACAGTTAACTCACAATCATAGGATGCATGAGACAATAATGAATTGTATATTTCAAACCTATAGAGGACAATCAAAATGGTTACTTTCTTCCTAGTGGGTTATACTAGCAAAATTGGGAGTGAGAGAAAATTCCGCTTGAGGTTTTGCACATTGTTTTTCCTGTTTTCCTGACATGGTTATAAATAAGAAAAAGTGCAGATGTTCAGATCCTCTTCTCTGTCGCATGACTGTGTTTCATCCTTTTATTAGCTTGCTCTTATTGTTCCTTTTATGTTGTTGTTTTTAAACTCTCCTGCACATGTTGTCCTCAGGACCTTTAGATTCCTTTCTTTCTCTCTTTCTTCCTTTCCTTCATTCTTCTCCCTGCCCTCTTCTCTTTCTTCTTTTCTTCTGCTTTTCTCTTATCAGGATTATTGGGAAAGGAGGGAGAGGAGTGTTAGGCATAGACTATGAGCTGGAGTCAAGAGGAGGAGGGTGAAGTGAAGAGTGGCTGTCTAAAAAGAGGATGGATGACGTCCTGCCAACGCTCAGTTGATTCTGTCTCCTTAGAAGCCAATTCCATCCATATTTAGATTCATAGTAAGGGGATATTTAGATACAGGTCAACTTAAATGTTAAATGAGACCAGTCCTGGGTGTTCATTGGAAGGACTGATGCTGAAGCTGAAACTCCAATACTTTGGCCACCTCATGTGAAGAGTTGACTCATTGGAAAAGACCCTGATGCTGGGAGGGACTGGGGGCAGGAAGAGAAGGGGACAACAGAGGATGAGATGGCTGGATGGCATCACTGACTCGATGGACATGAGTTTGGGTGAACTCCAGGAGTTGGTGATGGACAGGGAGGCCTGGCGTGCTGCGATTCATGGAGTCGCAAAGAGTCGGACACGACTGAGCGACTGAACTGAACTGAAATGTTAAATAACTTCAGCATGACCAGGCTGGTCATAGAAAGAGTTCTGAAGTCAGTCTAGAAGATCAGATTCACTTTTGGGAAAGAGAGAGTTCAGTTTAACAGACAATGTCTGATATCAATATAAGACTAGATTCAAACATTGACTTCCTTCAGAACTCAGCTCCCCGCAACCCATTTCCATATAACGAGGTCCACTGACTGGTAAGAGCTTGCAGAGTCACTTGAACTGCAGTGAGCTGTATTGTGCTTTTCTTTGAAGCAATTCCTCTGGCAAAGCCCTATTAAAACTCTGTTTGACTCAGGCTCTTTTCACTTTTTAAACTGAATCGCCTTAACCTCATGAAGGTCTTACAAGATTCCCACTTCCTACTCACTGTCAGGATAAATAACACTCAGGTTCTGTTTTCCTTGCCCAGTGGTCCAAGGCTATGTCTATAAGAAAGCAAACACCTAGCTATATCCAGATTTTGGATGTAAGTCTGCCTGATTCCAAACATCTGTATAGCTGAAAACATCAGGATGTTTGGCATCAAGCAGACAAAACATCTGGATGACTGCTTAAGTTTTTCACTTTTTCACTAGATGTTTGGTGTCATGTAGACACAAGCTGAAGCTCTGACTTCATCTTGTAACAACTCCCAGGCTGCCAGGCTGGCTCCAGATTCCTTTGATTGCAACTGACATTTTTACAAGAAAACTTTGCATTCTGTGTGATGCTTGTTGCTCTTATGCTCAGAAACAGATTCATTATGTAGAAAAAAAATGGCCCTAACCAACCCCCAAAGGCCACATGCTTGAGGAAGAGCTTGAAGAAGCTGGAGAATTTCAAAATCACAACTGTCTCTGTAAGCAAAATCATAACATAACTTTAGCAAGAGAGGGTGGCTGGAGAGAGAGTGGTAAATGTGCCAGATCCCTTCTAACAGCCCTCATTTTGTTTCACTTACATTTCAGCCAAGAAATCTTGTTTCCTTGCTGGCAGAGGTGATGCTTCCTCTATTGTCAGACGTAGATAACTGACAAATGGCCGAACATCCCATAAAATACACCAGAAATTTCACAAATGGAACAGTGGGGATTGTTTAGAAAACATCATTTTCACCAGAATTTTTGCAAATAAGATTCTTCACTTGGCCTAGTTTGGGAGTTTCACAGTCAAAATGAGGACTCATGCACCCCATCTTTGGAATAGTTGTGCTAATGATGAAAGTAAATCATCAGCAACTACACAGTGACCATCTTCTCTGTACCTGGCTGTCATGAACTGCCTGACTTCATGCCCTTTGTCATCCCTGCTCTTGCCAAATACACTCAAGAGCTTCTCTGATGAGCTCATACCTGCCCACTTGCTGTGACCAGCCCTGCTCTAAGACATAGAAGGATCCCTGGCCTTAGAACGCTGTTAGAGCAGGTTCAAGCTACACCCTTTCCTCTCCTCCCTCAACACCTGATAGATAAGATCCTTTGCCTGATGCTTCCAGTGTTTTACAATTATTAAGAAGCTGCCTACATTTCTTCTTATATATATATATATATATATATATATATATATACA
>NW_011494945.1:9967820-9988798 GCF_000754665.1 Bison bison bison | reverse complement strand
GAAGCATCACTATGAACAAAGCTAGTAGAGGTGATGGAATTCCAATTGAGCTATTTCAAATCCTAAAAGATGATGCTGTGAAAATGCTGCACTCAATGTGCCAGCAAATTTGGAATACTCAGCAGTGGCCACAGGACTGGAAAAGGTCAGTTTTCATTTCAATCCCAAAGAAAGGAAATGCCGAAGAATACTCAAATTACTGCACAATTACACTCATCTCACATGCTAGCAAAGTAATGCTCAAAATTCTCCACGCCAGGCTTCAACATGTGAAGCCATGAACTTCCAGATGTTCAAGCCGGTTTTAGAAAAGGCAGAGGAACCAGAGATCAAATTGCCAACATCTGCTAGATCATCAGAAAAGCAAGAGAGTTCCAGAGAAACATCTACTTCTGCTTTATTTACTATGCCAAAGCCTTTGACTGTGTGGATCACAATAAACTGTGGAAAATTCTGAAAGAGATGGGAATACCAGACCACCTGACCTGCCTCTTGAGAAATCTGTATGTAGGTCAGGAAGCAACAGTTAGAACTGGACATGGAACAACAGACTGGTTCCAAATAGGAAAAGGAGTATGTCAAGGCTGTATATTGTCACCCTGATTATTTAACTTATATGCAGAGTACACCATGAGAAATGCTGGGCTGGATGAAACACAGCTGGAATCAAGATTTCCATGAGAAATATAAAAAACCTAAGATAATCAGATGACACCACCCTTCTGGCAGAAAGTGAAGAAGAACAGAAAAGCCTCTTGATGAAAGTGAAAGAGGAGAGTGAAAAAGTTGGCTTAAAGCTCAACATTCAGAAAACTAAGATCATGGCATCTGATTCCATCACTTCATGGCAAATAGATGGGGAAACAGTGTCAGACTTTAATTTTTTGGGCTCCAAAATCATTCCAGATGGTGACTGCAGCCATGAAATTAAAAGATGCTTACTCCTTGGAAGGAAAGTTATGACCATCCTAGACAGCATATTAGAAAGCAGAGACATTATTTGCCAAAAAAGTCTGTCTAGTCAAGGCTATGGTTTTTCCAGTAGTCAGGTATGGATGTGAGAGTTGGACTATAAAGAAAGCTGAGTGCTGAAGAATTGTTGTTTTTGAACTGTGGTGTTAGAGAAGACTCTTGAGAGTCCCTTGAACTGCAAAGAAATCCAACCAGTCCATCCTAAAGGAGATCAGTCGTGAGTGTTCATTGAAAGGACTGATGAAACGGAAACTCCCATAGTTTGGCCACCTGATTCGAAGAGCTGACTCATTTGAAAAGACCCTGATTCTGGGAAAGATTGAAGGCAGGAGAAGAAGGGGATGACAGAGGATGAGATGTTTGGATGGCATCACTGTCTCAGTGGACATGAGTTTGAGTAAACTCTGGGAGTTGGTGATGGACAGGGAGGCCTGGTGTTCTGCAGTCCATGGGGTCGCAAAGAGTCAGACACGACTGAGCGATTGAACTGAACTGATACACTAGCTATCATATTAAGTATTTCTCATGTTCCCCATGTCCAATTTTCTTGAATATTTTGATCATAATGGATATTGAATTTGGTCAAAGTCTTGTTGCTGCTGCTGCTGCTAAGTCACTTCAGTCGTGTCCGACTCTGTGTGACCCCATAGACAGCAGCCCACCAGGCTTTCCCGTCCCTGGGACTTTCCAGGCAAGAACACTGGAGTGGGTTGCCATTTCCTTCTCCAATGCATGAAAATGAAAAGTGAAAGTGAAATCACTCAGTGATATCCGACTGTTAGCAACCCCATGGACTGTAGCCTACCAGGCTCCTCCATCCATGGGATTTTCCAGGCAAGAGCACTGGAGTGGGGTGCCATTGCCTTCTCCGAAAATCTTGTTAAGTATCTCTAAATACAGCCATATGACCTTTCTCCTACACTTATTAATATGGCATATGATACTAAGGGATTCATGTGTGCATGCTAAGTTGCTTCAGTTGTGTCTGACTCTTTGAGACCCTATGGTCTGTAGCCCACCAGGCTTTTTAATCCATGGGATACTTCAGGCAAAAATACTGGAATGGGTTGCCATTTCCTCCTCCAAGGGATCTTCCCCACCCAAAGATCAAACCCACATCTCTTACATCTCCTGCATTGGTGGGCAGATTCTTTACCACTAGTGCCATCTAGGAAGCCATTAATGGATTAACTAATATTAAAACAACTCATGTTCCTGCAATATAAAAATGAAAAAAAAAAATCCCTTGCCTGGATCTTGTTCCTTATTACCTCAATCTCCAGCCTGTGTGTTTAGTCTCCATTTGAGTCCCTCCCTGTTTATTTGTTTAGTCTCAGATACTAGAGTATTTATCTCTGGGCTCCAATACCAAACTCTGGATGAGGCTTATTAGCTACTGGAAGGACAAGATTTGCTTCCTCCTGTCTGTTGAGTACAGGATCTAGCATTGAGTTGATCTTTTTAATCTGTGTTGTACTTAGTCACTCAATCATGTCTGACTCTTTGTGATACCATGGACTGTAGCCTGCTAGAATCCTCTGTCCATGCAGATTCTCCAGGCAAGAATACTGGAGTGGGTTTCCATACCCTCCTCCAGGGGATCTTCCCAACCCAGGGATTGAACCCAGGTCCTGCATTGCAGGTTGATTCTTTACCTTCCGAGCCACCAGGGAAGCCCAAGAATACTGGAGTGGATAGCCTATGCCTTCTCCAGGGGATCTTCTCAACCCAGGAATTGAACCAGGGTCTCCTTTATTAAATCCTCACAATTAACTTGTAGTATAAGTTGCTATAGGGCTTCCCTGATAGCTCAGTTGGAAAAGCATCTCCCTGCAGTGCAGGAGACCCTGGTTTGATTCCTGAGTTGGGAAGATCCTCTGGAGAAGGGATAGGCTACGACTCCAGTATTCTTGGGCTTCCCTTGTGACTCAGCTGCTAAAAAATCCTCTTGCAGTGTGGGAGACGTGGGTTCGATCCCTGGGTTGGGAAGATCCCCTGTAGAAGGGAAAGGCTATCCACTCCAATATTCTGGCCTAGAGAATTCCATGGACTATATAGTCCATGAGGTCACAAAGAGTCAGACGTGACTGAGCAACTTTCACTTTCATAAGTTGCTATTACATGGAGTAGAAACTGAGGTTCAGAGCAGTTTAACAACTTGCCCAAGCTCACAAAGAAGAAACTAGCAGAGCCAGAGCCAGAATTCAAAGCCAGGATTGACCCCAAAGCCCGGACATGTAACTGCTCTTCAATAGTGCTTCAGTTGGCTTCTCAACTTGACCCCCCTCGTTTGCCTATCCCACAGTCCATCTTTGCCTTCAGCATGCTGACTTTTCTTCACTTGACTGACTTTACTCAACCCAAAGGCTGACACAAATTCACTTTTTCCTTTATTAGACAAATAGATTGAGAGCCCACTTTATGGCAGGCATTGTGTTTTGTGCTAAGAATAAAATAGTGAACAAGACAAGACCCAGGCTCTTCCCTTGGTGCCTAGTGGAGGAGATGAACAAAGAAAAAGTCAATTTAAATGCAGGGTAATCAGTGCAGTGACACAAGGATCTGTATATAATACTTGGTAGTTAAATTCACAATCCAGAGTCCTTTCAATGCTTCCTGCTACTGCCCGCAGCTGGTCCCCTTTGTCTCTCCCCTGTTCAGCTGATGCTGGGTCCTCTGAGTCCTTTGCTAGCAGGCTCACTCCCACCCTGAGTGAAGGCAGAAGGGAGGATGGGAGGTCAGCAGCCTCAGGTCACCATCTGCAAGAGTTTATAAATGAGTTCTATTCCCCAGATCTGAAACTCAGTGACTCAGTTGTTACTCCTGGGCTCCTAAGCCTCCTTTGTAGCCTAGAAGGTATAAGTTCTGGGGTTCTGGGATACTGGGGTTTTAGGTATGAGGTGGCTTGTTGCCAGCAATTTCATCAGAGGTTCATAGAGTCTAAGAAGGTTTAGTTAAAAGTCCCAAGTGTTGACTAAGTTACCCTCCTTAGTACTTTCTAGGTGTTCTTCAAGATTGAGACCATTAAAAAAAAAAAAAAAAAAAGATTGAGGCCACTTTATTCCCTTCCTCCAGAGCAGGAGTCCTATAACTGATGGGCCATGTGACTCCTGACTTGGACTGGAGTTCAGAGTTCCTTTCTGCCAGGTTTTATCCCCTGTGTGAGATCTCTGATGCCAAGGGTTCCCTGAATCTCATGTGAACAACCATGTGGATTACTCTGAGCTTGGGACCATTGGCTGCTCCATCCAGAATCACTCACCACAGCCTGGTCAGTTTGCCCTCGACTTTGTGCAGTACTGGTAATTTTCTTGGAAACACAGAGTTCTAGAAGGAAATATAATCTGTCTCAGAGCAATGATCATATGTGTAAGTAGATGCTCAATAAATGTGTTGAAAGAATAAAAACAAGTAAAGTTAAAGCCAGAACTGGGGCCAGTGTTCAAGTAGCACAGATCCTCACATGCATTGGTCACCCAATAACCATTTGCTGATTTGAAGCTGTTTGAATTGGACTACAGTGTATCTGGGGAGATAAGATTTATAGATATGAAACAATTAAAGAGCAATAAAAGACAACACACTTTGGTGTCTCTATATCATTTCAACGGGCTTGTGGATAAAGGAGATTGCATTAGGGACCAACCAGGGTGAGCAAAAAACTTACAGAAAAGGAAGGACTTGAGATGGACTTTGCCCATTAATTCACTTCACGCTTTTCCAAATGAGTTTTTCAAATAATTCTACACTAGATATATCACTCTCATCTTACCAAAAAAAAAAAAAAAAATTCAAAAGGGCTGAGAGAATGAAATGAGAATTTTGTTCAAATTTGACAAATACTGACTGCCTGCTTTGTGCCATGTTTTACTGCCAAGAATAAAGGATGTGAAATGAATAAGAAAGACACAATGTCCCCTTCAGAGCACCACAATGGTGTGCTGGGGTTATAAATAAGAAATTAAAAACTATGCAGTAAATTCTAAAACAGAAATATATAACAAGTGCTATAAGAACCCAGTGGACAGGTGTTAAAAAACACCTTTTTGTCCATGACAGGAGTGGGAAGATATCTGTTAGGAAAAATTGTGAGAGCTGAGTCTTGAAAGTTGACCTTTTGTTCCCTGTACTGGGAAGAGAAAGTATCAGAGAGGAAATTGCAGGAGGAAGATTTGTATCCGGAAAAAACACAGTACACATCCATGCTGGACAGGAAGGTTAAGGACAGGCTGTGAAGTGCCTTGCTAAGGTGGATAAGATGTCCAAAAAAGATGTCCTTTTCAGTATAGGGGACTGAAATGAAAAAGTAGGAAGTCAAGAGATACCTGGAGTAACAGGCAAATCTGGCCTTGGAGTACAGAATGAAGCAGGGCAAAGGCTAACAAAGTTTTGCCAAGAGAACACGCTGGTCATAACACACTGGTTATTTAACTTATGTGCAGAGTACAGAATGCAAAATGCTGGTCTGGATGAAGCACATGTTGGAATCAAGATTCCCGGGAGAAATATCAACCTCAGATATGCAAATGACACCACCCTTATGGCAGAAAGTGAAGAAGAACTAAAGTGAAAGAGGAGAGTGAAAAAGTTGGCTTAAAACTCAACATTCAGAAAACTAAGATCATGGCATCTGGTCCCATCACTTCACGGCAAATAGATGGGGAAACAATGGAAATAGTGAGAGATTTTATTTTGGGGGGCACTAAAATCACTGCAGATGGTGTCTGTAGCCATGAAATTAAAAGACACTTGCTCCTTAGAAGAAAAGCCATGACCAACCTAGACAGCATATTAAAAAGCAGAGACATTACTTTGACAACAAAGGTCCATCTAGTCAAAGCTATGGTTTTTCTAGTAGTCATGTATGGATGTGAGAGTTGGACTATAAAGAAAGCTGAGTGCCAAAGAATTCATGCTTTTGAACTGTGGTGTTGGAGAAGACTTGAGAATCCCTTGGACTGCAAGGTGATCAAATCAGTCAATCCCAAAGGAAACCAGTCCTGAATATTCATTGGAAGGAATGATGCTGAAGCTGAAGCTCCAATATTTTGGCCATCTGATGTGAAGAACTGACTCACTGGAAAAGATTCTGATGCTGGGAAAGATTGAAGGCAGGAGGAGAAGGGGATGACAGAGGATGAGATGGTTGGATGGCATCACCGACTCAATGGACATGAGTTTAAGTAAACTCCAGGAGTTGGTGATGGACAGGGAAGCCTGGCATGTTGCAGTCTATGGGGTCACAAAGAGTAGGACACAACTGAGTGACTAAACTGAGAACCAGGGATCAGAGCCAAGCATGTCGTTATATCTCCTGTTCTATATAGATTTGCAAATATGATCCTTTTCCCCCAAATATTAGGCAATTCCACTTTCCATTTTGGCTGTGTTATGGCTTTTTGAATTCCTTCTTCTAGAAGTCAGAGTGGCCCAACAGAAAGCATCCCCAAATTAACTAAACCACAGAGAGGGTTCTCCTTCTTTCTCACTCCATGACAATGCACTCCAAGAATCCCAGGTGCTTGTTTCTATTCTGGGAATAGGCTCCAGTTTGGAGATTTGCACGGCCCATTAAATCAGCTCCGTGTCCTGGTGAGCCTTTCTGCTATGAGCCCAGAGCTCTCCATGTGAACAAGAAGCTGATGGGATTTCCTTCTAGGAAAAAAGGAGTCTAGACTAAGCTCAACACATCAGAGTTTCACTCCTCCACAGCAGGTTAAAAGAAATGGTAGAAGTTGGGGACCACACATCAGGACTTCTGCTTAATCCTCTGTGGGCTGGCTGTTTTGTGGTAAAGGAAGTCCAGTTCCAGGGCTGACTGAGTTTATAAAATGGCATTCTCCACTCATGGATTTTTATTTAAGAGAAAACACATTTTTCCTTTGCATTATATTATTTTCCATCTTTCCTGAAATACTTATTTTTAACTCCAAATCTTCCAAATTTTAGATGGTATAACCATATTTCTCATCTCCCTTGGTATCTTACCCAGTGCTTCTCAAACTTTAGTGCATATGAATCATTTGGTGAATTTTGTTAAAGAGCACAGTCTGGTTCAGGAGATTGGTGTAGGCTGAGACTCTGCACATCTAACAAGTTCTCAGGTTATGACAATACTACAGGTCTATGGATCACACTAAAGGTAGCACAACTAGAATTTTGGGCTCCTATGGACCAGGCATTGGAGAAGTAATAAGGAGGCAGAGAAAGAGGAAAGAGATGTATTTTACATCCTTGTAACCAGTAATACAATCCTAATTAGCTAATTTGTAAAGCTTGATTTTGTTCTTGTTTGAGATTGATCTAAATTTGGACTCCATATAATTTTATCTAAGTAAGATTACTAATTCACTTACAAGCAGAGTCTTATAACTTGTAACTCTCCAGGAACCATAAAGTGATCATCATTAACTCTGATTTCTCAAGATTTGTTCCCCTTTTGGGACAAGTGAAGCACATACTGATTTGTTCCTAGGGTTGAGTGATTTCCAATCTTTTTCAATTCGTGACATAATAGAAAAACACAATGTTGGTATATCACCCTAGGGGAAGCTTCTTGCCTCTTGAGTCGCTACTGGCCATCGGAAAGAAACTGGCCCAGAATGTTTGGAATGGAGACCCAAACCTTGACATGAAAGTAATCCATACACTCAGCCCCCTTATTGGCAAGCTCTGATTTTGCTATAATTTCTCAGCTTCAGAGATTCATCTTAAAATATAAATGGTGAAGATGTTTATATTTGGAAAAGTAGCACTAATGTCACTATCAGTTAAAAGTCAAGTGGAGGGGACTTCCCTGGTGGTCCAGTGGTTAAGTTCCCAATGCAGGGGACCTGGGTTCAACCCCAGATAAGGGAAATAGATCCTGTATGCCAAAACTAAAGGATCCCTTGTGCTGCAACTATTAATAAGACCCAGCCTGGCCAGATAAATATAAATAAATTTTAAAAAATAGAGTCCAGAAGAACTTACTTGAGGGCTGACTCAAATAAAGCAGGAATCTGGGAATGATCTAAAGCAGAGCAAGGAAGAAAAGAAATAGAGGACAGGGCCGGAGAGAAGGGATGGTGGAAAGGCAAGGGTAGCTTCTCCTTCCTTGAATTTTGCCAAAGCCTGCCTGTTTCAGTATTGATCACACTTGCCCTCAAATAATTCCCCTTCTCTCAGCAAATATTATGAATCTATATGAAGACCAAAATAAAAACCAAAATGGTAGGAAAAGTGGGCAGGTATATCTGTTAAACCTGAAAGATATCTGCAAATTATCTTTGCAGACAATTTTTTTCCTTAGTAAGTTGAAAGCAATGACTTTAAATTAAAAAATTCTTTTGAAATGTTTCCATGATAGAGAATTAGCATCCAAACCCATATGGATTGATAATCCCCTCATACAAGACCAGAGTCAGCAAACATTTTCTATGAAAGGGCCAGATAGTAAATATTTTAAGCTTTGTGGTCCATGCCATATCTGTAGCAGCCATTCAACTGTTGTGGCATCCATAGACAGTTCAAAACAAATGGCCATGGATGTGGCCCCATAAAACCTTATATATTAAATCAGGTGAGAGACTGATTTGGCCCATGAGCTATAGTCTGTGACCCCGTTTGGACAAAACCTTACATGTTAATGAATCAAAAATAAAAGTTGAGAAATATACCATGTTTGTGAATCAGAAGAATCAATATAGTGAGAATGAGTATACTACCCAAAGCAATCTATAGATTCAATGCAATCCCTATCAAGCTCAGTTCAGTCAGTTCAGTCACTCAGTCGTGTCCAACTCTTTGTGACCCCATGAATTGCAGCACGCTAGGCCTCCCTGTCCATCACCAACTCCCGGAGTTCACTCAAACTCACGTCCATCGAGTTGGTGATGCCATACAGCCATCTTATCCTCTTTTGTCCCCTTCTCCTCCTGCCCCCAATCCCTCCCAGCATCAGAGTCTTTTCCAATGAGTCAACTCTTCGCATGAGGTGGCCAAAGTACTGAAGTTTCAGCTTCAGCATCATTCCCTCGAAAGAAATCCCAGGGCTGATCTCCTTTAGAATGGACTGACTCGATCTCCTTGCAGTCCAAGAGACTCTCAAGAGTCTTATCCAACACCACAGTTCAAAAGTATCAGTTCTTCGGTACTCAGAAGTCTTCACAGTCCAACTCCCACATCCATACATGACTCCTGGAAAAACCATAGCCTTGACTAGATGGACCTTTGTTGGCAAAGTAATGTCTCTGCTTTTGAATATGCTATCTAGGTTGGTCATAACTTTCCTTCCAAGGAGTAAGCGTCTTTTATTTATTAATATTATTTTTAATATAAATTTCTTTATTTTAATCAGAGGTTAATTACTTTACAATATTGTATTGGTTTTGCCATACATCAACATGAATGCACCACGGGTATATACGTGTTCCCCATCCTGAACTCCCCTCCCACTTCCCTCCCTATACCATCTCTCTGGGTCATCCCAGTGCACCAGCCCCAAGCATCCCATATCATGCATGGAACCTGGACTGGTGATTCATTTCATATATGATATTATACATGTTTCAATGCCATTCTCCCAAATCATCCCACCCTAGTAAGCATTTTTTAATTTCATGGCTGCAATCACCATCTGCAGTGATTTTGGAGCCCATAAAAATAAAGTCTGACACTGTTTCCCATATATTTCCCATGAAGTGATGGGACCAGATGTCATGATCTTTGTTTTCTGAATGTTGAGCTTTAAGCCAACTTTTTCACTCTCTTCTTTCACTTTCATCAAGAGGCTTTTTAGTTCCTCCTCACTTTCTGCCATAAGGGTGGTGTCATCTGCATATCTGAGGTTATTGATATTTCTCCCAGCAATCTTGATTCCAGCTTGTGTTTCTTCCAGTCCTGCGTTTCTCATGATGTACTCTGCATGTAAGTTAAATAAGCAGGGTGACAATATACAGCCTTGACATACTCCTTTTCCTATTTGGAACCAGTCTATTGTTCCATGTCCATTTCTAACTGTTGCTTTCCTGACCTGTATATAGGTTTCTCAAGAGGCAGGCCAGGTGGTCTGGAGGTATTCCCATCTCTTTCAGAATTTTCCACAGTTTATTGTGATCCATACAGTCAAAGGCTTTGGCATAGTCAATACCTATCAAGCTACCAATGGCATTTTTCAGAGAACTAGAACAAATAATTTCACAATTTGTATGGAAATACAAAAAACCTCGAATAGCCAAAGCTATCTTGAGAAAGAAGAATGGAACTGGAGGAATCAACCTGCCTGACTTCAGGCTCTACTACAAAGCTGCAGTCATCAAGACAGTATGGTACTGGCACAAGGACAGAAATATAGATCAATGGAACAAAATAGAAAGCCCAGAGATAAATCCACGCACATATGGACACCTTATCTTTGACAAAGGAGGCAAGAATATACAATGGATTAAAGACAATCTCTTTAACAAGTGGTGCTGGGGAAACTGGTCAACCACTTGTAAAAGAATGAAACTAGAACACTTTCTAACACCATACACAAAATTAAACTCAGAATGGATTAAAGATCTAAATGTAAGACCAGAAACTATTAAACTCCTAGAGGAAAACATAGGCAAAACACTCTCTGACATAAACCACAGCAGGATCCTCTATGACCCACTTCCTAGAATTTTGGAAATAAAAGCAAAAATAAACAAATGGGACCTAATTAAAATTAAAAGCTTCTTCACAACAAAGAAAAAATAAGCAAGGTGAAAAGACAGTCTTCAGAATGGGAGAAAATAATAGCAAACGAAGCAACTCACGAAGAATTGATTTCATAAATATACAAGCAACTCCTGCAGCTCAATTCCAGAAAAATAAAAGACCCAATCAAAAAGTGGGCCAAAGAAATAAACAGACATTTCTCCAAAGAAGACATACACATGGCTAACAAACACATGAAAAGATGCTCAGCATCACTCATTATCAGAGAAATGCAAATCAAAACCACTATGAGGTACCATTTCATGCCAGTCAGAATGGCTGCAATCCAAAAGTCTACAAGCAATAAATGATGGAGAGGGTGTGGAGAAAAGGGAACCCTCTTCCACTGTTGGTGGGAATGCAAACTAGTACAGCCACTATGGAGAACAGTGTGAAGATTCCTTAAAAAACAGGAAATAGAACTGCCATATGACCCAGCAATCCCACTGCTGGGCATACACACTGAGGAAACCAGAATCAAAAGAGATATGTGTACCCCAATGTTCATCGCAGCACTGTTTATAATAGCCAGGACATGGAAGCAACCTAGATGTCCATCAGCAGATTAATGGATAAGAAAGCTGTAGTACAAAAACACAATAGAATATTACTCAGCCATTACAAAGAATACATCTGAATCAGTTCTAATGAGGTGGATGAAACTGGAGCCTATTATACAGAGTGAAGTAAGCCAGAAAGAAAAACACCAATGCAGTATACTAATGCATATATATGGAATTTAGAAAGAAGGTAATGATAACCCTGTATGCGAGACAGCAAAAGAGACACAGATGTATTGAACAGTCTTTTGGTCTCTGTGGGAGAGGGCAAGGGAGGGATGATATGGGAGAACGGCATTGAAACATGTAAAATATCATATGTGAAACGAATGGCCAGAAAAAAAAAAAGTTGAATGTGGAAAAGAAGAGAGTGTTATTTACCTAAGAGGGCAAGGTGAACCACAGAGGTATGAGGATAGATCCTTCTTGATCACCAGATGGTGAACAAAAAATCCTACCCAGGGCTTCTGAAAACAGATAGTAGCCTGGCAGATTGCCCAGGAGTACAATGTAAGTGGGAAAACCAAACTTAATTTATGCAAATTTTCTATGAAATGGTCTTTCTGGTCAACTTGGCAGATAGATTTGAAATGCTACCATTTTGCATAGGTTTTGAGTTTTTCCCCAAAGTTTTTTCACCAGCCCTTGGCCAGAGTAGTTGTCATGCAGGAGATGATACTGAGAAGCAGTAGTCTGCAGAAATACTGAATAGTTGGTATAGGTTGTATTTTCACGTTTTATTAAAATTCTTCTTTTACCACACACTGATTTATCTCTTTGAGCCTATGAGACTATGCTAAATTGGATGTCTGTGGTTTATGAAGTGGGATCATCTAGCTATTTAAATTGTGCATTCTGAGTTTCTTAAAAAAGGCCAGATAAAAACTCTAAATATTATGATCTCAAAATACAACAGACAGATAAATGAACTTTTTGGGCTTGTAAAAAACCTATGTACACATTTATTTTATATACTATTCAAATATGTACATATTTAGAAGTCAAATTTTTCTTCCTGTGTGGCCTTACCTACTTTAACTACTAAACTTCATTTGAAATGCAAATTAAAGGTATCTAAATACAAGTGCTTTTATGTTAATTGCCCAAGTAACAATTTACTTCACTCATTTATGTTTCCATTTTTGCTTTATTTTTACAGGAAGTGAAATGCCTATCACCATATAGAACAGTAGGTAAGACTGGGATTTCTTGTTTGTAATAAGTGTGTTGTTCACATTATGCCTTTTAACATTTATCCTAAATCAACCCTTTAATCTAGGAGTCTTTGATCCTAGTTTCTTTCTGGAGTCTTCAATACCAGGACTTCCCCCAAGTAATTCTTGTGTAAATCGATATCATGGCTGTAAGAAGGCAATAAATGAACAATGCCACAACTAGTATTTGTAACAACAGGGATTATTAACTTAATTACCTTATCCTTTTGAAATATCTGAGGAAGAATTATGACCCCTGGGATACCAGCAACAGTCACCTAATCTATTTCTAAAGTTATAACAGCTAAGTCTCCAGCAGCCATCCCTTCGTGGTCTGGCTTATTGCAGCCCCAAATTGAGGCATTTAGCAGTGCTCTGTCGTGAAGTCTAAAGGCATAGTGCTGATTTCAGGAGTTTTGAGTTTCCTTAAAAAGTAAAATTTTACACTTAAATTTTGGGCCCAATATGGAAGAGTCAGTTTTTCATTTTGTCAAGTGAGGGCAATAAACAAAACCCTTCCATCTATTGCACCCATAACTTCAAAAAAGGAAGGGTGTTTGAACACCAAAATAATAAATAGGAAATAATCTCAAACTAAAGAGCAGATCTTTATGAAAAAAAAAAAAACCACCTCACTACATTGTTTTCACTTTTTCTATTTTAATATAGATTGGGAAGCAAAAGCATATGTGATAAAGAAGACAGGGAACTAGGAAATCTTAAAATCTTACATAGAATTAGAATGATTATTTTCTGTGTTTAGGTTAATTCATTTGAAACTATTCCTTCATAGTAAGTGAAGTTAAAAGAGGAACTGAGAAGACTTCAGAAAGTTTTCCCCCTCAAGTACTGTAATTCTATGGGACACAATTGCTTCAACAGGATAGGACTTTCCTTAGAATGTCATCCCTGGAATTACAATGCAGGGAAATTTATCTCAATATTTTCTAAACTTTTCATACAGTCAGATGAAAGTCATTATTCAAGAGAGCTATTAATATGGTGATTTTAATTGGTAATGATAATAATAACCATATAGCATGGCAGTCCTTCTATATAAAGCAATATTTCCTGGTAAATCTATTTTTAAAACATTTTAGATGGGAAAACTATCATACCCCATGCAACAAAAAATTTATAGAAGATGTTTTCAGCTCCCTTCCTATCCAATTTTCATTTCCTGTCCATTGGCCTCAGGAATATGAGCCAAGTAAAATTTCAAAAGCTCCTGGAAAACAGAAGCTGTGTGTGTGTGTGTGTGTGTGTGTATGTATGTGTGTGTGTGAGAGAGAGAGAGAGAGAGCACAGGTGAGAGGAGGAGAGGGGGAGGGGGAGAGGGAGGGAGAGAGGATGGGGTAGAAGGACTCTAAAATGAAAACATTAAAACTGTCCCTTTTTTGTAATCTGCCTGTCTTCCATAGGCTCTGATACACAAGTGCTCTGGCTTTGTGGATTTCCCTGTGATAGGCAGTGCTTGATTGATAATGTGCTGTATTGAGGAAATCCAGTGGAAATACAATGGCATTCACTGAAGGAACTTAAATGGTTTGAGAGACACCAAAGCTATCTTATCCTCAGTGTTATCAATGAGGCTGCTATAAACCTCAATACTTAATCTATTATGTGGTAAGAAAAAAAAAAAATACAGAGGATACTAATTGGGACCTGGACTGGGTGCGAACCAATGATTCAATACCCTTTGGAGTTGGAAGGTCAGGTTGAGCTAGTACCACAGATCAGAGACAGAGAGTAGAGGTGGGAGGTATCTGTGCGTGGAGTTATGAGTCAGTGCACTTTCAGATAAAACAGTGAGCATCTCAGTATGGATAGTCTTTTGCATAGAGAGATGGGCCATTAAAAAGTGAAATTCCTGCATCTTGAGCTTCTACAGCAATACAGGAAATCAACATTAGGATTTGTGGTTTCCTGCAAATGGGGAATCTAAGAGAACACTAAAAAAAAAGCTACATGTTTCAACTATCAGCAGAGATGTTACCCAAAGATTTCTCACTCTGTAAGTATCAGGGACAAACATATGGGATAAAACAGGAGGTTGAGAATAGTAATTCTAGAAGCTTGGAAGAGGATGTGTGTAAAATATTCGTTTAGAACATTGATGGTAACCTGTCTGGAAGAGTGTGGCTGGATACTGAGTTAATGAAAATAGAATACTGAAAATCATAGCTCATATTTACTGAGGAGTGATTCTGTGTCAGGCACTGTATAAAAGCCTCTATTCAGTTGCTAAATCTGTGCTTCTGAAAGAGGACAGGGGGTTATTATGGAAATTATTAAAGATAGCTGCCTTATGTTAGAACCACTGGCAAATTTACTATCTTTATTATGCATTCCAGGTGACTAAGAGCAATAGACTGTCCTCTGGTTATTAGAAAGAATGAAGTCTAAATACTGAAAAAGGATAAACAACATACAGATAAATATTTTGAAATGACCCAGATTTGGAAAGTCCTAATACATTGCCAAGCTTTCAACATTTTCCTTGCCACAGAATGACTCCTCTGAGAACAAAGTAATTGCTGACTTCAAAGAGCTCTGAGGAAGTTCAGTGGATGGAAAGAATTTGACTAGCAACTGGGTGAATCAAATCTAGAGTTTTTCTATCACTGGTCTGTGTGTGTGTGTGTGTGTGTGTGTGTAAAGCACATGAATACATCTACAGAGTTTAACTTACTACCTGAAGTATTTCTCAAGGTCAAAAATTCACCGGAGAATTGCAATGCTGTCTCTGAGTTGTTCCACACTTGGGCTCCTCCCGGACAATGTTAGTTATGGACACCAGAAGTTCCCAAGCCTTACTGGGCTTTGAATCCTGGAGGGCTTTTAAAAAAGTATATATTCACAAACCTACTCAATCAGGCACTCTGGAGTGGAACTGGCATAGATGAGGATGTATATTTATACAAGTGATGCTGATATCAGTTTGGATGTACTCATTTAATTCGGGATGGTAGTGAATCTTGAGAACCACTCATCTGAACAGCTCAACTAACACTCAGGTTGAGTGGCTGTTACCTGTTTTTCTTGAAGCTATTTCCTTAACAACAGCAGATCTAGGTAGATACCTCCAAGGCTTTACTTTTAATGGACTGACCTCTCTACACTATCACAGGAGATTCTACTTTGCATTCTTGCCTGTCAAAGAACATGTTCCATCATGAAATCCTAAGAGAACCTAGACAATGTGGCTTTAGAATGGATGACCTCCGAAGGGATTTGGGGAACCTGACTTAATATCTCCCCTCGGCAAGATGCCAACAATATTCCGAACAAGCAATTCAAACCTGGAAAACGTCTCAAGTGCTACACGAGATGTTATGATTAATCTCTTGGTTCCAATGATTCTTCCTCTTTTAGTCTGTGTCTATACAGTCTCTTGGTTTCTCTCCCTGCTACAAACCTAGCTTATCAGGCTGTTGGGCTCTCTACTGGACTGAATTACCTGCAAAAGACAGGGGCACCAAGGTTGCCAGTTGGCAGTCTGGAGACCTTGGCAGCTTGAATTTTTAAGGTCACTGAATCTCACTGGAGGACAGCCCATTTTGATTGTTGATTTTCCTCTTTTGGAAATTATTTTGGTAAATCAACCTCCACCAGCATCTCACATGTGTTTGTAAGTCTGGCAGGGCAGACTTACAGAACAAGGCATTTTCAAGGTCTCAACATCCAATCCTTTCCTGGAGAGACAGGGAAATGTATACTTGCTCCCATCCTTGGGGAAATGGCCCCTCCCAAGCAGCTTCAGAGATACCACATTTCCCCTTCCTATCCCAGCCCAGCTTTCCTTTTGGGTCTCCCCAATTATGGAAGTCAGGAAGAATGAATACATTATTGAACTTATTTGCTAATCAATTTATCTCAGTACGTATTTCTCATGGCCATGTGCCAAGAGATAGAAAAGGAACCATGGGGAGAATAAATGAGATATAATTTCTAATGCAAAGTTGAACATGATTAGCAGCATTAAAGAAGAACAAAAAATTACTATAGGAGCTTGGTGGTCAGAGCTTCTATCTCATATTATGGAAGAGAAGTTTGTGGGGAAGATTCTCTCTCTTTCCCTCCCTATGGCCATCCCTCCAGCTCTACAGGGTATGATAAAACCTAAATCCTAAAATGCCGTTGAGGTCTTTTGTCTCGGGAGTCTCTGTGAAAATGTCAGCATTCATGGATTTGAGGAGGATTGAGGCTAGCTTTTTGGTAGAATGCTTCAGGTCACCTGGGAGCCTGTTGTATGTAAAGATTCCTACCTGGACCTCAGAGACCCAGATCCACTAGACTGGGCTCAACCCCTCATGTCACCTCCAGGTACATGTACAAAATTCTCCCAGGACGTAGGTCAGTGTCTCCCAGTTGAGACAGTCAACTCTTTGAGTTAAAATCTTAACTTAAACTGATGTTCAGATTCACAAGAAGAGAGAAAGAAAAATAACCATTGAGCACATAACAGCACCCACTTGTGGCCTTTAATTTTCACTGCCATTCATTTCACAGATGTGGACACACACTGAGAAAAAGATCAATGATTGACCTGGGGTCTTAAGTGGTAAATGGTAGACCCTGGTTCTAGACTCAGATCTCCCAACCCCAAAGTCTGGATCATGTTTATGCAGTCTCACGGGGCATATGGTAGTTATTCAGTCAGTATCTGCTGAACAGAATTGAATCAGAGACAAAGCAGTGTTTCCAGAGTACTGAAGTCCCCATCTGTGATAGTAGATTCATCTATTTGTCTCTGCAGTTCTGTGAGTTTTGCCATGAGCATTGGTGAAGAATGCTGTACTCTGGCACGTTTCCCTGGGGCTGGAGCCCAGAATTGGGCACTGAGGCACACAAGTGACACAGACACAGCCAGGTGAAGTCTGCAGGCCACGATGGGGGCACTGGAACCTCACCCAGCCCTTCATCAAGCCTTTCTTCTTCTCAACTCTGTAATTCTAGCAATGACGGAGGTGCAGTGTGCTACTGGCAAGAGACCAGAGCTTTTTCAAGCTCTACTTTTTTGACATGTAGAGAAAGGGGGAAAAGCCACCTTCTAAGGTTCTACTGCTTTTTTCCCCTCAAATTTGCCTTTATCTGTAATGTTTGCATTAGCAGAACTCACACCCTATTCAAACAGGTTACACCTTCCAGAAGAGGCACAAACATCATGAGTCATCAAGGAAGCAGAGAAGTTTGCACTTGTAGGTTGCCATAGAATTTTCTGTATTACGTACTAATATCTACAATGAAGTTTTCTTTCAGCATATTAATATCACTTTTATCTTTCGTTTGGTGTAACTTCCATTCATTATAGAATGTTATTACAGTAGTCTACAAATCAAGTGCAGTAGAAAGAAAATGATTTAAATACTAGACAGCTAAGTTGACTAATGTCTACAAAGAAAGTTGTGGTTTGAGGTATAGTCAGATCAAAATAAGTCTATCAATTTTAAATTAGTATTATTATTCTCATCAAATTTTTCTGTAACCTGAGACAAAAAATGTTTATAAGCTTTATTTCCCCTTCACGGTTCCCCTTTATCTTGACGATTTGGATCTTTCGGCTTCCCTCCTCAATGCTGTGATTCACTGGTTTCCTGTCATTTCACCCTGCAGGGTCTGGTTTTCCCATTGGGAGAGCCTGCCATGACTTCTCAGCAACAAAATTAGC
Organism: Bison bison bison; assembly: GCF_000754665.1. Lineage (NCBI taxonomy): Eukaryota > Metazoa > Chordata > Mammalia > Artiodactyla > Bovidae > Bison > Bison bison. Next base: position 9,970,658 of record NW_011494945.1, on the reverse strand, counting down.
CTGGAGTAATTTGGGGCTGAGACGGCGGCTCCCTGATTCATTTGGGTCTACAGGGAGATGGCCACGACCAAACAAAACAGCCAAAAGGAAAAGCCACCAGGTCCTCCTGTATCTGGACAGCCCAGATGTTATTTACAGCTTTGTTTATGAAGTAATTTCTTGACTCTCCTGGCCAGGATCCACACATTTTGTCATTTTAGAGCACACACGTCCTGTCACATGGTGACGATGTGCCCTGAACAAGTAAACAGGCTGTAAGACTATCATAGGGGAGAAAAGTTTTTTAGCATAACACCCTGCTCTTCCCCTAGTTGTATAAAAGACAAAGGAAAGCAGAGACAGAGAACTGAGAATTTTCTTAATTTTAGTTTTTCAACTCACCACAATCCATGCAGCTGTTTTGAAACCCCTACTATGTCCAAAGTGCTATGAATAAAGAAGTTGGCTAGTTCAGGAGCCCAACACTCAAGACCCTCCCATTCCAGTGAAAGGCAGACATTAATAAACACAGGGAACCCACATACAACCTGCAGGTGAAGTGGGTGTAACGCTTGGGATGGGGTACAAATACTCTTTATAGAGTTATTATAAATAATACTGTGAAGGTAGGGACAGCACCTTCCTCAAATTAAGAGAAGGATTCATTAAAGTCTGTCCCTACAGTGGAGGGCTATGCTGTCCTGTTTGCTTCCATCACCACCAGAAATCTCCCCAGCCAAACCTCCTCTCCAGCCTCTGGCCATGGTGGTGTATATTCTGTAGTCTGATGCAGTCTCCCACTGTTCTGATCACTCCCAGACCACTCCATCAAGCTGTTGTCAGCAGAATCCTCTGCATCTTTGCATCTTCAGCTTATACTCTGAACATTTGTGTTGTACTCGAAACCTGCAAATTTTCTGACGAGGGTACACCCCACTCCTAGAGGGCAGCTGATATGTTCTTATGCCCTAAATCCCCACAGCATCTGGGATGAGAGTTGCCTTGCTCTTCCCTCCATTTCACTAGTCTTTTCATTCTTATATGCCATAAGGTATCAGCTGCTGTCTATCCTCACTGAGGTAACACTGACAACAGTCTTTAAGGACCTCAGCACATCACTTACTACTTTCCCATCCTTGTGGATTTTACCACCTCCCATCAAAGATTTAGCTAAATGTGCTGTCCTTGACCTTGTCCACAGTTCCTTGACCTCATCAGTTCTGATGGCCTTTTCCTTTATAACACCCCTTCCAACCTTTTCCATGGTTATGCCCTAGAATTTAACATTATCAACTCATACACTGCCTCCTAAATTTCAAGCTTCCCACTCTCTGTTCATCACCAGCTACTTTTCAAAGTCAGTTATTGTAGTACCCTTCCTCTATTACTTTGTCCAAATAGAGTCCACTAATCCACTGAATATATCATTTTTCAGTGCCCATGATCCATCTCACTACACATCCTGGGAGCACTTTCCCTTCTAGAATCTATGGTTCATGGGTATAATCACTTCTTCGCAAATACGCTCAACCCCTGTAGTGAGTTGGACAGTATCTCCCCAATGTTCATGTCCACTCAGAGCCTTAGAATATGACTTTATTTGGAAATAGAGTCTTTGCAGATGTAATTGATTAAGATGGGACACACTAGATTAGGCAGAGTCCTAAATTCAAGAAGGGTGCTCTTAGAGAAATAGAAGGACACACAGAGGCATAGACACAGGCAGCAAGGCCCTATGAAGATGGAAGCAGGGAATGGAGTTATGCTGCCACAAGCCAAGAAATGCAGGAAACCATGAGAAGGAAGGAGAGGAACTGGGACAGTTTCTTCCTCAGAGCCTCAAGAAGGAATCAACCCTCCTGATACCTTGATTTCAGACTTCTGGTGTCTCAACTGTGAGAGAATAAATTTTTGTTGTTTTAAGCCACCAAGTTTGTGGTAGCATTTTTATGGCAGTTGCAGGAAACTAATATAACTCTCTTAACCTTTATTACACTGTTATAGCAAAAATCTTGATAATGATTAAACCTCATTCTCTACTTTCTCTGTCCCTGCTTCCCTAATAGCTCAATTATTAAGAATCTGCCTTCAATGCAGGAGACCCCGGTTAGATTCCTGGGTCGAGAAGATCCACTGGAGAAAGGATAGACTATCAGTTTAGTTCAGTCGCTCAGTCGTGTCCGACTCTTTGTGACCCTATGGGCAACAGCACGCCAGGCCTCCCTGTCCATCACCAACTCTTGGAGTTCACCCAAACCCATGTCCGTTGAGTTGGTGACGCCAACCAGCCATCTCATCCTCTGTCGTCCCCTTCTCCTCCTGCCTTCAATCTTTCCCAGCATCAGGGTCTTTTCAAATGAGTCAGCTCTTCGCATCATTCTTGGGCTTCCCTTGTGGCTCAGCTGGTAAAGAATCCATCCACAATGTGGGAGACCTGGGTTCAATCCCTGGGTTGGGAAGATCCCCTGGAGAAGGCAACAGCTACCCACTCCAGTATTCTGGCCTGGAGAATTCCACGGACTGTGTGTATAGTCCATGGGGTTGCAGAGTTGGACATGAGTGAGCGACTTCCACTTTCTGTCCCTGCACCTCACTGGCAGATTTCAGGTGAAAGAAAACTCACAAATTTACTAACTGGTCTCACTTTGCAACTTTGACCACAATCAAATGTCTCTTGACATTTTCTGGTAATTCAGCCGCATTTTGTAGTGCATTCTTCCTATTCTCTGGGGCAAATATGTTCCAGTTTCTTTTCAGTTCCAAACTGGTGACTTGCCTCTCACGACACCAAGAAAATAGAAGTAATGAGAAGAAAAAGAATTCTTCTGTCCACTAAATCTACAAACCTGCCTGCATTTG